>NC_092713.1:181592760-181892760 GCF_047496885.1 Scyliorhinus torazame
CAACCTCAGTTTGAGACTTGCCTCAGCTGAGACGAGGGGCCATTGATTCCCATCTATGATCTGGAACTTGAGATCATCATTCATGCTGCTGCATTGGGCTTTCAAACTAATTTGTCCTCTTGGTATCTATAATGTGCCACCATATAACCTCAACCTCACGCTCCATAGAATCCCTACAGTGCAGAAGGAGGCCACTCAGCCCATCGAGTCTACAATGACTCGACGAAAGAACACCCGACCAAGGTCCACTCTCCCTGCCCTATCTCTGTAACTCCATAACCCCACCAAACCTGCACATCTTTGGACTGTGGGAGGAAACCGGAGCACCCGGAGGAAACCCATACAGACACAGGGAGAACATGCAAACTCCACACAGACAAGGCTGAATCAAACCTGGATCCCTGCCACTGTGAGTCATTCGAGGGTTTAATTTTCAGATCACTATGTTAAATCACTTTGCACAGATCTGTGAATGCCATTATGTTGTAAGCCGCACCAATCTCTATTTGACACGACTTGTGGGCCTGGAACTTTCCCTCTACCGTCATCATGGTGACAGTCACAAACCATTTGTTGCTGATGGACGTGACTGAACCAACCTGTTGTATGGTGTAGCTTTTCATCAGGTTCTTCTGCTGATATATCTCCAGTACCCATCTTTATAAGCTTGTTTTGCTCCTTTCTAGCCAACCACTTGTGTGTGAAATGATTCTACTTCCTGCAATTGAAACACTGTTTTCCCCACATTGGGCAATCCTTCTTTTCCTGTGTATCTTGCCCTTTGTCTGTGATTATGCTGCTGTCTCGACCTTGAATGTCTCTCTGCATAAGTCCAAAGATGTGCCGGTTAGGTGGATTGGCCATGTAAAAATTGCCTCTTAGTGGGCAGCGTGGTGGCGCAGTGGTTAGCACTGCCGCCTGACGGCACCAAGGTCTCAGGTTCGATCGCAGCTCTGGGTCACTATCCGTGTGGAGTTTGCACATTCTCCCCATGTTTGCGTGGGTTTCGCCCCCACAACCCAAAGATGTGCAGGGTAGGTGCATTGGCCACACTAAATTGCCTTAATTGGAAATAATTGGGTATTCTAATTTTTTTTAAAAATTGCCCCTTAGTGTCCAGGGTTGTATAGGTTGGGTTAAGGGGTTATTGGGATAGGGTGGGAGAGTGGGCCTAGGTTGGGTGCATTTTCAGAGGGTCGGTGCAGACTTGAGGGCTGATTGGCGTCCTTCTGCACTGTAGAGTTCTATGATCCCATAATAATGTATCTCCTGGTATGCTCTGCCATACATGTGCTCAAAAATTCCGCATTTCGACACACATCTATCACTTTCTTTGGCATCAGTTTCTCATCTTTCAATAGGCTTGCTCTCACCAAGGTGTCTCGCATTCCCAAGAAAAAATCTATCTTTAATCAGATCATCTTTTAGCATACTACAGCGAGCTTGCCTCATGACAGAGTCACATGACTGTGGCAAATCAGATGTGACATGAGACAGATTACATTTCACAACCCAAACAGGCCTCTCTGGCAGCCAGCATTTATTTCGCAAACCATAATTGCCCTTGAGAAGGTGGTGGTGAGCGACTATCTTGAACCGGTGCAGTCCCTCTCATGTAGGAACACTCACAGTGTTGTCAGGAAGGGTGTTCCAGTGTTTGAATGCCATGACAGTGAAGGAACAGCAGTGTTTGTCCAAGTCAGGATGGTGTGTGGTTTGGGGGTCAACTTGCAGGTGGTGGTGGTCCCATCCATCTGTTTTCCTTGTCCTTCCAGGTGATAGAGGTTGTAGGTATGGAAGGTGCTGCTGAAGGAGGTGCACCAGTGTTGCAGGGAGTGAATGTTTAAAGTGGTGGATGGGGATGCAGCCCAACAGACTGCTTTATTCTGGATGGTGTCAAGCTTCTTGAGTGTTGTTGGAGCTGTACTCATCCAGGCAAGTGGAGAATATTCCATCACACTCCCGACTTGTGCCTTAGAGATGGTGGACAGGCTATGGGGAGTCAGGAGGTGAGAGTTACTCGGCGGAAGATTCCTAGCCTCTGACCTGCTCCTGGAGCCATTATTATTTCAATGGCTCGTCCAGTTCAGTTTTTGGTCAATGGTAACCTCCAGGATGTTGATATTGGGGGATTCATCGATGGTTATGCCATTTGTCAAGGGGTTTGATTCTCTCTTGTTGGAGATGACCATTGCCTGGTGCTTCCTGCACAACATTATCTTCTTTTCATTGCCTATTATGCATTTTTAAATGTTCAGTGGTCATGAAAAACACAAACGCAAGCCTTTCTTTCTTGTGTCGCAGGATTGTTGTTGCCATTTATCAGGCCTTGCATGAATATTGTCCTAGCCTTGCTGCATGTGGGCACAGAGGGTGTTATCATCTGAAGTTGTGAATGGGCGGGATTTTTCACTCGTGTCTGCCCAACGACCTGAAATTCCCGCCCGAGGTCAATGGACCTTTACCTGGTCCCCGTCCTGTCCATGGCGATCTTGTGGTGGGTACGGCCGAAAAATCCAGCCCAGTGTGTTTATGCTGGTGTTGCATAGCCAACTGAGCCCATTCATGAATCTTTATGATGATTAAAATGATGGATGATAAACACAGGGACTGGAACATCTTCTTTATTGCAGCATTAACGACAATATTTCATAGAATTTGCAGTGCAGAAGGTGGCCATTCGGCCCATCGAGTTCACCCTATCCCCGTAACCCAGTAACCCCAACTCACCTTTTTGTTTTGGACACTAAGGGCAATTTATCATGGCCAATCCACCTAACCTGCACATCTTTGGACTGTGGGAGGAAACCGGAGCACCCGGAGGAAACCCACGCAGACACGGGGAGTAGGTGTAGACTCTGCACAGACAGTGACCCAAGCCGGGAATCGAACCTGGGACCCTGGAGCTGTGAAGCAACTGTGCTACCCACTGTGCTACCGTGCTGCCAATGGAAGAGAAAAATCATTCAGGATGTAAAATGGGTTGCAATGGCTATTGTCTGTTGTGTGATGCCATCAAGACCATTCATAGGCCCCATCAGCAAAGCTTCCCCAACAGTGTGTCTGAACCCCAAACTCAAGTACCTCAGCAAGTCCCAAAGAACCTTCTATCCAATAAAGGAATGTCATTACTGTTGTAATGCAGGAACATCCCACAAACAACTACATAATGATGACCAAGGGCGTAATTCACCCATCGGGAGACTAAGACCCGACATCGGAGTGAAAACCGGAGTGTTTCACTCCGGCATCGGAGGCCGTTCCCAGCCCCCTATTCTCCCACGGGGGGCTAGGAGTGGTGCCGTGTCATTTACGCGCGCCGGGCCTTGGTGCCACGTAAAAGCGGCACCGTGTAAATGACGTGACCGGCGCCACGTAAATGACATCACCCGCGCATGCGCGGTTGCCGTCCTCCCCGCGGCTGCCCCGCAAGAAGATGGCAGATCGATCTTGCGGGGCAGCGGAGGAAAGGAGGTCCTCCTTCAGAGAGGCCGGCCCGCCAATTGGTGGGCACCGATCGTGGGCCAGACCCCTTTTGAGCCCCCCCCCCCCCGGTGCAGGAACCCCCGTCGTCCCCCCACACGCCACACCCCCAGCGTTCCCGCGCTGTTCCTGCCGGCAACGACCAGGTGTGGATGGCGCCGGCGGGAACCTGTCGTGTTGGGCAGGCGGCTTGGCCCATCCGGGCCGGAGAATCGCCGCTCGCCCATTACCAACAGCGTGATTCGCGCCGTGCCAGTTTGGGGGGGGGGGGGGGGGGAGAATCGCGTGCGGGCGTCGGGACGGCGTGGCGGGACTCGCGCGGCGCCCGGGCGATTCTCCCACCCGGCGTGGGGGGGGGGGGGGAGAATTCCGCCCCATGTTTCTGATTTAGCGATGCTAGTTGAGGGATAAATATTGGTCAGAGTCAGGGAGAAATCCCCTCCTCTTTTGAAAAATAAGATCGGGGGATTTTTGACATCCACCTAAAAGGAAGTTGGGGCTTTGGTTTAATGTCTCATCTATAAAGTGTGCATCAGGAGAATACAGGAAATCACTTTCGGGGTGACAATATAAATACATATAAGTGATTAAGCAGTTTCTATAACCCATTATGAAATATTTGGTGTGTATTAAATAAATTCATGGGGTCATGGTGAGTGAGCAAGCCTAATTTCAATCTTGCGGCCCAGCGGATGAATGAGGGCCACTCATGGGGCCCACCATTAGGTTGCCCATCACTGGTTTACATTGTCTAGAGAAAAAAAAACATTTAAAAAGCGCTCCATTTACTGTCAGAACTGTGTGTGACAAATGAAGGAGATGTGGTCTTCAGATTATCTCTGGGAGAAGCACAAACCACAGATCTGTGAAGTAAACATGGATAAGATCACGAGAGAACACAAACTGTAATCCACTGTTTAAAATAACTTCAACAGAAAAAAACAAGTTCAGTTTAACATGAGGCAGGAGGTGATCATCAATTTGTTGTTAATCTTCCTTCCTGTTTTAGGATGGCTAAGCGCTTCCGTGTGGCACACAGCAGGAAGAGACCTCTGCAGTTACCTCAATCAGACTAGACTCCTTCCTTGAAAACAGGGCTATATTCTACGTTTGGGATACTATGCACGGGATTCTCCAACGCCGGGTCGGAGAATCGCTGGCGGACCGTGCAAATCGGGCCACGCCGCCCCGACGCCGGCACGCAATTCTCCGCAAAGTGGTTGGCACGGCACCAGTCGGGGGCCGCTCTACGCGGCCGGTCCACCGATTCTCCGGCCCAGATGGGCCGAGCGGCCGTAAGAAAAGAGCCGAGTCCCGCCGGCGCCGTTCTAACCTGCTCTGGGCCGGCGGGACCTCAGTGTGTGAGGGTCGGGTGGCGGCCTTTGGGTGGCGGACGGGGGGTCTGACCCTCGGGGGGCCTCCGATGTGGGCTGGCCTGCGATCGGGACGCACTGATCGCCAGGTCAGCCTCTCTGGCTGGGGGCCTCCTTTCCTACGCACCGGCCCCTGTAGTCCTGCGCCATGTTGCGTCGGGGCCGGCGCGTTGAAGGAGGCCCCTGCACATGCGAGCATTGGTGCAGGTGCCACTGCGCATGTCCTCGTTGGCGCCGGCGCAACCGCACATGTGCGGATCCCGCTGCGCACAGTTCGCACCGGGATCTGCAGCTGGAGCGGCGTGGGGGGAGCACAGGCATTTATGACGACATGGACACTCTGCCCTATTTTCTCCCGCCAGAGACGAATCGCCTCTGATTTGCGCTCTCGCTGGGAACAGGCGACCAGGGGCATTTCGCTATCTCTTGGCATGCAAATTTATACATGGCGGGGATGGCGAGGGATTCCGTCGTGAATCCCGCTCTCGAGCCGCCATTTTGCATGGGCGGCAGGATAGCGTGGTCGAGCGACTTACTCCCTCCTGCCTTGCAATGCAATCCACACCCCTACTATGGGATGTGCTGGGTCACCGTACCCCGCCGCCGCCCCACCCAGCAGTAAGAGAGAGCCCCAAAGATCTCGCCCAGTGGTGCTAATCTCTTTTTTCCCTGGACACTGGATTCTCTGCCACATCTCCTCCACCGGCGGCGGGTGGTAGAGAATCCAGCCCACAGTCACAGTACCCGTGCGATTCCCCCAGCAGGCACTGCTCCTCCCAGATGGAGGATTGTGTCAGGCATTTATCTCCGTCATGTTTGAGAATTTCAACAGGGATTCCATCTGCTCCAGGGGCTTTTGTTGGTTTCCTGCTGTCAAATGGCTTTTTAACTTCACTTCTGGGATAGAGCTAAAACTGAGCCAGACGGGGCACTGCAAAATGGAGCTGAGAACTTGAATCGAAGACAGTGGGCGGGATTTTCCGGTCTTCGACAGCGAAATCACGTTTGGCGATTGGCTGGACAATCTACATTAGCGCCGAAATCAAGGAGTATGCTGAGGCCCTCTCCCGATGCTCCGCCCCCGATGAGCCGAGTTCCCGATGGCGTCGGTCGCGTGTGGTATTTATTTTCAGGAACTCGGCGTGGCCACAGTCGGGGAGCGCCTATTTGCGGCAGGGGGGGACTTTTCGGGGGCTTGGGGCACTGGTGAGGGGTGGTCTGGGGTGGTGAGCCTGGCCAAAGGGGGTCACTATTCGGCAGGCCGGGTCAACCCGCGGCCGGCGTCATGTTGCTCCCACATGTTTCCTCCATTGCCCCCAGACTCTAAGGGCCGCCACCACCACGGGACTGGTGGAGTACCGCGCCAGAGGGAACGGCAGAGGTGCCATTACCAATGCCCCCAAACTCGTGCACTTACATGATGCCGCCTCTACTCGCTCCCACACTGACCCCCCCCCCCCCCCACCCACTTCCTAATCATGGTTATATTTGCAGCCCAATAGACATTGCTAAAGTTCGGCAGCGCCAGCCCGCCCTCCCCCCGGCAATGCTCCAGCATCCCCCTTTTTACTCGCGAGGTATTGCCCGCCCATACAAAGCCAGAGATCACCTTGTTTACCCGTTTAAAAAAGGCCCGTGGAATAAAGATGGGGAGACATTAAAAAACAAACACAGAGGGTAGTGGTTTACACAGAAGGTAGAGGGTGCCTGGAACTCGCTGCCAGAGGAGGTGGTGGAAGCAGGGACGATATTGGCGTTTAAGGGGCATCTTGACAAATACATGAATAGGATGGGAATAGTGGCTACGGACCCCGGAAGTGTAGAAGATTTTAGTTCAGACAGGCAGCATGGTCGGCACAGGCTTGGAGGGCCGAAGGGCCTGTTCCTGTGCTGTACATTTCTTTGTTCTTTGTTAATCAGGAATCTCGGGAGGACCGCCATTTTCACTTGCCTCCCAGCAAGTGATAGCGAGAACATGTCCCACCTTCGAAAGTCTTCCTTCATTTGGTCCACCAATCGGGTCAAATTTAACTTATGTAGCCATTCCCATTCCCATGCCACCTGGATGCCTAGATATCGAAAGTTTCCTCCTACCACTCTAAACGGCAACTCCCCAGTTGCCTCACCTGCCCCCTTGCCTGGATCGCGAACATCTTACTTTTCCCCACGTTCAATTTATAATCCGAAAACCAGCCAAATTCCCCCAGAATTCTCATAATTTTTCCCATCCCCTCTAGTGGGTCAGAAACATATAGGAGCAGGTCATCTGCGTATAGCGAAACTCTGTGTTCCACCTCTCCCCGAACCAGCCCCTTGAGGCTCTCAGCGCAATTGCCAGCGGCTCTATGGCCAGCCCAAACAGCAGTGGGGAGAGGGGGTATCCCTGCCTCATCCCCAGGTGCAGCCTAAAATAGCCCGATATCAACCTATTCATCCGTACACTTGCCACAGGTGCCTGATACAGCAGCCTAACCAAATCGATGAAGCCCCATCCAAACCCAAACCACCCCAGCACCTCCAACAGATAGATTCATTCCACCCAATCAAATGCTTTCTCTGCGTCAATTGCGACCACTACCTCCACGTCACTACCCTCTGGGGGCATCATGATCACATTCAACAGTCCTCTAACATTGGCCGCCAACTGCCTGCCGTTAACAAATCCCGCTGGTCCTCCCCAATCACATCCGGAACGCAGTCTTCGATCCTGAAGGACAAGATTTTGGCCAACAGTTTGGCGTCAACATTTATAGGAGATCGATCGGTAGGACCCGCATAACTCCGGGTCCTTCTCCCACTTCAAGATCAGTGAGATTGTGGCCTGTGACATCGTCGGGGGAAGCACCCCTTGCTCCCTTGCCTCATTAAATGTCCTCATCAGCAGCGACCCCAGCATCCCAGAGAACTTTTTATAAAACTCCACTGGGTACCCGTCCAGTCCCGGGGCTTTACCTGACTGCATGGCCTTCAGCCCTTCTGCTTTTTCTTCCATCCCGATCGGGGCCTCTAGTCCTTCGACCAGCTCTTCCTCCGCCTTCAGGAGCCTCAGCCCCCCTAAGAATTGCCTCATCCCCACCGGCCCAGCTGGGGGTTTTGACTCATACAGGCTGCTATAAAACTCCTTGAACCCCTGCTGAATCTCCGACCAAGTTCCCGTCTCCGTCCCTCACTTTCCTAATCTCCCTGGCTGCCTCCCCCTTTCTGAGCTGCTGCGCAAGCATTCTGCTGGTCTTCTCTCCATATTCATATATCACCCCCCTCGCCTTCCTCAGCTGCTCCGCCGCCTTCCCTGTAGTTAACAAGCCAAACTCCACCTGTAGCCTCCGTCGTTCCCTTAAAAGCCCTGCCTCTGGGGTCTCTGCATATCTCCTGTCGATCTGAAGTATTTCCCCTATCAGTCGATCCGTCTCTGCTCTATCTACCTTCACCCTATGGGCCCATATCGAAATCAGCTGCCCTGTGACCACCGCCTTCAGCGCCTCCCAGACCATTGCAGCCGAGTCTTCCCCCGTGTCATTGACTTCCAGATAGTTCTGGATACATTTCCTCACCCACCCGCACACCACCTCATCCGCTAACAGTCCGACATCCAATCTCCAAAGCGGGCGTTGGACACCCTCCTTGTTCACCTGTAGGTCCACCCAGTGCGGGGCATGATCCAAAACCGTGATCGCTGAATACTCAATGTCCACTATCCCCGTAAGTAAAGCCCTGTTCAAGATGAAAAAGTCGATCCGGGAATACACTTTATGTACGTGTGAGTAGTAAGAGAACTCCTTCATTCTCAGCTACCCAAACCTCCATGGGTCCACTCCCCCCATCTGCTCCATAAACCTCTTTAGCTCCTTTGCCATTGCTGGCACCCTGCCTGTCCTTGAGCTCGACCAGTCTAGCCTTGGGTCAATGACTGTGTTGAAGTCCCCCCCCATGACCAACTTATGCGAGTCCAGGTCCGGGATCTTCCCCAACATCCTCCTTAAGAACTCCACATCATCCCAATTTGGCGCGTAAACATTCACGAGTACCACCGACAGCCCTTACAGCTTCCCACTAATCATGATGTGACGGCCTCCCACATCCGCAACTATTCTCCCGCCTCGAATGACACTCGCTTATTAATCAGGATCTCGGCCCCTCTAGTCTTAGAGTCGAGCCCCGAGTGAAATACCTGCTCGACCCATCCCTTCCTTAATCTAGTCTGATCGGTTACCCTGAGATGCGACATTCCATGTGATCAGTCTGGTTGGGAGGCTTCTCGCCACCCCCCCCCCCCCCCCCCCCCGGACCGATCAGCCTTCACCTTTCTTAGGCCAGTCTCCAGCTTGCGTCCCGCGCACCCGCAGGCCAGCCCCTAGGCAGCCTCCATCCCCGACCTCCTTTTTTTCCCCCAGCAACAGTCCCTCCCCCGTCAGCAGAGCAATTCCCCCCCAATAACAGCACAGTAAAAACAGCCCCCTTCAACAAGCATAACATCTGCTCACCCCCCACTGCGCTTCCGTGAGCCAGCCCGCCCAGCTAGCTTGGTAGCCCCCACCCATGGCGCCAAACATTTTCCCACATATTGTTCCCCCCCTCACCCGCTCGGACACACAGATGCAAGAGAAAACATTCACAGCCCAGTTGACCGAAAGAAACAAAAAGAAAAGAAAAACCCCACATCGAAAATTCACACCTCCATCCCCCACCAGTACAAATGCAAACTTTAACTTACACAAATACGTGGCAGCTCCAGGATCGATACAGAAGGCATTGCAAATATAGTCCAAAAACATTTTTAATGTTAACACTGCAGCAAAGTTCAAACACCTCAGTCCCCTGCCAGCCCGAAGTCCATCGCTTCCTCGGGCGACTTAAAATAGAAATGTTGCTCCTCATAGGTGACCCAAAGACGGGCCGGATACAGCAGTCCAAACTTCACCTTCTTCTTGAAAAGGATCGACTTTACTTGGTTGAACCCCGCTCTTCTCCTTGCTACGTCCTCGCTCAGGTCTTGGTAAATGCGCAGGAGGCTATTCTCCCACTTACAGGTCCGTGTCTGCCTGGCTCACTGTAAAATTCACTCCTTGCCCAGGTACCTGTGCAATCTCACCACCATCGACCTCAGGGGGGGTCACCTACACACGGCTTCTTCGCTAGTGCTCTGTGTGCCCTCTCCATATCCAAGGGTCGGGTGAACATCCCATCCCCCAGTAGCTTCTCGAGCATGCCCGCTATATATGCCCCTGCATCTGCTCCTTCAGACCCCTCCGGGAGACCAACGATCCTCAAGTTCTGCCGGCGGGACGTATTCTCTAGATCCTCCACCTTCTCCTGGAGCCTTTTCTTCTGGTCTCTCAGCATTCCCACCTCCACCTCCATTGCTGTTTGGTGTTCCTCATGCTCGGTCAATGCCTTCTCCACTCTCTGGATCGCCTGATCTTGAGCATCCAATCTCTGTTCCAGCCGAGCAATCTATTCCCTAATCGGGTCCAAGCATTCCTGTTTCTGCTTGGCGAAGCCCTCTTGAATAAACTTCATCAACTGCTCCAGCGACCGCTGGATTGTTGAGCCAGGACTCCGGTCATCCGCCATGTTTTTTTCCTGCTGCAGCTTCAATCCAGGCCTTCTCCGTTCACCTATTTCTTCCTTTGCGAGCACTCCTGGTCTGCCTCTCCATGCACTGGTGTGGGACTCCTCCTCACAGTCGTGTCCACTATCAATTTTCCAAGTAAAATCCGAGAAAAAATCGGGGGAAAGGTCCGACCCGAGTGGGAGCCACCAAATGTGTGACCCACTCCTTCATGGCCGCCACCGGTTGTCAGAGAAGGTGATGCTTGAATTGTGATCATTTTATCTTCAACAACAAGCAATGAATGTGGACTCAAAATACATAATTAATTACCAAACTCTGCAGCAATGTTGTACTTGTCTGACATCTCAAGATGTACATCTTCTGATGTATAACATGTATATCATGAGGAATGTTGATACATCTTATTGATCATTCATTTTTAATTTTTCAGTGAAGAAGCCTCCATTTCTGGACAAGGTAAGAAAAGGCTTCATCCCATTGTCTGAGTGAACACTTTCCACTGACTCTCTCTCATTGAGTGATCACCTCCCAGCATCTTTCTCTCTTTGATGAACACCTCCCATTGTCTCTCTCTCATTGAGTGATCACCTCCCAATGTGTCTCTCTCATTGAGTGATCACCTAGTGTCTCTCTCTTTGAATGAACACCTCCCATTGTCTCTCTCTCCCTCGTTGCTTGATTTCCTCCCATTGTCTCTCTCATTGAATGACTACCTCCCGTTGTCTCTCTCTGTCTCTCATTGATTGATCACCTCCCAGTGTCTCTCATAGTGAGGCAACACCTCCCATTGTCTCTGTTTTGTCAAGTGTTTTTTTCAGAAGCGAACCTGGGTCATTTATGTCATTGAATTAAAGTGAGGTGTGCTTTACTTACGCTTTCCTTTTAAATGTAATATAGATAAATAAACCTTCAATTTATATTGTACAAGTTAACTGCTCAAATATTTCCCTAAATTATTGTAACCGCCTTATTAATATGAATATTTCTTTCAAGCATACATAAACATTAGCTAGCCTTTGATACTCCATTAAAACACATGTTGAAACAATTACTGCATTAGTTTGTGGTACTGTCACACCAAAGGCCATGAGTCTCACTTCCTGTTGAGTCAATGCAAAACTGGAGTGTCACCTGTTTAATTTGTACATTCTGCACACACACAAATTCTTCGGAATTGGATGTGAGACAGCTGCATATGTGAGAGTTTGGAATGGGGGAAGGTATGATGGGGTAATGATGTCCAGGTAAAACACACCACGAGCTCTTCCATTTGAGCCAATGCAATGTCACAGATCAAAATGAAATAGCAACTGATCCCAGGTCACATTGGGAACGGATCTCACCCAAACAAAACAAAAAGGTTTGGAACTATGAGACAAAAAATGAGGAAACAGGCCAGTAACCGTTTGACTGTCCTCCTGTTTGCCTCGGAGCTTTGCTAAATATTGGTGTGCACAGATGAATGAAATACAAAGTTACAAGTTGAGGTGGGGAAGCACCGTGGGATGGTAGCAAAAATGAGAAATGTGTGGTAATGATGTCTCGGTCACGAGATTGGGTCCCAGGTTTCAAGAGATCTGCTATTCCATCTGACCACTTACAGGTCATCAAGTATTTTCTATATTTGGTGACTTGCTATTACTTTGTGGGGCTATTTAATCATTTCTGCATGTTTGGGAAGTCCCTTTGATTATCAAAAGGCATCCAGATCCCTGAGCAATGAATTTTACTCAGGCAGAGATTTTCGCTGATATTGTGGGCCTCCATTGTGATTTAAAAAAATATATATTTTTATTCTGAAAAAGTTTCAGTTTACAAAGTTTGTATAAACAAATTTATACAATTTTTATAAAAATGTCCCCACAACCCAGCCCCACCTCGTCCTCATTTACCCAAAATCCTTCCTCCCAGCCGCACCCCAGTCCCCCCCTCCTAATTGCAGATGACAATAGTCTTTAAAGAAGATAATGAACGGCAGCCACCTGGAGTAAAAACCCTCCTCCGATTCTCTTTTCCAAATGCAGGAATTCCAACAAATCCCCCAACCATGCCAGAGCCATAGGCAGCACCGATGCCCTCCATCCAAGCAGGACTCACCTCCGGGCTAATAGAGAGGTGATGGCCAAGACATCAGCCTTCTTCCCCTTCTGCAGCACTGGCATATCCTACACTCCAATGACCACCATTGGGCACAGTTCCACACAACTCCCAAAATCTCTGACATTATTTTGAAAAAGGTAGCCCAGAACTTAACCAGGTTAGGGAAAGACCAAAATATATATGAGTGGTTGCTGGCCAGTAGTGACATAGACCCTAATTTAAAGCGCTGTCTGAATTAGAATCATAGAATTTACAGTGCAGAAGGAGGCCATTCGGCCCATCGAGTCTGCACCGGCGCTTAAAAAGAGCACTCAACTGAAGCCCACGTTTCTGCCCTATCCCCGTCACCCAGTAACCCCCACTTAACATTTTGTTGACACTAAGGGCAATTTAGCATGGTCAATCCACCTAACCCGCACATCTTTGGACTGTGGGAGGAAACCGGAGCACCCGGAGGAAACCCACGCAGACACGGGGAGAACGTGCAGACTCCGCACAGACAGTGACCCAAGCCGGGAATCGAACCTGGGACCCTGGAATTGTGAAGCAACTGTGCTAACCACTGTGCTACCGTGCTGCCCAAATTAATTCCATATTCTTAGAGAGGCTATTACCACTGGGCTTGAAGAGAACCGAGCTGGAGAGAATAGAAAAGGAGCAGGTTCAACATATGTAACGAGGCCCGGTCATGAACCACCCGTATTTCCAGATACCTAAACCAGCCCTGGCCAGCCGAAACGTTAGCCTCTCCAGATCAGTTCACTCCCCTGGAGGGTTCACCGGAAAAACCTGACTCTTGCCCACGTTCAATCTATATCCTGAGAAGGAATCAAACTTCCTAGGCACCTCCAATATCTTCCCAAAATTAGAGAGAGGATCTGTGACATATAGCAATAAATCGTCTGCATACAGGGACACCCTATGCTGCCTACCTCCCCTGTCTATACCTTTCCACCTGGCCAACGACCCAAGTGTGATGGCCAATGGCTCAATTGGCAAATCAAAGAGTAACAGGAAAAGTGGGCACCCCTGCCCTGTACCCCTATATAACCGAAAGTACCCTGAACTCAATGAATTGTTATGGATGCTTGCAGTGGGGCCCTGTACAAAAGCCTAATCCACAAAATGAATTTAGAGTCAAAGCCAAACTACTCCATACCTCAAAAAGGTTCCCCCACAACACCCGATCAAATATGTTTTCCCTGTCCATGAAGATGATTACCTCTGGATCAACTCCCGAGGAGGGTGTCAGCACCACATTGAGAAGTCTCCGATTTCTAATATTGGCCGACAACTGCTGGCCCTTAACAACACCCGTCTGACCTTCAGAAATTACTCCAGGCAGGCACCCCTCCAAACGGATTGCCAACATCTTAGTCAGCAGCTTTGCATCAGCAGTCAACAGAGAGATGGGCCGATATGACTCACACTCCATGGAATCGTTGTCCTCTTTCAAGATTAAGGGGATTGATGCCTGCGCCAGTGGGCTGGTAACAACCCCCCCTGCCCTGGGACAGAAAATCATTAAACATGTCCAACAGGTGTGGCCCCAACACAGTCGTGCACTATTTATAAAATTTGACAGGAAATCCGTCCAGGCCTGGTGCCTTCCCCGGCTACATTGAATGAATAGTTCATAATTTCGTCCAGCCCGAGCACCGCTTGCCCTCTTTCTCTTTACACCACCGGGAAGACCAACCCATCCAGAAACATAGTTGAGTCTTCCTCCAGAGGCTCAAACTTGTATAATCCCCAGGAAAAGGTCTCAAAACCCCTTTAACCTTCTCTGGAAACCCTCTCCCGAGTCCTTAACCTGAACTATCTCCCAAAAGGCCACCTGCCGCCTCAGCTGGTGAGTCAATAAATGGCCGGCCTTCTTCCCTTACTCGTAAAATGTCCGTCTCGCACATCAAAGCTGACTCACTGCCTTCCCCATCGACACCAACTCAAACTCCATCTGAAACGTCTTCCTCTCCACTAACAAGCTCCACCTGGGGCCACAGAGTATTTGTGGCCCACCTCAAGTTTGGAATCCACCGACCTCTGCCTCTCTGTTCAACCAGACTTATTGCTATGACCTTAAACAAAATTATCTCTCCCCTGATGACCAACTTCACTGCTTCCCAGAATGTGGAATGTGAGATCTCCTCGTTCTTATTGAAATCCACATAATTTCTAAAACAGAAGCGATCCTTTCACAAAACCCTGGGCGGGATTCTCCAATCCCGCGGCAGAGTGTCCACACCGTCGTAAACTCCGTCGCGTTTAATGACGGCGTGAACCGGCCGCACCCACATCTAATTCTGGAGCGGTTCGCACCGCTCCAGTTGCAGATCCCGGCGTGAATTGTGCGCCGCGGGATATGCGCAGTTGCGCCGGCGCCAACGCGCACATATGCAGGGGCCTCCTTCAATGCGCCGGCCCCGACGCAACATGGCGCAGGGCTCCAGGGGCCGGCACGTAGGAAAGGAGGCCCTCAGCCACAGAGGCCGGCCCGCCGATCGGTGGGGTCCCGATCGTGGGCCAGGCAACATCGGAGGCCCCCCCCAATTGTGGGCCAGGCAACATCGGAGGCCCCCCCGCCCCCCACCACAGGCCACCACCTGACCCTTGCACGCCGAGGACCCGCCGGCCCAGAGCAGGTTAGAACGCCGCCGGCGGGACTCAGCTCTTTTCCAACGGCCGCTCGTCCCAAGTGGGCCGGAAAATCGGCTGGCCGCGTAGAGCGGCCCGCGACCAGCGCTGCGCCAACCACGCCGGCGCCAATGCGTGCCGGCGTCGGGGCGGTGTGGCCCGTTCACAGGAATTCTCTGGCCCGGCGCAGGGCTGGGAGAATCCCACATCCCTTGTCTGCGAGCAACGCCATATCCAACCTCCACGGGGCTGCTGGGTGCAGCCCGCCTTCAACCACATATCCACGTAGTGCAG
Source organism: Scyliorhinus torazame (assembly GCF_047496885.1). Lineage (NCBI taxonomy): Eukaryota > Metazoa > Chordata > Chondrichthyes > Carcharhiniformes > Scyliorhinidae > Scyliorhinus > Scyliorhinus torazame. The sequence continues at coordinate 181,608,217 of NC_092713.1, forward strand.
GGTGTGATCTGATATTACAATTGCTGAGTACCCACCCCCACAACCCTGGGGAGTAACGACTTCCCCACCACAAAGAAGTCAATACGGAAGTAGACCCTTTGCACATGCGTAAACCAGCAACAGGGTAAATCGCTGGCTTTGAAAGCAGGCCAAGGCAGGCCAGCAGCACGGTTCAATTCCCGTAACTTCATTTGAAGCCTACTTGTGACAATAAGCGATTTTCATTTCATTTCATTCCATTTCAACTCCACCCAACCCTTTGGACACTAAGGGCAATTTAGCATAGCCAATCCACCTAACCTGCACATCTTTGGACTGTGGGAAGAAACCAGAGCACCCAGAGGAAATCCACGCAGACCGGGGGAACATACACACTCCGCACTTGACCCAAGCCGGGAATCAAACCTGGGACCCTGGAGCTGTTAAGCGACATAGCCAGGAGTATCTCCACTGCTTTCCACCCTCCAGACTGAAGAGACTCGGGACCTGCCAGGGTGATGAAGAGGAGCAAGCAGATTTGTTATTTTAACCCTTCCCATGTGGGGCCGGGAGGAGTAGAAACGTTCCACAAAGAATAGTGCTAAAGTTAAAATAGACCAGCTCTCAAAGTTTTTCCAGCAGGGAGCCTACTGGTAGGAATATTCCTGTTGTCCGTCAAACAACAAGAAGTTAGATCAAGAAAGGAGAGAAGAGACTGCATTTAATAACATTTACAACTGACCATCACCTAATTTCTTCAAAAACATTGATTGTTTTTATCATGGATGTGTTTTTCTGTTTCCTCAGCCTGCCATGACCGGCCCACCCAGGTAAGCAATGCTTCAAATCTACTTCTTCACTCGGCCAACTTTCTGTCCCTTCTGTGTCTGAGCACTGATTTATTGATTGATTTGATTGATTGATTTGATTTATTGTCACGTGTACCGAGGTTTTAATTTTAAAATTGTAGCCTTTTATCCTGGTTTCCTCGAGGATGTTGTTTCTCTTTATCTTCCTGAAGTGAAAATATTTTCAGGACTCCAGGGAAAAGGGTGGACAAGTGGGATTAGCTGATTTGCTCTTGCAAAAAGCCAGCATAAGCATGTTGGACCAAATGGCTTCCATTTGTGCCATAACCATTCTATGATTTTTATGAGTACTTTGATCAAAACGTCAATCTGTACTAAAGCATAATTTATGCATGTTGTCTTCATAATTTAACCATATAAATCCTCGTGGAATCTGTGTCGATGAACTCTATGACTGATAATTCAGCTTCTGACATTCACAATCAGTCTCAGGTCCCTCTCCATCACCTCCAGGACTTGAGTATCTCCCTTGCTGTCAATGAACACAGTGCTCAGTGTGTCGTATGACCAGAACATTGTACAGTTGAAACATGACTTCCTCTCACTTATATTTCACTGTCTTGTCCAGATAGTTAGCCATTCTGTTTAGGTACGGAAGGATAAGGGAAATAGGAGCTGGAGTCAGCCATTCTGCCCCTCTAGCCTGCTCCACCATTCAATCAGATCATGGCTGATTCTCTACCCCCGCACCATTTTCCTGCACCTTCACTATATCACATAATATATTGTTACGACACCTTGGGGTGTCAATCCATTCCAATCAATCAATTACGCAATCAATTCCAGCCCCACTTGACCCGGTGTCACAACACAATTAACCAATAATGCTTAGAAAATACCCAAAGTCTCTGGTCTATGGCTGCCCAATAACTACAGCCACCATGTTTGTAAATTTAAATACAATTAATTTTATTTTAAAAATAACTATAATTAAATATGCAACAGATACAAGTTTGCTATTATCTAATTTCGGGCTCCCCCTCTTTAACTCACCCCACCCTCTACACACACACACAAACAAACACAGAGGGGAAAGGAGGGGTGTCAAGATAATGATGAAAGTAAAAGGATAAGAATCTTTGTTTCAGATGATTGTCTTCTAGCACATCTCCCTTCAGTTTTAGCTCAATGTTTCTGCTTTCTGTCTGTAATGGTTTTCACTGTAGATTCATCCACTGTAGATTCAGAAATACAGCAGCTATGCAGCTTTTCTGGAGAGAGAGATATGCCAAGAAGTCGGAGTTCTGTGTTTGAAAGTGAGCACAGTGTACTATTTTGTAACTTTTGAGTTCCTCACTTCCTCTGTTGACTTAAAGATATATGTCCATTAAACATCCATGGATCAAAAATTATACGGCAAAATAAAAGAAATGGGAAATGGGAGAATCAACAGGAAGAGCCCTTACAATATTTAACATCTAGAAATGTATCGATCTCTTGTCTTGAGCACAGTCAATCCCCAAGTCTCCATAGCCCCTTGGGGTAGAAAACCCCAAAGATTCACCGCCCTCTGAGTGAAGATATTCCTCCTCCTCCTCAGTCCTAAATGGCCTACCCCTTACTCTGAGACTGTGTCCCCTGGTTCTAAACCCCTCCCCCACCCCGCCCAGCCAGAAGAAGCATCATTTCTGCACCTACCCTGTCAAACCCTTTCGGAATTTTGTAAATTTCAATGAGATCACCTTTAATTCTTCTAAAGCTAGAGAATAGAGGCTAAGTCTCATTAATCCCCCTCATAGAAGGGATCAGTTTGGTCAACCTTTGTTACACTTCCTCTATGAGAAGTATATCCTTCCTTTGGTAAGGAAACAAAATTTGTTCCCAGTACTCTATGTACAGTCTTACCAAGGCTTTTATAAGATTTGATATGATAATTAATAACTGACAGCTAATGGGTGTGCCAGCTACCAAATTTAGTAAATCTCCAAACTCGCAAATGCATCCTTAGTCATTTGAATGTAATTTATGGAGTATTTTTAAAAAAATGTTTTAATTGGGTTTTTGTTATACATATCACAGTATAAATACACACAAGATTTTCAGACTTTTGCAAGGGGGGCACCTGGGTGCTGCCGCTAATGTGATTTACATTTCGGTCGTTTTTTGTTATTTACATGGGTTTAGATCGTTTCTTCTTTTCATTCTTGCTTCCTTTCCTTCTTTCTGCATTCGTTGTGGTCCCCTGTGTTTCCTTTCCCACCTGTGTTCCTCTCCCTTTTCTCCCTCTTGGTTCCCCCGTTGTTGTTCTAAGGGAACACTGTACTGTTGGAGGTTGTCATCATTCAGGTGAGGCACTAAACCACAGCCCATCTTATTTCTCTCTCAGTTGAATATAAAAGATCCCAAGACACTATTTCTTTTTTTTTAATTTTCAAATTAAGGGGCAATTTAGCATGGCCAATTCACCTACCCTGCACATCTTTGGGTTGTGGGGGTGAGACCCACGCAGACACTGGGAGAATGTGCAAAATCCACACGGACAGTGACCCTGGGCCAGGATCGAACCCAGGCCCTCAGTTCCGTGAAGCAGCAGTGTTAACCACTGCACCACCGTGTTGCCCACCTGGAAGCTATTTTAATAAAGAGTGGGAGTGTTAAGATCATCTCACCAATACCACTAAGTGCACATTGACTCCTGAGTCTACTCCATTCAAACAACGACTACCGGGACTTGATGGTCTTTGTTATAAGGAGAGGCTGGATAGACTGGGATTTATTTTCCCTGGAGCGTAGGAGGCTTAGGGGTGATCTTAAAGAGGTCTATAAAATAATGAGGGGCACAGATAAGGTAGAGAGTCAACATCTTTTCCCAAAGGTAGGGGAGTCTAAAACTTAGAGGGCATAGGTTTAAGGTGAGAGGGCAGAGATACAAAAGGGTCCAGAGGGGCAGTGTTTTCACAAAGAAGGTGGTGAGTGTCTGCAAGCCCATTAGAGGCGGGTACAATTTTGTCTTTAAAAAAGCATTTAGACAGTTATATTGGTAAGAAGGGTGCCAAATATAGGCAGTTGGGACTAGCTTAGTGGTAAAAACTGGGCGACATGGACAAGTTGGGCTTCTGTGACACTCTAACTTCAAAAGCTTCTCATTGGCTGCAAAGCACTTTGAAAGGTCCTAAGGCTGTGAAAGGTGCTATATCAATGCAAGTCTTTCTTCAATTGCTTCACAGCTCCAGGGTCCCAGGTTCGATTCCGGCTTGGGTCACTGTCTGTGCGGAGTCTGCACATCCTCCCCGTGTGTGCGTGGGTTTCCTCCTGGTGCTCCGGTTTCCTCCCACAGTCCAAAGATGTGCAGGTTAGGTGGATTGGCCATGATAAATTGCCCTTAGTGTCCAAAATTGCCCTTAGTGTTGGGTGGGGTTACTGGGTTGTGGGGATAGGGTGGAGGTGTTGACCTTGGGTAGGGTGCTCTTTCCAAGAGCCGGTGCAGACTCGATGGGCTGAATGGCCTCCTTCTGCACTGTAAAATCTATGTTAAATTCTATGATTCAAGAGAAAAAGCATGTAAGGTAACGGAGAATTCTATCCATCTATTCTAACACATCTCCTGGCTACATTTGCTAAGTTGTGTAAAGGAAATCCAGCTTCAGCAGTTTTATACTGGTAAAAAAGATTTTGTCCTATGCTAATATTTTTTTCCTTTTATAAGAGCAGACTGCCCAAGCCTGTACTATTTATTCCTTTAATGATGATCATTGGGACTATTCCATGATCTATTATTTCTGAATGAGATGATACTTGAATTTAGAAAACATGATGGTGGAGAATTTCATCCAAATATTTTAAACAATGAAGGATTTACCCAGGATAGCAGAATCAAAGGACCTGTTTAGAAACTTTAGAAGACTCAAGAATTGGGGAAGTTTAGTCCTGAAATATAAAAGTGATATCAGAGTGATCTGAACAGCTGTTTCTTTAGTCGTATATTCCACTTTTTGTCCAAAGGCCATAACTCATGACGGGATCTGCTGGTTCCTCATTTGCTGGTCACCACGAGCTGGGTCGGCGGCCTTTGCAGTGACTCCCTGCATGCTATCCTACAGAAAGGGCATCACTGAATTCAGGCCTCATCATGGGAGTCATTCTCCGACCCCCCGCCGGGTCGGAGAATGGCCGTTGGCCGCCGTGAATCCCGCCCCCGCCCAGCCGAAGTCTCCGGTACAGGAGATTGGGCGGGGGCGGGAATCGGGCCGCGCCGGTTGGCGGGCCCCCCCGCTCAATTCTCTGGCCCCGATGGGCCGAAGTCCCGCCCAGAAACTGCCTGTCCCGCCGGCGTAAATCAAAGCTGGTATTTACCGGCGGGACCAGGCGGCGTGGGCGGGCTCCGGGGTCCTGGCGGGGGCGCGGGGCGATCTGACCCCGGGGGGGTGCCCCCACGGTGGCCTGGCCCGCGATCGGGGCCCACCGATCCGCGGGCGGGCCTGTGCCGTGGGGGCACTCTTTCCCTTCCGCCTCCGCCACGGCCTCCACCATGCCGGTGGCGGAAGAGACTCTCCCCACTGCGCATGCGCGGGAAACTGTCGGCGGCCGCTGACGCTCCCGCGCATGCGCCGCATTTCCGCACCAGCTGGCGGGGCAACAAACGCCATTTCCGCCAACTGGCGGGGCAGCAAACGCCATTTCCGCCAGCTGGCGGGGCGGAAATACATCCGGCGCCGGCCTTGCCCCTCAATGTTGGGGCTCGGCCCCCAAAGATGCAGAACATTCCGCACCTTTGGGCCGGCGCGATGCCCGTCTGATTGGCGCCGTTTTGGGCGCCAGTCGGTGGACATCACGCCGTTGGGGGAGAATTTCGCCCCAGATCTTCATTCATCAACCAAACAGGGGAACAGTGATTTACGGATTGTTTGCTGCACTTATCAGATGAAGCCTATCTCAACATGTCAATTATCAAGCCGACTCAGCTGTCATTCCTGGAACATTCCTGGTCTGTATAACACAAGAAAAGACCTGAACAACCTTCATGGCCTCAGGGAGATCTAAAATTCATGACATTTTCTAACAAAACGTGACAGACCATAAGAAATAGGAATGGGAGGAAGCCATGCAGCCCTTCGACCCTGCTGCGCCATTCTATAAGATCATGACTGATCTAACACTCAATAAGTCCACTTTCCTGCCTTCCCTCCGTAACCCTGAATTCCCCGACTGATTAAAAACCTATCAAACTCAGCCTTGAAAATGTTCAAAGACTCGGCCTCCACAACTTCTGAAGTAAAGAATTCCAAAGATTCACCGCTCTTTGAGACAAGAAATTCTTCCTCAATTCCCTCTTAAATGAACAACCCTCTTATTCTGTGGCTATGTCCTCTGCTCACACACTCACCCATGAGTGGAAACATCCTCCCAATACTTGCCCTATCTAACCCCCTAAGAATCGTATATGTTTCGATCATATTTCCTCTCATTCTTCTGAACTCCAAGGAGTACAGAGATGTTTAATCATTTCTCATATGGCTGTCCCTCCATGCCCTGGATCGTCCTAGTAGACCTCCTCTGTGCTGCCTCCAATGATAACATGGGCGTCATTCTCCGACCCCCCGCCGGGTTGGAGAATTGCCGGGGGCTGCCGTGAATCCCGCCCCCGCCGGTTGCCGAAGTCTCCGGCACTGGAGATTCGGCGGGGGCGGGAATCGCGCCGCGCCGGTTGGCGGGCCCCCCCGCTCGATTCTCCGGCCCGGATGGGCCGAAGTCCCGCCGATAAATTGCCTGTCCCGCTGGCGTGGATTAAACCACCTTTTGAACGGCGGGACAAGGTGGCATGGGCGGGCTCCGGGGTCCTGGGGGGGACGCGGGGTGATCTGGCCCCGGGGGGTGCCCCTACGGTGGCCTGGCCCGCGATCGGGGCCCACCGATCCGCGGGCGGGCCTGTGCCGTGGGGGCACGGTGAAGACCGTGGCGGAGGCGGAAGAGACTCCCTCCACTGCGCATGCATGGGAAACTGTCAGCGGCCGCTGATGCTCCCGTGCATGCGCCGCCCGGGGATGTCATTTCCGCACCGCTGGCGGGGCAACAAAGGCCGTTTCATCCGGCGCTGACCTAGCCCCTCGATGTTGGGGCTCGGCCCCCAAAGATGCGGAGCATTCCGCACCTTTGGGGCGGCGCGATGCCCATCTGATTGGCGCCGTTTTGGGCGCCAGTCGGCGGACATTGCGCCGTTTCGGGAGAATTTCGCCCCATATCTTTCCTTAAATAAGAGTACCAAACCTGTGCACAGGATTCTAATTGTGGCCTCACTTAGATCTTGTACAGTTGCAGCAACTTCCCTTTACTTTTATACTCCCGCCCCCTTTAAATGAAAGCCAGCGTTCCATTTGCTTCCATATTACCTTCTGCACCTGTAAGCTAGCTTCTGGGTTTCATCAACAAGGCCCCCCCAAGTCCCTTTGCACCACATCAAGATCAAGATGTACATCAAGATCCCACAACACCAATCTGATAAATGAACAGTTAATCTGTTTTGAATAAGGGGGTAAATGTTGGCCAGGAAAACAATCTACTCTTCTTCAAGTCATGCTTTGAGATCTTTTGCGCTTACATGAATGGGCAGACAGGTCTTGCCTTAACATCTCAGCCAAAGAACAGCTCTTCTGACAGTGCTGCACCCCTTCAGCGCTGTGAAGTGAAGGCCTAGTTGGGCACTCAAGTCCTTCAGTGAAGTTTGAAGGAATGAGTGGAAGTGTTGCTACTGAGCCAAGCTGACACAGTAATAATTATAATCATCACTGGAAGTTCTCACGTTTATATCCTTCACTTTGCAAAATATTCAGCTGTTTTCTTTCAATATGTGTAGACCTCATTTCGGCAACAGACCCGATCCATCCTGTAGAATGCCAAAACCAGCCATGCCAGTGGACAGAAGTAATTCATCATTGGGACGGAGGCAAACATCTCCAAGGTAAGAGCTGATGGGTCATCTCTTGGTCTTAACAGCGCTGCACGTGTTTGTGTATGGGAGGGTTATGGGAGAGGGGTGGTACAAAATGGACAAGGTCTTAACTAATCGGAGTCATGATGTGACGATGCCGGTGTTGGACTGGGGTGGGCACAGTCAGAAGTCTTACAACACCAGGTTAAAGTCCAACAGGTTTATTTGGAATCACTAGCTTTTGGAGCGCAGCTCCTTCATCAGAAGACTCACCTGATGAAGGAGCTGCGCTCCGAAAGCTAGTGATTCCAAATAAACCTGTTGGACTTTAACCTGGTGTTGTAAGACTTCTTACTAATCGTAGTAGTAGTTGCAGTGGCAATTTCTCAGAAATGATTGGAATTGATTACATACATGAAATTGTACTACCTCTGCGATAAATATGAGCCTATAGTTTTCGGAGTGGGTTGAATGGGAAATCAAAATCTATGCAAATATGCAGTGAGAGTTCGTTGGAACCTTCTCTCTAAAATGGGTGGTAAACCTGACAGCAGGGATCACACCATGGAATAGTTTCTCATTACATGTAAAGCTCTCTGACTCCACAATGCAGTTTTTCCACATCTGTCTAAATGCCAGTGATCTAGTGGATTGATTTCAGTTTGTACACTGGGTATGGGTGACAATGCAATACTGCTGGGTTTGCATTACTTTGGGATACGCGATTGTGAAAAAAACAGTGGCTAGCGATTCACCAGATTGTTTTAGATTACGAACACCCAGTTTGCAATATCACACAGTCATATTTCTCTGCACGAACTTTTACCCTCAACACTATAGTTTCAATGATCTCTTGGCATAGGGCGTTAAGGAGGTTGAAAAATACCAGTGGAGCCATAAAGCTGCACCATAGCACTCCACCACTACAGTTAATTCCATCATACAGCACAATGTACAATATAAACAAACTGTTCAGAAAACTCACATCATTCCTTTGAAATAAATCAGGTATTCAGAATCCAAGGCTTTATAGTGAAAAATAAATCCAGAACTGGTTTAAAAATCCATTAACATTTGGAATAATTTTACACAAACCTGGGGCGTCATTCTCCGACCCCCCAGAGGGCCGGAGAATGGCCGTTGGCCGCCGTGAATCCCGCCCCCGCCGGTTGCCGAAGTCTCCGAAGGGAGAAAAGTCGGCGGGGCGTTAATGTCGCCGCTGACGTCGGAGAATGTCACGGGTCTGTGCAAGGCAGCCGATTTTCGGCCTGCCGATATTCTCCCTTCCGGATGGGCCGAAGTCCCGTCGACGTGATGACCGTTCACGTCGACGTAAATTAAACCTCCTCTTCATCGGTGTGACCCTGTGCTCCAGGTTCACGCCGACCAGCGTGGAGGTGAGTGACGGCCTGGGGGGTTGGCTCTGGGCAGGCGATGGCGTAGCCGCAGTCTGAATGCGTGAGGAGAGGTGTGTCTCGGGTTGTGTGTGTGTGTGTGTGCGGCGGGGGGGGGGGGGGGTGGTTAGAATAGGCTGGGCTCCGGGGGAGTGCCGGGAGGGGGTCCGTGCCGGGAGGGGGATGGGGGGGTCCGTGCCGGGGTGGAGGTTGGGGGGGGTCCGTGCCGGGGAGGGGGATGGGGGGGGGTCCGTGCCGGGGAGGGGGATGGGGGTGTCCGTGCCGGGGTGGGGGATGGGGGGGGGTCCGTGCCGGGGAGGGGGATGGGGGTGTCCGTACCGGGGTGGAGGTTGGGGGGGGGGTCCGTGCCGGGGAGGGGGATGGGGGTGTCCGTTCCGGGGTGGAGGTTGGGGGGGGGGTCCGTGCCGGGGAGGGGTATGGGGGGGTCCGTGCCGGGGTGGAGGTTGGGGGGGGGTGGTCCGTGCCGGGGAGGGGGATGGGGGTGTCCGTGCCGGGGTGGAGGTTGGGGGGGGGGTCCGTGCCGGGAAGGGGGATGGGGGTGTCCGTGCAGGGGTGGAGGTTGGGGGGGGGGTCCGTGCCGGGGAGGGGGATGGGGGTCCGTGCCGGGGTGGAGGTTGGGGGGGGGGTCCGTGCCGGGGGGGGGGGGGGGGTCCCTGCTGTGGAGGGGGATGGGAGGGCAAGTGAGTTGGTCCACCTGGCCAGGCGCCAGCCTCCAACAGTTGGACCCATGCGGTCCATGCCACCTGGCTGGGGGGAGGAGGGGATATGGGCAATGATGACATGTCGTCGTTCCCCTTCCCCCACCAGGCCGTCATGTTTTCAGATCATCCAGCGATGTTGGCCGCCGTGGCGGCAGCCGCTCATGTCTATGTTGCCCTGGATGAGGAGGAGGAGGAGGAGGAGGAGCGTGCCAGAGAGGCGGCGCAGGCTGCTGCAGAGGGGCAGGCGGCAGCCGCCCAGGCTGGAGGGACACCCGACCGACAGGACGAGGATGGGGAGGAGGACGTCGCGGCCCCACGGCAACGGAGGCACCCGAGGGCGCCCCGTGTGTACCGGCCCAGGCAGTCATACCAGGACCTCACGGACCGGGAATGCAGGAGGAGACTCCGGATGTGCCGGGAAACCATGGCACACATCTGCCACCTGCTGGCACACCTGTCACCGCGTGGCACTGGCGGGGGACACCCTCTCCCCGTGTCCGGCAAGGTTACGGTGGCCCTGAACTTTTATGCAACGGGGTCATTCCAGGCACCGAGTGGGGACCTGTCCGGCATATCGCAGACATCGGTGCACCGGTGCATCTGGGCAGTGACAGATGCCCTATATGCCATGGCGCACCACTACATCCGCTTCCCCGTGGACCGGGCCAGCCAAGATGCCCGGGCCGTGGGCTTCTCTGCCGTGGCCAGGTTCCCCATGGTCCAGGGCGCGATCGATGGGATGCACGTCGCCGTGCGGCCACCTGCAGATAACAGATAATACAAATAGGAAGGGGACGTATTTGATGAACGTACAGGTGGTCTGTGACCACTGCATGATGATCCTGCACGTCTGCGCCCGTCACCCAGGTAGTGTACACGACTCATTCGTGTTGTCGCGGTCATCCATCCCCGGCATGTACGAGGGACGCCATCCCCGGCTGAGGGGCTGGTTGCTGGGCGACATGGCTACCCATTGCGATCGTGGCTGATGACGCCTATACGGAGGCCACGCAATGAGGCGGAGAACCGCTACAATGATGCCCATGTAGCAACAAGGGGAGTGATAGAGAGGTGCTTTGGCGTGCTGAAGATGAGTTTCAGGTGCCTGGACCTCTCTGGGGGCGCCCTCCAGTATCGGTCAGATAGGGTCGGCCGCATCATTGTGGTGTGCTGCGTCCTGCACAACATAGCCCAACAGAGGGGCGATGTGCCGCAGGCAGAGAAGGGCGGAGTGGAGGAGCAGCAGGAAGAGGCGCAGTCCTCCCCAGATGAGGGGGATGGGGGTAATGGTCAGGGCAGACGGGGTAGACACAGGCGGGTGGCTGTCCACCGTTACCGGCTGGCCCAGCGGGCACGGGACAGACTGATAGACGCCCGCTTCACTGACTAGATGGGCGTGGGAATCGGGTAGTATGGCCACAGACCGCACACCATGGCAACAGCCGACCACCCACACCCCCCACCCATCCACCCACCCAGCACCCTCACCCCCCTCCCCAACCCCACCCACCCCACCCGCATGCACACCACCCCCCCCCCCATTGCCGATCCACCTGCGGCACAACGGGCCGGGCTCACACAGTTGCGGGTGGACGCGTGTCTATCGCAGGCCATGGAGGGTGATGACAACCCGCCCTGCGGTGAGCTCCTGGCTCTACATCATTGGACTATGTCTGACCCATGGCCACAGTACCACCATCCACCCGGACCATCCCTGCATGCGGCTGTGACACTGCAGCGCACGGTCCCGCCCTCTGCCCAGGGGATGTTGATGGCAGCCCAGGGGGAAGGGGGCAGACTCACCTGGGGCTGAAGTAAGACCACCCCTCACACACACACTTGCGCTCAACGTACATGACACACCCGCACACTTTGGACAGAGCATAAAGGCAGCTTCTGTAGGTGTAACATTGACTTTAATAGCCAAAGGAGTTCATGCACGTGCCCTAGCCCCTAAAACTCATCTGTGCCCTGCAACCGTGCCAACTTACTCAGTGTCTAATTGTTTGGCCTTACGGGCCCTTTGACTACGTCTACGTGGTTCCCCAGACGGTACAGTAGAACTGGAGGTGGACTCCTGTGATTCCTGCCCTCTGACACTGGATCCCTTTGGCGGCAGTTTCCTGGGGCGTCCTGGCCTACATGGGCCAGGCTGCGGCTCGGACGACTGGGATGGCGAGCTGCCAGCCTGTCCTGCCCGTTGCCCACCCGATGCACCTGGGACGGAAGGGGGGGAGTCCGAGGTGTCGCGGTGTACCGGGACCTCCCCTACAGAGGGAGCCGGGACGGACCACACCACCTCCTCCTCCCCCGGGGTGCCTGATGGCCCCCAGGCCTCTACATGGGTGGGGGATGCGAACGGACTGGCCATCCGACGCCCCCCTGACATCTGGCGCTGCCAGTCCTGGGGGCCCGTGCTGGTATCGACAGGGGTCTGCAGGTTTGCAGCCATGGAGCCCAGGGGGTTGGCAAACCCTGTCTGTGACAGTGCGACGCCGGCTCGCACATGGCCACTGGCGCCGATGCCCTCAGCGATGGCCTGCAGAGACTGGGCCATGGCCTGCTGAGACTGGGCCATGGCCTGCAGAGACTGTGCCATGGCCTGCTGAGACTGGGCTATGGCGTTGAGCGCCTCTGCCATCTGGCGCTGGCACTGGCTCATGGCCTCCTGTGAGAGGGCAGCCATTTCCTGGGCCACAGACGCCGCCTGCACGGAAAGCCCCAGGCCTCGCAAACCGTTCCCCATGTCTGACACCGTCGCACCCATTGCCTCCACCGCGGACGCCACCCGTGCGGTGTCGGCCTGGTTGGCACGCATGACCGGCACCACTCCCAGCTCCTGGACGCAGGTGGACTCCTCCACCTGCGGCCGCAGCCGCCGCAAGCCGCCCGTCACCCTCTTCGCTTGTCTCCGGGTCGGTGGTTGCATCGGATCTGTGTGGGTGTGGTAACTCCAGGAACCCGGGATCCATCTGGGCGGCAGATGTTCGCTTGGGCTGGGCTGCCCTCCGACCGCCCGGCCCCTCTGCTGCTCCTACCTCCACCTGCTGTACCGGGATGGCTGTGTTGTGCGCACCAATGAGTGTACCAGACGCCTCATCACTAAAGTGCCCAACCGAGGTGAGTGTTTCTGCGATGGTGGAGGGTGTTGGTGACGGCAGTGGCGTTGTGTCGTGCTCTTCGTCCCACTCTGAGTCCATGGCACTTTGGGGTGGGGGTTCGTCTCCACCCATCCACTCTGAGTCACTGTCCGGTATTTCGTCTTCCTGGGTAGTGGTGTCCTGGGTAGTGGTGTCCCGGGTAGTGGTGTCCCGGGTAGTGGTGTCCCGGGTAGTGGTGTCCTGGGTAGTGGTGTCCTGGGTAGTGGTGTCCTGGGTAGTGGTGTCCTGGCTCGGATGTGATGGGGGCCTGTGGCTGCCCCCCTCATCGCTGGGTGGTCGCTCCCGCACGTGACGGGGGTGTTGTCTCCCTGTTGCTCCAGGTCTCTCCGTCTCCCATGGTCTCCGAGGGGCATCCTGCGGGCGTCGCATGCCGGAGGGTCCGGGTCTCTCCGTCTCCCGTGGCCTCCGTGGGGCATCCTGCGGGCGTCGCATGCCGGAGGGTCCGGGTCTCTCCGTCTCCCGTGGCCTCCGAGGGCATCCTGCGGGCGGTCTGCATCTGCGGGGATGGGTGCCTGGACGTTTGGTCCTGCGATACACAATGAAGCATGCATGGTTAGACATCAGGCAGTGATCAGGTGATACGGGGGAGGGGGATATAGGGGAGGGGGGATATGGGGACGGGCTGTCGGTGGCTCACTTGCTACTACGCCCCCGACCTCTGCATCAGCAACCTCCCGGTCCTCAGGTCCACCAGCCAGTTCCAGGGCCCTTTCCTCGTGTTCGGTCAGTGGCCTCTCATCAGCGGGGCCTCCTCCAGTCCTCACATGCTCCCTATTGTTGTGTGCGCGCTTCTCCTGTGGGGGGGGGGGGTGGCAGGGGTAAAAGGCAACACTGTTAGGCAGGTATATGAATGCACGCCATCGGTTGCGCGTGCATTGCAGAGGTTAAGGTTAGGGCTGGATTCACTTGGGGATATGGGGGAGGGGGGATATGGGGAGGGGGGATATGGGGGGGATATGGGGGAGGGGGGATATGGGGGAGGGGGATATGGGGAGGGGGGATATGGGGGAGGGGGGATATGGGGGAGGGGAGGATATGGAGGGGGGGATATGGGGGAGGGGGGATATGGGGGAGGGGGGATATGGGGGAGGGGGGATATGGGGGAGGGGGGGATATGGGGGAGGGGGGGATATGGGGGAGGGGGGATATGGGGGAGGGGGGATATGAGGGAGGGGGGATATGGGGGAGGGGGGATAGGGGGGATATGGAGGGGGGATATGGGGGAGGGGGGATATGGGGGAGGGGGGATATGGGGGAGGGGGGATATGGGGGAGGGGGGATATGAGGAAGGGGGGATATGGGGGAGGGGGATATGGGGGAGGGGGGGATATGGGGAGGGGGGATATGGTGAGGGGGGATATGGGGGAGGGGGGTATGGGGGAGGGGGGATATGGGGGAGGGGGGATATGGGGGAGGGGGGGATATGGGGGAGGCTCACCCTGCCTGCTCTGACGAGGTCGTTCACCTTCTTGTGGCACTGGGTGCCTGTCCGTGGTGTCAGGGCCACAGCGGTGACGGCCTCTGCCACTTCCCTCCACAGACGCCGGCTGTGGCGTGGGGCAACTCTGCGGCCGTGCCCGGGATACAGGGCGTCCCTCCTCTGCTCCACCGCGTCCAGGAGCGCCTCAACATCGCGTGACTTGAACCTCGGGGCTGAGCGGCGGCCAGCCATCCAGTCGGGTGTTGCGGTCGGGTGTTCCGGTCGGATGGGGGGGGGCAGCGCGGCCTTATGAGCCGTCACGCCGTGCAGCGCGTATGACGCTGCACGGCGTGAACCACTGCGCAAGCGCGGATCTAGTCACGTCGCTGCTAGCCCATTTCGGGCCGGAGACTATCGACCCATTTTTCCGACGTGACGCAAGTCGGATTTGCGCCGTTTTTTGCGCCGATCGGCGGACTTTCCGCCGATAACGGAGAATTTCGCCCCTGGTTTTCGATAGTATAGTTAAAACAGTGGTTATTCAGAAAAAGGGGATCTTGCTTAGAATTACATAGGATTACCAAAGAGATTTGCAGGGGATATCTACCAGAACAGATCAGAGCTTAAAAACTACAGGTACTGGGGAAGCTGTTCACCTTAAAACAGAAGGTTAAGAGAGATTTACTAGAGGAGCTGAACGCTCTGAAGGGTTTTGAACGAGTAAATGAAGAGAAACGGTGCAGGAGTTTCAGATGATTCCTTTTTTTTTTGCATTACCTATTTTACAGATCCTTGTAAAGGAAACATTTACAGAAAGATGGAAAAGACTAGAGGGAATTGGGTTGATTGGGTGACTCTTTTAAACAATTTCTGTAGGCATAAGTAACCAAAAGGACTTTGTCTCTGATAAGATTTGACAATTCCAAGGGATTTCTGATAATCATTTTTTTTAAAAATGTACTCACCAGGGGCGAGATTCTCCGACCCCCCGCCGGGTCGGAGAATCGCCGGGGGCTGGCGTGAATCCCGCCCCCGCCGGCTGCCGAAGTCTCTGGCACCGGAGATTCAGCGGGGGCGGGAATCGCACCGCGCCGGTTGGCACCTTTGGGGCGGCGCGATGCCGGACTGATTTGTGCTGTTTTTGGCGCCGGTCGGCGGACATCGCGCCGATACCAAAGAATTTTGCCCCTTATTCTTTAGACTCAATTTCAAGGAAAAAATTTAAAAACAATTTCATCTTACCCTATCAGCACACACCGCAATCCCTTTTATCCTTAACATTCCCGTAAATGTAATAATACCATTTGCCTCAGCTACTTTCAATAAGGAGGTCTTGTGGAGGAATGGGTAACACCTCTGAAGCGAAAACCTTGGGATCAAGTCCCACTTCAATGTGGCTAAACAGGTTGAATTTCAATCTGCAACATCCTTCGACACACCAATGACGGGCGGTAAGAGCGGGAAAGTGTCCTGTTCAGCCATGCTTGATATGGATTGGTGCCCCTCTTGCGATAAGCTTCTGGTGACAGGCAGGTGACATGTTCAAGGATAAACCTCGCTATGGAAACAGACAACAGTCTGTCTTGTGCACCACTAGGTGTGGAAAGAGAAACCCCTCCTTTTTATAGTGACCTCTACATGTGCATCATTATTTGAATTTGGAACCCCTATATACCCAATTGGATTTTCTCTCATTTTTATGACCTCTGTCTTTGGAATGTCCCCACCAAAGGAAGTGACATAACAAATGGTGTTCAACTATGTTGCATCATGGAGTGACAGGAGGAAGGATGTGAGTTTAGATTCCCCACAGAATGAGTTCCTGATTTCAGGCTTTAAGGGACTTAATGAGCTGACTCGATTCTCTGTCACACTGGAAGTTGGGCGGTTACACCTAACTATGGTGAATTACCTGGAGCGAGGGTAACAATTTGATCTAAAATGTCCCATCCAGAATTTCAGTCCAGTGTGTCGCAAAGATAGAAATAGATTCAAGTGGCGCTGGAATGTATTTTGGTTCATCTCATTTAATTATGCCTAATTAATAGAAGGTTAACAAACACCTGCATGTTTAATTGATAAATAAGCTAATGTTGGTTTCTGAATTAGCAATTAGGAGAACTTGGCTTTATATTGCAATGATATTCATTGTCATGTACTTTCTTTTTCTAATTTGTTCTTGGAACGTGAGCATTGCTGGCAAGACCAGCATCTATTGGCCATCTGTTATAGTACCGGACCAGTCCCCAACACCTGTTAGGATACCAGACCAGTCCCCAACATCTGTTCGGATACCCAAACAACATTTCTATTTGTAAAACTGTGAGGAAAGGATACTTCACCCCAGGAGTGATGACTCAGACCAATAGATATATATTATGTTAAAACGAACTTTAATTTAAACACAGAATTTACCAAAATAATTACAAAGAAATAGCTTTACAGTTATCAGCTAAACGGGTCTTAAATAAAAGGAAAAACTTGTACTTACGATCTACACCTGCCACTAATTCCAATTAAACAACCCAATACAGTTCAAATGTCACTCAAAAATTTATTTAAATAAATTTAGAGTACCCAATTATTGTTTTTTTCCAATTAAGGGGCAATTTAGGGTGGCCAATCCATCTACCCTGCACATCTTTGGATTGTGGGGGTGAGACCCATGCAAACATGGGGAGAATGTGCAAAATCCATATGGACAATGACCCAGGGCCAGGATCAAACCTGGGTCCTCAGTGCCGTGAGGCAGCAGTGCTAAGCACTCCGCCGCCCTGCCACACCACCTGTATTAAACTAGGTTTTTAATACCATTACTACAACAGAATATCATATATAACAATTTATACATTCATCACACTTCCCTAATTGCCACTGACCTGAATATGGCCTGGTTTGTTAAGCCATTTAAGAGGGCAGTTAAGAGTCGTCCACATAGTGACTAATAAGTTGTAAAATCATAAATCTTGCTTTCGCTGGCTGACTCCACAATGGACCTGAACAGTTACCATTGAACAATAAGGGATTGAATTAAAACCCAGATGCCACAGGTGAAAGATCATGGGCGTCATTCTCCGACCCCCCGCCGGGTTGGAGAATGGCCGTTGGCCGCCGTGAATCCCGCCCCCGCCCCCGCCGAAGTCTCCAGTACCGGAGATCGGGTGGGGGCGGGAATCGGGCCACGCCGGTTGGCGGGACCCCCCGCTGGATTCTCCGGCCCGGATGGGCCGAAGTCCCGCCCAGGAATTGCCAGTCCCGCCGACGTAAATCAAACCTGGTATTTACCGGCGGGACCAGGCGGCGTGGACGGGCTCCGGGGTCCTGGGGGAGGGCGCGGGGCGATCTGACCCCGGGGGGTGCCCCCACGGCGGCCTGGCCCGCGATCGGGGCCCACCGATCCGCGGGCGGGCCTGTGCCGTGGGGGCACTCTTTCCCTTCCGCCTCCGCTACGGCCTTCACCATGGCGGAGGCGGAAGAGACTCTCCCCACTGCGCATGCGCGGGAAACTGACAGCGGCCGCTGACGCTCCCGCGCATGCGCTGGGAAACTGACAGCGGCCGCTGACGCTCCCGCGCATGCGCCGCATTTCCGCGCCAGCTGGCGGGGAAACAAACGCCATTTCCGCCAGCTGGCGGGGCGGAAATCCCTCCGGCGTCGGCCTAGCCCCTCAATGTTGGGGCTAGGCCGCCAAAGATGCGAAGACTTCTGCACCTTTTTGCCGGCGCGATGCCCGTCTGATTGGCGCCGGCTTTGGCGCCAGTCGGCAGGCATCCCGCCGTTGGGGGAGAATTTCGCCCCTGATCTGCAGCACTTTTAGTATAGATTGGTATTTGATGGTCAGCATAAAGTTGAAGGGCTGTATGACTCACCCCTTTTTGGAAAAGTAATTTCAACTTAATTTGGAGAAATATTAATCTCTATTTTTGTTTTATTCAGACCAAGTATACCGGACAGAAGGCTGGATGTAAGTGTAGCCCAAAAGTGTTTATTGTTTTCTAGGACAAATTAAAATAATTCACAAATAAAAATGTAGAGTTGGGCATCATTTTTGTTATTCTGTGTAAATTGAACTACAAGGATTTTCTCTGACAACAAATATCTTTCTTTTCATTCCTAGGACGAGGAAGACAGTGAGTAAACACTTATCAATATGTCTTTTTGTCACTTCTCTCTGTATTTGGCTGAGGCCTGTCTTTTTATTCTTTGTAAGAACAAAATTGCCAAATCTTAAACAGCGAATGCCATACTGTGGATGTGACATGTTGATTTGTGAAGGTGTGACAACCTTGGCTTTCTGCTTGGGCTGCAGCATTGTCAACTTTCAAAACACCACCTTAGAATAATTTAAATTGACTTGCCAGGAAAAAACCCACAAGAACAAGAACATTGTAACATAGTTAAAAACTGGTTTTCTCAGTGAGCTGTTAGAATTGGGTGTAGCATTGCCAGTTTAGCTCTTTAGAATATTGGGGAAATGTGCACACAGAGTAGAAGAACTAATACTCATCATTCAATCCTGTTCCAAACGGGGCGAAATTCTCCGGTATCGGCACGATGTCCGCCGACCGGCGCCCAAAACGGCGCAAATCAGTCGGGCATCACCCCGCCCCAAAGGTGCGGAATCCTCCGCATCTTTGGGGGCCGAGCCCCAACCTTAAGGGGCTAGGCCCGCGCCGGACTAATTTCCGCCCCGCCAGCTGGCGGAAAAGGCCTTTGGTGCCCCGCCAGCTGGCGCGGAAATGACATCTCCGGGCGGCGCATGCGCGGGAGCGTTAGCGGCCACTCACGGCATCCCCGCGCATGCGCTATGGAGGGAGTCTCTTCCGCCTCCGCCATGGTGGAGACCGTGGCGAAGGTGGAAGGAAAAGAGTGCCCCCACGGCACAGGCCCGCCCGCTGATCGGTGGGCCCCGATCGCGGGCCAGGCCACCGTGGGGGCACCCCCCGGGGCCAGATCGCCCCGCGCCCCCCCCCAGACCTCCGCCTTGCCCCGCCAGTAAGGTAGGTGGTTTAATCTACGCGGCTAGGCATTCTAGCAGCGGGACTTCGGCCCATCGCAGGCCAGAGAATCGCGGGGGGGCCCGCCAACCGGCGCGGCACGATTCCCGCCCCCGCCGAATATCCGGTGCCGGAGAATTCGGCAACCGGCGGGGGCGGGATTCACGCCAGCCCCCTGTGATTCTCCGACCCGGCGGGAGGTCGGAGAATCTCGCCCCTGATCCTTTATTTTCAGGCTGGCTACAGGGAACAACAATGCCATAAGATCAAGGCTGTAATTCTTTATGAACATAAGTGGACACTAAGGAAAGCAAGAGTTGTTCTCCTTCAAGCAGAGTAGGTTAAATGGAGAATTGATTAGCCATGTAAAAAGTAATGAGGGATTTTGATCAAGTAAATCAGGAGGAAACTATTTCACTGGTGGGTGAATTCCAGAGGAGAAATGTCTCAGATAATTGCCAGAATAGCAAAATTGGAGGTGTGGAAGAATCGTTTGTCCACGGAGTTATGATCTGGAATGCATGACTCAAAGGGTGAGAGAAGCACATTCAATAGTAATCTGGAAAAGAGAATTGGATAAACATTTGGAAAGGAAATCTTTGCAGTGTTACATAAATAGAGGAGGGAAGTGGGGCCAACAGCACGAGGCGCTGAATGGTCTCCTTCCATCATTCTGTGATTAAAGTACAGACAGAAGCCAAAATCAGAAACCACATTTTCAGGCAGACCATGGCATAGCCGTAATGTCACTGGACTAATAATCCAGAGGCACAGGTTAATGTTCTGGGGACAAGGAGTCAAATACCGCAAAGGCAGTTGATATTTAATTAATAAAAATTGGAATTGAAAACCAAGATCATTAATCATGGTGAAGCCACCATCAATGGCCGTAAAAATGATCTAGAAATAGTATAAATTGTCATGATTGATATGCATTTAAATCTACCTGATCTGGACTACACATGACTCCAGATCCACAGCATTATGGAAACTGGCCTATGAAATCGGGGTGGCAATAGATGCTTGCTTTGCCAGTGATGCCCACATCCCAATAAGGAATAAATTGGTGAAGTGTTATCTGCCTCTGATAGATAGACATGGGTACCAGCCTCCCCGAACAGGCGCCGGAATGTGGCGACTAGGGGCTTTTCACAGTAACTTCATTTGAAGCCTACTTTTGACAATAAGCGATTTTCATTTTTTTCAAATTTACCTTTAGGGCCAAGCAAAATAGAAATCCCAACAAATTGGCAGCTTAGTCTCTCGCTAGCCCCACCCTGCCCAAACATGGAAAAGAAAATCAGCCAAGATGTAGAAGGGACTGCCGAATCACTATCCTCTGCTTCACAATTCAGACCGCACTTCAAAAATATTGCGTGAAGTACCTTGAGATGTTTAAACATGATTATGCCCCATAAAATGCAAACTGTAATCAAAGTTCAACTTAGATGCTATCTGGAGGAACTGGGTTCCGCCTCTCGGGGAGTATATATTGACCTTGGAGGGAATACAGCGTAAATTCACCAGAATGTTAGCAAGGCTGAAAAGGTTAAATTCTGAGGCTGTACAGACATGACTGCCGGTCCCAGAATAGAGAGGATTCATGGGTGACTAATTAAAGTCTTTGAGAAAAGAATAAAATTATGACTTAGTCTAATTCTAATTTCTAATTCTAATCCCATTTTCCAGCACTTGGTCCGTAGCCTTGTATTCAATGACTTTTCAGGTGCTGATCTAAATGTGTCTTAAATGTTGTGAGGTTTCCTGCCTCTACCACCCTTTCAGGCAGTGAGTTCCAGATTCCAACCACCCTCTGGGTGAAAAGGTTTTTTCCTCACATCTCCATTAAACCTCTTGCCCATTACCTTAAACCTATGCCCCTGGTTATTGACCCCTCCACTAAGGGGAAAAGTTCCTTCCTGTCCACCCTATCTATGTCCCTCATAATTTTATACACCTCAATAAAGTCCCCACTCAACTTCTCTGCTCCAGGGAAAACAACCCCAGTCACTTGTTTCTGTCCAATTCAGATACTTTTGATCAGTTCCTTTACTCAAAGGTTTTACCTAGGTGTCTTTCAATAGCGAGGAGAACAAAGGACATCTGCAAATACAAGTTCAACAATCTTTATGAAACATACAATTAACCTGTAAATTAACCAAAATATATAATACTAGAAACATAAAAGTGTAAGATAATTAAAGAATTTGACAGGGTAAATAGTGAGGAACTGCTGGAAAGTGGTACGGAACAAGGAAGAACATCCTCTTAAAATTAGAGCCAGGCTGTTTGGAGCGATGTCAGGAAGCAGAGTCATAGAACCATAGATTTCCAAGAGTGCAGATGTAGGCCATTCGGCCCATCGAGTCTGCACCGACCCTCTGAAAGAGCACCCTACCTAGGACCTATCCTTGTAACCCCACCTAACCTGCACATCCCTGAACACTAAGGGCAATTTAGCATGGCCAATCCACCTAATCTGCATATCTTGGGACTGTGGGAGGAAATCGGAGCACCTGGAGAAAACCCATGCAGACACGTGGAGAACGTACAAATTCTAGACAGTCACCCAAAGCTAGGACTGAACTAGGGTCCCTGGCACTGTGAGGCAGAAGTGCTAACCACTGTGCCACCCAGAAATGGTATTGGAACTCTTGCCCCACCAACTCCAACAACTGCTAAGGCTAAGTCAACTGAAAATGTTAATTTTAGATCGATTTTTATGAGGCCAAGGGATGAAGAGTGACAGAATTAAGGTGGTAGATAGAGTTGAGATACATATCATCGAACTGAAAGCCAGTACCAGCTTGAGTGGCTGAATGGCCTCCTCCTGTTCCTACCTTCTTATTGATTTTACTTTGTCTTATTCATTTTTCATGAACACCAGTTAATGTTGCTCTTATCAAACATTGATGGTTAAGACTCTGGCATTGAATCATTATCATTTGTACTCCAGCTATTCAACAAGGGAAAGGAACTTATTCAGGAGATTGAAAGCCCAGACTTCAACAGTGTGTTTGCTTTTCTTTTTATAAGTTCATAAGTTTATAAAATATAGGAGCGTTTGCTCCGCCATTCGATCTCATCCTGGCCTTCGCTCCACCGTCCTGTCCATTCTCCATAACCCTTCAACCCATTACCAATTAAAAATCTGTCTAACTCCTCCTTAAATTTACTCACTGTCCCTGCATCCACCACACTCTGGGACAGCAAATTCCACAGATTCACAACCCTTTGGGAGACGTAGTTTCCCCTCAACTCCGTTTTAAATTTGCTACCCCTTATCCTAAGACCTCCCATTTTAGAATGCCCCACAAGAGGAAGCATCCGCTCCATGTCTACTTTATTCATACCTTTTAGCATCTTGTATACCTCAACTTGATCTCCCCTCATTCTTCTACACTCTAGAGAATATAGGCCTAAACTGTTCAATCTCTCTTCATACGACAAACCCCTCGGGCGGGATTCTCCGACCGCCCCGACGGGTCGGAGAATCGCCGGGGGCTGGTGTGAATCCCGCCCCCGCCCTGTCCCGAAGTCTCCGCCACCAGAGATTCGGCGGGGGCGGGAATCGCACCGTGCCGGTTGGCGGGCCCATCCCCACCGATTCTCCGGCCCGCGATGGGCCGAACTCCCGCTGCTGGAATGCCTGTCCCGCCAGTGTGGATCAATCCACCTTTTGAATGGCAGGATAAGGCGGCGCGGGTGGGCTCCGGAGTCCTGGGGGGGGGGGGGGGGCGATCTGGCCCCGGGGGATGCCGCCACGGTGACCTGGCCCGCGATCGGGGCCCAACGGTCTGCGGGCGGGCCTGTGCTGTGGGGGGACTCTTTTTCTTCTGCCTTCGCCATGGTCTTCACTATGGCGGAGGCAGAAGAGACCCCCCTCCCCTGTGCATGCGCGGGGATGACGTCAGCAATCGCTGACGCTCCCGTGCATGCGCGGAACTGCGTCGCCCGGCGAAGACCTTTCGGCCCTGGCTGGCGTGGCGTCAAGCCTTTCCCGCCAGCCGGTGGAGCGGAAACCGCTCCGGCGCGGGCCTAGCCCTTCAAGGTGAGGGTTTGGCACCAAAAGGGGCGGCCCAACGGCGGAGTGGTTCCCGCCACTCCATCACGCCAGGTAGGGGAGAATCCTGCCCCTCATCTCTGGAATCAATCTAGTGAACCTCCTCTGAACTGTCTCCAATACCATAATACCCTTCCTCAAATAAAGGGACCAAACCTGTGCACAATACTTCCTTATTTTATACTCTATTCCTTTAGCTATAAATGCTAAAAATAAATGAGAGTAACTTGTTCGGAGCACATGCCTAAGATGGATAAACTGTTACTTAAGGTGGCAGCTGTAATCCTATAACTGATGTGTGGCCCCTTCCAATTGGCCATTGTGATGGTTGCAACATTTTAAACAGCTAGGCATCCACTACAATTTTTTAACCAAAAGACGACTGCCAGAAATACAGTCAGCACCTCCCCATCATAAATGCTTATTTTCTAAGTCAAACTTTTCCCATGTGAACATTAATGCTCCTATATTGAAACTTTATTAACACGGCAATTAACTCTGTATGGTATGGTGTCAAGTGTTCATACTGTTGTGACACCCTGGGCTAGTGTGCGGTCAATTCCAGCCCCACATGGCCCAGAGTCACAAAGCAAGTGAATTAACCAATAATTCTGACAAAAATACCCAAATGCTTTGGCACTTGGCTGTCCAATAATCAGTCACCAGGTTTGTAAATGTAAACACAATTACTGTTTATTTATAATAAGAACTATAATGTAATATGTGGTAAATATAACTGGTTATCAACAAGCTAAAATCTGGGGCGAGATTCTCCGACCCCCCGCCGGGTCAGAGAATCGCCGGGGGCTGGCGTGAATCCAGCCCCCGCTGGTTGCTGAATTCTCCGGCACCGGATATTCGGCGGGGGTGGGAATCGCGCCACACCGGTTGGCGGGCCTCCCCCCCCGCGATTCTCCGGCCCGGATGGGCCGAAGTCCCGCCGCTAAAATGCCTGTCCCGCCGGCGTAGATTAAACCACCTACCTTACCGGCGGGACAAGGCGGCGCGGGCGGGGGGTCCTGGGGGGGGCGCAGGGTGATCTGGCCCTGGGGGGTGCCCCCACGGTGGCCTGGCCCGCGATCGGGGCCCACCGATCCGCGGGCGGGCCTGTGCCGTGGGGGCAACTCTTTCCCTTCCGCCTTCGCCACGGTCTCCACCATGGCGGAGGCGGAAGAGGCTCCCTCCACTGCGCATGCGCAGGAATGCCGTCAGCGGCCGCTAGCGCTCCCGCGCATGCGTCGCCCGGAGATGTCATTTCCGCGCCAGCTGGCGGGGCGGAAATTAGTCCGGCGCGGGCCTAGCCCCTCAACGTTAGGGCTCGGCCCCCCAAGATGTGGAGCATTCCGCCGATACCGGAGAATTTCGCCCCTAATATCCACTTTAACTACCCCCCCCCCTCTGCCTTCTATAGACACACACACACACAACAGACACAGTGGGGCGGAAAGGGGTCAAAATCATAAGTGGAGGGGAAAAATGGGGCGACATTCTCCGACTGGGTGTCCATTAATCAGCATGGATCAAAAATTTAATAGCCAAAATAAAAGTACGGGTAAATAAGTGAATAAACAGGGAACAAACAGAATGGACCCTTAAAATACAGATACAATATTGGTCAGAAAATATGCCCATAAAATCACAGAATCACAGAACTGTTATGACACAGAAGGAGGCCTTTTAGCCCACCGTGTCAGCACCAGCTCTCCAAATGAGCGGTTCCCTTAGTGCCATTCAGTGCATTCTCTCTGTAACCTGCACATTCTTCCTTTTCATGAGACAGCCTCATTCCCTTTAGAGAGCTTCAAATGACTCTGTCTCCACCACACTCTCAGACAGTGCATTCCAGACCCTAACCATTCACTGCGTGAATCTGTCTCCACCACACTCTCGGACAGTGCATTCCAGACCCTAACCACTCGCTGCGTGAATCTGTCTCCGCCACACTCTCAGACAGTGCATTCCAGACCCTAACCATTCACTGCGTGAATCTGTCTCCACCACACTCTCGGACAGTGCATTCCAGACCCTAACCACTCGCTGCGTGAATCTGTCTCCACCACACTCTCAGACAGTGCATTCCAGACCCTAACCATTCACTGCGTGAATCTGTCTCCACCACACTCTCGGACAGTGCATTCCAGACCCTAACCACTCGCTGCGTGAATCTGTCTCCACCACACTCTCAGGCAGCACATTCCAGACGCTAACCATTCACTGCGTGAATCTGTCTCCACCACACTCTCGGACAGTGCATTCCAGACCCTAACCACTCGCTGCGTGAATCTGTCTCCACCACACTCTCAGACAGTGCATTCCAGACCCTAACCATTCACTGCGTGAATCTGTCTCCACCACACTCTCGGACAGTGCATTCCAGACCCTAACCACTCGCTGCGTGAATCTGTCTCCACCACACTCTCAGGCAGCACATTCCAGACGCTAACCATTCGCTGCGTGAATCTGTCTCCACCACACTCTCAGACAGTGCATTCCTGACCCTAACCACTCGCTGTGTGAATCTGCCTCCTCCACACTCTCAGACAGTGCATTCCTGACCCTAACCACTGGCTGTGTGAATCTGTCTCCTCCACACTCTCAGGCAGCACATTCCTGACCCTAACCACTCGCTGCGTGAATCTGCCTCCTCCACACTCTCAGACAGTGCATTCCAGACCCTAACCACTCGCCGTGTGAATCTGCCTCCTCCACACTCTCAGGCAGTGCATTCCTGACCCTAACCACTCGCTGCGTGAATCTGCCTCCTCCACACTCTCAGGCAGTGCATTCCAGACCCTAACCACTCGCTGCGTGAATCTGTCTCCACCACACTCTCAGACAGTGCATTCCTGACCCTAACCACTCGCCGTGTGAATCTGTCTCCACCACACTCTCGGACAGTGCATTCCAGACCCTAACCACTCGCTGCGTGAATCTGTCTCCCCCACACTCTCAGACAGTGCATTCCTGACCCTAACCACTCGCCGTGTGAATCTGCCTCCTCCACACTCTCAGACAGTGCATTCCAGACCCTAACCACTCGCTGCGTGAATCTGTCTCCACCACATTCACAAACAGCACATTCCAGACGCTAACCAATCGCTGCGTGAATCTGTCTCCACCACACTCTCAGGCAGCACATTCCAGACCCTAACCACTCGCCGTGTGAATCTGTCTCCACCACACTCTCAGGCAGTGCATTCCAGACCCTAACCACTCGCCGTGTGAATCTGTCTCCACCACACTCTCAGGCAGCACATTCCAGACCCTAACCACTCGCCGTGTGAATCTGCCTCCTCCACACTCTCAGACAGTGCATTCCTGACCCTAACCACTGGCTGCGTGAATCTGCCTCCTCCACACTCTCGGACAGTGCATCCCAGACCCTAACCACTCGCCGTGTGAATCTGCCTCCTCCACACTCTCAGGCAGTGCATTCCAGACCCTAACCACTCACCGTGTGAATCTGTCTCCACCACACTCTCAGGCAGCACATTCCAGACCCTAACCACTCGCTGCGTGAATCTGTCTCCACCACACTCTCAGACAGTGCATTCCAGACCCTAACCACTCACCGTGTGAATCTATCTCCACCACACTCTCAGGCAGCACATTCCAGACCCTAACCACTTGCTTTGTGAATCTGTCTCCACCACAGTCTCAGGCAGCACATTCCAGACGCTAACCATTCGCTGCGTGAATCTGTCTCCACCACACTCTCGGACAGTGCATCCCAGACCCTAACCACTCACCGTGTGAATCTGTCTCCACCACACTCTCAGGCAGTGCATTCCAGACCCTAACCACTCGCTGCGTGAATCTGCCTCCTCCACACTCTCAGACAGTGCATCCCAGACCCTAACCACTCGCTGCGTGAATCTGTCTCCACCACACTCTCAGACAGTGCATCCCAGACCCTAACCACTCGCTGCGTGAATCTGTCTCCACCACACTCTCAGGCAGCACATTCCAGACGCTAACCACTCGCTGCGTGAATCTGTCTCCACCACACTCTCAGGCAGCACATTCCAGACCCTAACCACTCGCTGCGTGAATCTGTCTCCACCACACTCTCAAACAGTGCATTCCAGACCCTAACCACTGGATGCGTGAATCTGTCTCCACCACACTCTCAGACAGTGCATTCCAGACCCTAACCACTCACCGTGTGAATCTATCTCCACCACACTCTCAGGCAGCACATTCCAGACCCTAACCACTTGCTTTGTGAATCTGTCTCCACCACAGTCTCAGGCAGCACATTCCAGACGCTAACCACTGGCTGTGTGAATCTGCCTCCTCCACACTCTGACAGTGCATTCCTGACCCTAACCACTCGCCGTGTGAATCTGCCTCCTCCACACTCTCAGACAGTGTATTCCAGACCCTAACCACTCGCCGTGTGAATCTGCCTCCTCCACACTCTCAAACAGTGCATTCCTGACCCTAACCACTCGACGTGTGAATCTGCCTCCTCCACACTCTCAGACAGTGCATTCCTGACCCTAACCACTCGACGTGTGAATCTGCCTCCTCCACACTCTCAGACAGTGCATTCCTGACCCTAACCACTCGCCGTGTGAAAATGATTTTCCTCCTTTTGCTCTTGCTTCTTTCAACAATGAATTTAAATTTACGCCTCTCGCTTTCGATCCTTCCCCCAGTGGGAACAATTTCTCCCCCTCTACTCTCTCCAGAATCCTCATGATTTTGAAAACCTCCATCAAATCTCCTCTCAGCCTTCTCTTCTCCAAGGAAAACAGTCTCATCCTCTCTATTCTATCTTCACTCCTGAAATTCCTCATCCCTGGAACCATTCTCTTGAATTTCTTCTGCACTCTCTCAATATCTTCATTTCTTTCCAAAAGTGCAGCTCCCAGAACTGGATGCAGTATTCCAGCTAAGACCAAACTAATGTCTTATACAAGTTCAAAATAACCTCGGTGTATTCTATGACCCTATTAATAAAGCCTAGGATACTCTATGCTTTATTAACTGCTCTCTGAATCTGTTCTGCTGCCTGCAATGACTTATGCAGACATATACCCAGGTTCCTCTGCACCCCCATTACAGATGTACCCTATTTTACACTGTCTCTCCATGTTCTTTCTTACAAAAAAAATGTATGCAACATAATTTAGTTTAACCCATAATTTCAGCGTTCCCTACCTTGCTGACTTATTGTACTGAGGAAAAATACATTGTTGCAAAATAAGTAATTGGGACTGTCTCCATGGAAGTGTTGGTGCTAAGATCCAGGATGTAGACTCTATTGTAGATACTGAAGTTGTTTTATCCAATTCTCCTTCAGATTTTGCTCAGAGGCCTTTACCTCGACCGGTTGACTCCGCTTTGAATGCCAACACATTCCCATACAGAACTCCCCGACCTGGACCAAAGCCCAGTTTCTCAGGAGGCAACCAGCTGCCACTTATCAATCCAGAAAGGTATATCTCCCAGCAGAGCTACTACATATGACCAGTATCCATGCCCAGAGTATTGGAGAAAATAGACTTGTGGTTTATTTTTATTCTTTCATGAAGTATGGGCTTCGCTGGCTAGGCCAGCATTTATTGACCATTCCTAGTTGCCCTTGAGAAGGTAGCGTTGGGCTGCTTTCTTGATCGCTGCAGTACATGTGGTGTAGGTACACCTCCAGTGCTGTTAGGGAGGAGGTTTCAGCATTTTGACCCAATGACAGTGAAGGAATGGCGATATATTTCCAAGTCAGGATGGTGAGTGACGAGAAGGGGAACCTCCAGATGGTGGTGTTCCCCAGGTATCTGTTGCCCTTGTCCTCCTAGAGGTCCTAGTGGTCGTGGGTATGGAAAATGCTGTCTAAGGAACCTTAGTGCGTTCCTACAGTGCGTCTTGTAGATGGTACACATGGCTGCCACTGTTCGTTTGTGGTGGAGGGAGTAAATGGTGGTAGATTGGGTGCCAACCACGTGAGCTACTTTATCCCGGATGGTGTCGAGTTTCTTGAGTGTTGTTTGAGCTCCACTCATCCAGGCAAATGGAGACAGAATTCCAGGGCGCGATCCAACGGCTACCCTGCACCAGAAAAGCAGCTCACCGCGGTGCAGCATGGCTGCTGAAAGCCGGGAGACCCTGCTCCTGGGATCTACCCGGCTTGACACGCGAATCTCGCGCGATGTTGCGACATGAATTCTGCTCACAATGGGCGGGATCATCTTTTAGCAAATTTGCATATTAGCGCGAGGCAGCAAGCCTCAATCTAATGTGCAGAATCCAAAAGCTTTGGGATTCAACCCCTTCGCCTCGGAGACCTCTGGCGAGTGCTATTCAACGCTGGTACCCACAAACTGGGACCAGACGGAACAGCACTCGTGAAGATCTCCCAGGGGATCGGAGGCCCCAGATGCATGTCCTTTGGGCAGGGTGGTTCCCTGCACTGCTGGTGCCACCTGGGTGCCAGCCTGGCACTGTCAGCTGGCATGGGTACTGTCAGAGTGCCAGGTTGGCATTGCCAAGCTGGCACTCTTTGTGCAGGTGAAATCGGGCTGGGGCTGGTCGGCGTGGGTGGTGGTGGGTGCTGGGGACCCTCTCATATTGCATTTAGGCTGTGGGGGGAGGTCAGGGTTTATTTTGGGGGCCTCAGAGATCGGGACGCCATTTTTAAATGGCGTCCCAATCTCATGCTGCAATGCGGAGTTCCGGTGAGCGGAGCTTCCTAATGTGCAAGACAGGGCTATGTGTGGCCTCAGCCGCGCATTCCCTGTTCAGGCCCCTTATTCAACACAAGTCGCGTTGAATAGCCATGTGTTTCTCAGCACTTTGTTCCCTTTTGGGAGAATCGCGCCGCAGTCTCTGAGCTGCTCTTGTAGCCATGGTATTTATATAGCTAGTCCGGTCAATTTCTGGTCAATCGTAACCCCCAAGATGTTGATAGTGGGGGATTATGGTAATGCCATTGAATGTCAAGGGGTGATGGTTAGATCCTCTCTTGTTGGCGAGGGTCATTACTGGCACTTTTGTGGCGCGAATGTTACTTGCCACTTGTCAGCCCAAGCCTGGATATTGTCCAGGTTTGGACATGGACTGCTTCATTATCTGAGGCATCACTGACGTCAATGGTACTGAACATTGTGCAGTCATCAGTGGACATCCCCACTTCTGACCTTATGTTGGAAGGAAGATCATTGATGAAGCAGCTGGAACTGGTTGGGCCGAGGACACTACTCTGAGGAAATTCTGCAGTGATGTCCTGGGACTAAGATGACCTCCAGCCAGCACAACCATCTTCCTTTGTGCCAGGGATGATCAGCTGTCCCGCCCTAAAAACAAAACTCCCAAGAGCAATAATGTGTTATGTTGCCAACTCTGGCTGGGCATATACTTGGAGGTGTCATCATATGACTTTGTGCCACCAGCCAACCCACCAATCGAGCACCTTTCCCTTCGCCCCCATATTCAATAATTTTATTCAACAAAAACAGAAAATATTGGACAATCTCAGCAGGTCTGACAGTGTCGGTAGAGGGAGAAGGGAGCTAACGTTTTGAGTCTGGATGACTCTTTGTCAAATCTCCCTTCTCTCTCTACAGATGCTGTCAGACTGCTGAGATTGTCCAGTATTTTCTGTTTTTGTTGCAGATTCCAGCATCTGCAGTAATTTGCTTTTATCATTTTATTAACTGATCGACAAAAATTATCAGAGAAATTGAAAAAAACAATCTTTTGTTTAATGCTACATCTGAATTAGATCCTGACTTATTTGAAACCGTGTCCTTTAATATTAAATGCCAGAAGACTACAGGACACTCCTGGAGGGTTGGGAACCCAAGCAACCGGTGAAATAGAATGTGCGGTTTTCATTAAGCTCGCATTGCCTCAATTAAAGAATGCAATTTAGGACTTCCGTTGGCGGCATGTAAGGAACAGTCACACACGAGGAGGCTCCCGGCAGCTGGGGCGTGTTTGGGTTCAAACTTAACTGGTTCAAAGGGATAAGGTTCTATGACTCAGGTCACTCGACAGACAGTCAAGATGCTTACAGGCACCTTGGCAGCAGGATTTCTGAAACAGCGGCAGGCTGTCTCCGAGGAGCTTCACAATTCAGTAGAAGTGGCCCGAGCTCCCTTTGGTCGGCGCTGGCGAAGACGGGTGAAACAGTAATGGCGTTACCGGGTGTGGAGGCGGCTCTCTTGAAGCAGAGTGATCAGATTGTCTCCTTGGAGGCTGAGATGGCAATGTTGGCCGGTGATAATAAAACACTGAGGGCCAAGGTGGATGATCTGGAGAATTGCTCCAGGAGACAGATCTTTCAAATTGTAGGGCTGCGGCGGGAGTGGAGGGCCCACCACCAACGGATTACATCTCAAAGATGTTTTGGGAAAATGGTGGGGAGGATGGAGGAGCCCCTCCAGAGCTGGATCAAGCCCACTGGTCACTAAGGCAGAAGCCTCGTTCCGACGAGTCGCCACAAGCAATCATCGAGAGGTTCCACAATTATCAGGAGAAGGAACAAGTCCCGAGGTGGGTGAAGGATCACCAAGACTACAAATTAGAGGGCCACCCATCTAGCTCTATCAAGATATGGGAGCGGAACAGGCTAAAATGTGAGTGGCGTTTAACAAGGCCAAGGCTGCGATGTATAACAGTGGAGTTTGGTTTGGATTGATATACCTTGCACACCTTTGAGTGATTTATGATACGAAGGACGACTATTTCAATGCGCCAGAGGATTCCTTTGTTGGGAAGCATGGGCTGGGGAGAGTTAATTGTAATTTGTATGAGGACTTTGTATTATTGGGGAGGGCACGTGGTTATGGGGACTTCTGAGGTTTTTAATCTCTTTTTCAGTTTGTCCCCATTTTTCTTCCCAAATCACTCTTTGCTAGAGTCAATAAGATGATAGCCTCATTCATTTGAGCAGGCAAGACCCCGAGGATTCGTAGGGCGTTTTGGACATTTATGGCCAGATTCTGTCGGCAGAGTAGGCTTCGTCGGATGAGATGAAGTGGGAGGGTGAACTGGGTCCGGTTGTTGATGGGGGAATGGTGGAGTGAGGCCTTTCACAGGGTCAATTCAACCTCCTCCTGTGCTAGGCTCAGCTTGATTCAGTTCCAGGTGGTGCACAGAGCGCATCTGGCCAAGACAAGGATGAGTGTTTTTTCTCGGGGGTGGAGGATAGGCGCGAATTTTGTTCTCGGGGGTAGATGAATCAAAGCCATATGTTCCGTGTGTGTCCTAAATTTGTAAGCTTCTAGGTCTCCTTCTTTAACACCATGTCAGGGATTCTTGATATCGAGCTGGAGCCTAGTACGCTGGTGGCCATTTTCTTGGTTTCAGACCTGCCAATGCTTCAGACAGGGGGTGAACACGGATGTCCTCGCCTTTGCCCCAATGGTAGTCCGGAGGTGAGTTCTGCTGGGATGAAGATCTCCTACTCCCCCCAGTGCCTCGGCCTGGCTGGGTGTCCTAATGGAGTTCCTATATCTAGAGAAGGTCAAATACATCATTAGAGGGTCGGTAGAAGGATTCTACTCAAAATGGCAGCCATTCATTTCCTTTTTCAAAGTGTTAGTCGCAGTGAGCTGTTAATGTTAGTTATATTTTGAAGGCTTGAAGTTAGTGAGGTTGTTCATTATCAATTGGGCAGCACAGTAGCACAGTAATTAGCACAGTTGCTTCACAGCTCCAGGATCCCGGTTCCAGGTTCAATTCCCGGCTTGGGTCACTGTCTGTGTGGAATCTGCACGTTCTCCCTGTGTCTGCGTGGGTTTCCTCCGGGTGCTCCGGTTTCCTCCCACAGTCCAAAGATGTGCAGATTAGGTGGATTGGTCATGCTAAATTGCCCTTAGTGTCCAAAAAAGGTTAGATGGGGTTACGGGGCTGGGGTGGAGGTGTGGGTATAGGGTGGAGGTATGGGCTTGGGTAGGGTGTCCTTTCCAAAGGCTGGTGCAGACTCAATGGGCCAAATGGCTTCCTTCTGCACTGTAATTCTATGATTCTATGATTTTAATTGTGATACTCATGCATTGTACCTTGTTGTATTTGTTGTTTATGTGGATTTATTTTTGTTATTATGAAAAATGTCTCCAATAAAAATATATTTAAAAAAAGAATGAAATCTAGACAGACATTGTCCAATCAGTCCTGCAGAAAGAAGCAAGGAAGGCTTATCATAGAAACCCTCCCATCGGGCCAACAGCTGAATGACATGAAAAGGCAAAACTGTCAGAAGTACCACAGGCTCTTTGAACTGGGAGAAATCTTTTTTTCCTTCATTCATGGGATGTGGGCCTCACTGGCTGGGTCAGCATTTATTGCACAGCCCTAATTGCCCGTGGGGGGGTGGTGATGAGCTGCCATCTTGAACCACTGCAGTCCGTGTGATGTAGGTACACCCACTGTGCTGTTAGGGAGAGATATCCAGGATTTTGACCCAGTAACCATGAAGGAATGGCAATATATATTTCCAAGTCAGGATGGTCAGTGACTTGGAGGGAGCCTCTAGGTGATGGTGTTCCCATGTATCTGCTGCCTTCATCCTCTAGATGGTAGTGGTTGCGGGATTGGAAGGTGCTGTCTGAGGGATATAGAACATAACAGAACATAGAACTGTACAGCACAGTACAGGCCATTCGGCCCATGATGTTGTGCCAAACTAAGATCAAATCAACCTACTCCCAATCATTCTAGTGCACTCCATATGCCTATCCAATAACCACTTGAAAGTTCCTAAAGTGTCCGACTCCACTACAATAGCTGGGAGTGCGTTTCACGCCCCAACCACTCTCTGAGTAAAGAACCTATCTCTGACATCCCTCCTATATCTCCCACCCTGAACCTTATAGTTATGACCCCTTGTAACGGCTACATCCACCCGAGGAAAAAGTCGCTGAACGTCCACTCTATCTATCCCTCTCATCATCTTATACATCTCAATTAAGTCACCTCTCATCCTCCTTCGCGCCAATGATAAAAGCCCTAGCTCCCTCAACCTTTCCTCATAAGGCCTACCCTCCAATCCAGGCAGCATCCTGGTAAATCTCCTTTGCACCCTTTCCAATGCTTCCACATCCTTCCTATAATGAGGTGATCAGAACTGCAGACAATACTCCAAATGTGGTCTCACCAAGGTCTTGTACAGTTGCAGCATAACCTCACGGCTCTTAAACTCAATCCCCCTGTTAATAAATGCAAACACACTATAGGCTTTCTTCACGTCTCTATTCACTTGGGTCTCAACTTTCAGAGATCTATGGACATGAACTCCGAGATCTCTCTGCTCCTCCACATTCGTCAGAACCCTGCCGTTAACCCTGTAATCCACATTCAAATTTGGCCTACCAAAATGAATCACCTCACACTTATCAGGGTTAAACTCCATCTGCCACTTTTCAGCCCAGCTCTGCATCCTCTCAATGTCTCTTTGCAGCCTACAACAGCCCTCCACATTATCCACTACTCCACCAATCTTGGTGTCATCAGCAAATTTACTAACCCAACCTTCAACTCCATCATCCAAGTCAATGATAAAAATCACAAATAGCAGAGGACCCAGCACTGATCCCTGTGGTACACCGCTGGTAACTGAGCTCCAGGATGAAAATTTACCATCTACCATCACCCTCTGTCTTCTATGTGATAGCCAGTTACTGATCCAATCGGCCAAATTTCCCTCTATGCCATGCCTCCTTACTTTCTGCATGAGCCGACCATGGGGCACCTTAGCAAACGCTTTACTAAAATCCATGCATACAACATCAACTGCTCTACCTTCATCTATGTACTTAGTTACCTCCTCAAAGAATACAATCAAACTTGTGAGGCAAGACTTACCCCTCACAAATCCGTACTGACTATCCTGGATTAAGCTGTATCTTTCCAAATGATCATAAATCCTCAGGACCCTTTCCAATAATTTACCTATGACCGAAGTGAGACTAACCGGCCTATAACTCCTAGGGTTATACCTATTCCCCTTCTTGAACAAGGGGCAATATTCGCCTCTCTCCAGTCTTCTGGCACTATTCCTGTAAACAGTGAGGACATAAAGATCAAAGCCAAAGGCTCTGCAATCTCACCTCTCGCCTCCCAAAGAATCTTAGGATATATCTCATCAGGCCCAGGGGACTTATCTATCCTCAGGCTTCTCAAAATTTCTAGCACATCTTCCTTCCGAATATCTATCTCCTCCAGCCTACCAGCCTGTATTGCACTGTCCTCCTCAACAACATGGCCCCTCTCCATTGTGAACACTGAAGAAAAGTATTCATTTAGGGCCTCTCCTATATCTTCAGACTCCATGCATACGTTCCCACTACTGTCCTTGACCGGCCCTAACTTAGAACATAGAACAGTACAGCACAGAATAGGCCCTTCGGTCCTCGATGTTGTGCCAAGCATTGTCCGAAACCAAGATCAAGCTATCCCACTCCCTGTCATTCTGGTGTGCTCCATGTGCCTATCCAATAATCGCTTGAAAGTTCCTAAAGTGTCCGACTCCACTATCACAGCAGGAAGTCCATTCCACACCCTAACCACTCTCTGAGTAAAGAACCTACCTCGGACATCCCTCCTATATCTCCCACCCTGAATCTTATAGTAAAGCCCCCTTGTAACAGCTACATCCACCCGAGGAAATAGTCTCTGAACGTCCACTCTATCTGTCCCCCTCATCATCTTATAAACCTCTATTAAGTCCCCTCTCATCCTCCTCCACTCCAAAGAGAAAAGCCCTAGTTCCCTCAACCTTTTCCCATAAGACCTATCCTGCAAACCAGGCAGCATCCTGGTAAATCTCCTTTGCACCCTTTCCAATGCTTCCACTTCACCTTGGTCATTCTTTTATTCCTCACATAAGTGTAAAAAGCCTTGGGGTTTTCCTTGATCCTACCTGCCAAGGACTTCTCATGCCCCCTCCTAGCTCTCCTAAGCCCTTTCTTGAGCTCCTTCCTAGCTATTTTGTATCCCTCAAGTGCCCTAAATTAACCTTGTTTTCTCATTCTTAAATAAGCCCCCTTCTTCCTCTTGACAAGACATTCAACCTCTTTTGTAAACCATATATCACTCGACCATTTCCTCCCTGCCTGACAGGGACATACATATCAAGGACATATGCAGTATTTGCTCCTTGAACAAGCTCCACATCTCAATTGTGCCTATCCCTGACAGTTCCTGTTCCATCTTATGCTCCCCAATTCATGCCTAATCGCATCGTAATTACCTTTCCCCCAGTTATAAACCTTGCCCTGCCGTATGTTCCTATCCCTCTCTATTGCTATAGTGAAAGTCACCAAATTGTGGTCACTATCTCTAAAGTGCTCTCCCACAACCAAATCTGACATTTGGCCTGGTTCATTACCCAGTACCAAATTCAATGGGGCCCCGCCTCTTGTCGGTCTATCCACATACTGTGTAAGGAAACCGTCCTGCACACACTGGATAAAAACAGCCCCATCCAAACTATTCGAATTATAGTGGTTCCAATCAATATTTGGAAAGTTAAAGTCACCCATGACAACTACCCTGTGACTACCGCACCTATCCAAAATCTGCATTGCAATCTTTTCCTCCACATCTCTGTTACTGTTTGGGGGCCTAAGAAAACTCCTAACAAAGTGACCGCTCCTTTTCTATTTCTAACTTCAGCCCACACTACCTCAGTAGACAGATCTTCCTCAAACTGCCTTTCTGCAGCCATTATACTATCCTTGATTAACAATGCTACTCCTCCACCTCTTTTACCACCTTCCCTAATCTTACTGAAACATCTAAACCCCGGAACCTCCAACAACCATTCCTGCCCCTGTTCTATCCACAACTCCGTAATGACCACAATATTGTAGTCCCAGGTACCGATCCATGCTTCAAGCTCACCAACCTTATTCCTGATGCTCCTCGCATTGAAATAGACACACTTCAAACCACCTTCATACCTGCAGGTCCACTCTTGTGACCTTGGTACCTTCCTCAGTACTGTACCCTCAACTTCCTGAACTCCAGCAACGCTATCTCCTGGACTACAAATCAGTTTCCCATCCCCTGGCAAATTAGTTTAACCCCCCCCACCCCCCGAAGAGCTGTAGCAAATTTCTCTCCCAGGATATTGGTGCCCCTCTGGTTCAGGTGTAACCCGCCCTGTTTGTACAGGTCTCACCTTCCTCAGAGTGTGCTCCAATTATCCAAGTAACTGAAACCCTCCCTCCTACACCATCCCTGTAGCCACGTGTTTAACTGCACTCTCTCCCTGTTCCTCACCTCGCTAGCAAGTGGCACTGGCAGCAAACCAGAGATGACAACACGGTCTTTCCTGGCTCTCAGCTTCCACCCTAGCTGCCTGAATTCCTGTTTTACATCCCCATCCCTTTTCCTACCTATGTCGTTGGTACCGATGTGTACCACGACTTGTGGCTGCTCCCCCGCCTCCTTAAGGACCCTGAAAACACGATCAGAGACGTCATGGACCTTGGCACCCGGGAGGCAACACACCAACCGTGAGCCTCTATCATTCCACAGAACCGCCTATCTGTACCTCTAACTTATAGAGTCTCCAATAACTAATGCTCTCCTGTTCTCCCCCCTTCCCTTCTGGCCACAGGGACAGACTCAGTGCCAGAGACCTGGTCACCGTGGTTTACCTCTGGTAGCCCCCCCACCCCTGCCCCCACCCCCACCCTGCCCCCCCCCCAACAGTATCTAAAACAGTATACCTGTTATTGAAGGGAACAACTGCAGGGGATCCCTGCAGTGACTGCTTCTTCCCCCTCCTTTTAAACGTCACCCAGCTACCTTCATTCTTAGGAGTAACTACATCCCTATAGCTTCTATCTATAACCGACTCTGCCTTCCGAATGATCCTCAGTTCATCTAGATCCAATTCCCTAACACGGTCTTTGAGGAGCTGGAGATGGTGCACTTCCCGCAGGTGAACTCAGCAGGGCCACTGACGGTGTTCCTCACCTCAAACATTCTGCAGGAGGAACAATGCAGTGCCCTCTCTGCCATCCCTTCCATTTATCCACTTGACAATTACAGAGAGAGAAAAAAAAGCTTACCTGATTTTCACACTCCCCGCAGGTTAGAGGTGGTGGAAGGGTGGAGAGAGGAAAAGGAAAGAAAAGCTTACCTCACCAACTCACCACACAGTCTTTTTTTTTTGGTTAGAGGAGGAGGATGGGTGGGAGACACTACCTGTGTAGTGTCTCGGGTTTAGCCACTGCCTGAAATATATTAGTTCTAGAAACTCACCTGTCAGCAGTTTTCCACAATTCACTCCCCGCAACAGCCAATCAGCGTCGCCGCTCTGCCGCCCTCTGCAGGATACTTGCCCCAACTTGTCCCCGCAGTCTATCCTCACTGAGAGCTCCTTCTAGTCACAGTGACTGCACCTGAGGCAAATCACTCCCCGCAACAGCCAATCAGCGTCGCCGCTCTGCCGCCCGGTCCTTGGTGAGTGGATACAGTGGGTACAGTGCATCTTGTGGATGGTACACACGGCTGCTACTGTGCGACGGTGGTGGAGGGAATGAATGTTTAATGCTGTAGATAGGATAACAATTAAAGGCGCTACTTTTCCTTGATGGTGTAAAATTTCTTGAGTGTTGTTGGAGCTGCATTCATCCAGTCAAGTGGAGAGTGTCCATCACACTCCT
Organism: Scyliorhinus torazame; assembly: GCF_047496885.1. Classification (NCBI taxonomy): domain Eukaryota; kingdom Metazoa; phylum Chordata; class Chondrichthyes; order Carcharhiniformes; family Scyliorhinidae; genus Scyliorhinus; species Scyliorhinus torazame. The sequence continues at coordinate 181,647,310 of NC_092713.1, forward strand.
CACTTGTGCCTTGTAAATGGTGGACAGACTTTGGGGAGTCAGGAGATGAGTTACTTGCCGTAGGAGTCCTATCCTTTTACTGCTCTGTTTTTAATATGGCTCGTCCAGTTCCATTTCTGGTCAATGGTAACACCCAGGATGTTGATATCAGGGAATTCACCGATGGTAATGCCATTGAATGTCAAGGGGGTGATGGTTGGAGATGGTCATTGCCTGGCCCATGCATGGCACAAATGTTATTTGTCACTTGTCAACCCAAGGCTGGATATGATGATTGAGAGTAGACTGATGGGTTTGGAATTATCCTGTTTTTGTGTACAGGATATACCTGCGCAATTTTCCACATTGCCGGGTAGATGCCAGTGTTGTAGCTGTACTGGAACAGCTTGGCTATGGGGGCAGCAAGTTCTGGAGCATAAGTCTTCAGGACTGTTGCCAGAATATTGTCAGAGCCCATAGCCTTTATAGTATCCAGTGCCTTCAGCTGATTTTTGATATCATGTGGAGTGAATCGAATTAGCTGAAGACTGACATCTATGATGCCGGGCTCCTCAAGAGGAGGCCGAGATGGATCATCCACTCGGCACTACTGGCTCAAAATGGTTTCAAATCTTTCAGCCTTATCTTTTGCACTGATGTGCTGGGCTCCTCCATCATTAAGAATGGGGACATGTGTTGAGCCTCTTCCTCCCGTGTGTTGTTTAATTGTCCACCACCATTCTTGGCAGGATGTGGCAGGACTGCAGAGCTTAGATTTTATCCATTGGTTGTGAAATAGCTTAGTTCGATCAGGTGTTGCCTCCACTTTTTCACACACAAATAATCCTAGGTTGTAGCTTCACAAGGTTGGCACCTCACTGTTAGATATGTAAATGTATGTGAATGGTTGAGAAAATGTTGATTTTGTTAAGTTTCTATTCTTTCATAGAATCACAGTAAATGTATCACTTTTCCCTGTTACCCATTCTTGGTTGCTGATGAGGCCCTTTCAGTAAAAATAATCCCACTCTGGGGATCTTATGGAATCAATTAACCACTTAAGAGTGTGCCTCACCCTTACTCCCGCATCATTCTCTCCATGTGTGTCTGCATTTGTATGTGTGTGTACACCTGTGTGCGTGTGTCTTTGTGTACATGTACCTGTATGTGAGTCTGTGTCTATGTGTATGTGTACCTATGTGTGTGGATGTATGTTTGATTATATATGTGTCTGTTTATCTGAGTGAGTATGTACACATGTATGTGTAATGTGTGTTCATATATGTGTGCATGTGTACATGTATATGTGCATGCATGTGTGTATTTGTGTGTGCGTTTGTGTGTATATGTGTGTGTGTGTATATGGATAGTCTGTGTGTATGTCTGTGTGCATGTGTGTGTTTGTGTATGTATGTGTATGTATGGCTGTGTATGCATGTATGTATGAATGTGTGTATCTGTGCGCATGTGTATGTGTATATCTGAATGCATGTGTGCATGTATGTATGAATGTGCTTATTCATCTCCTGGTGGTGGTAACTTTAGTTCTAACACCTGTCGGTACACAGTTAATCTTTAATCTTTTTAAACGTTCTCTCTTCTACACATTATCAGGTTTGTTTTTTATTGCTATCTTATTAACACCCTATTTAATTTATTTTTTCTCCCATTATGACCAGTCTTTCACCAAGCGGATCCTTGCCGCCACGTTTTCAACAAGGTACAAAGCTGTTTGTCATCTTCTCATTTACTTCTTGTGTAAAATTGTCTTGTCAAGAAAACTGTTGAGAATTTATTCAGTGCAGTACTTGGGTGACATCATGAAGACGACTGGAGTCACCCTGAGGTGGTGAAAGACATCATAAATGAAAGTTCTTTCTCATCAGTTCCACGGACTCTTGGATTTAAAATGGAGTCTGGTTTAAATGGATTATTCGAGAACTTTGATATCTATTTGAGATAAACTTCATTCTCATTTGGACTGTGTTGTTGAGTGGAGCAGAAATCCAACATGTAGAGAAAGCATTTGATTTGGAAGGCAAGGAATGTTGCAAGGGAAAGGATTATAAAAGTAGAGAAGTATCACTGCAGCTATACAGGGCCTTGGTGAGACCACATTTGGAATACTTTGTGCAGTTTTGGTCTCCTTATTTGAAAAACATGTACAATTGCATTAGGAACAGTTCGGAGAAGGTTAATTTGACTCATGCCTGGGATGAAGGGATTATTTTATGAAGAATGGCTGAACGCTTCTCATTAGAAGAATGAGAGGTAGAATCATAGAATTGACAGTGCAGAAGGAGGCCATTCGCTCATCGAGTTTGCACCGGCCCGAAGGTGATCTTATTATTTGAATTATTCTCCTACCAACAAAAGCCCCAGAAATAATTGTATGAGGAGCTGCTCTCAGTGGCCTGGCAACAACAACTTGCATTTATAGAGCACTTGATTGCTATCCATCAGCCCCTTGCTGAGACTCCAATGGAGGGCAGAATCAGGCTTACTTGTGATGTCCCTTGTGACCAAATGATCAGTTAATGTTGTCACGTTGATTAAATGAATAATAACCATTTGGTGGTGGTTTTTGAGGCTGCCTGAGGAAGGTGTGCTAGCTGAGAGCCACCACTGTCAGCAGGGGGATGGAAAACAAGTGAGAAAGAAATGTTACATTGTGGCAAAGTGGTAATGTCACTGGGCTCATTATCCCGAGGTGCAGGCTCATGTCCTGGGGACATGAAATTGAAAAGCTAGTCTCAGTAATGGGGACCATTGTTGATTGTTGTAAAACCTCATTTAGTTCTTTTGGGAAGGAAATCTGCTGTCTTTACCTGTTCTGGTCTCCTTGTGACTCTGGACCCACAGCACTGTGATGACTCTTACCTGCCTTCTGAGATGGTGTAACAAGCTCTGGGATTTGCTGGTTCGGCCAGCATTTATTGCCCATTCCTAATTGCCCTTGAGAAGGTAGTGGTGAGCCGCCTTCTTGAACCACTGCAGTCCATAGAGTGTAGTTCACCTACAGTGCTCTTTGTGAGGGAGTTCCAGGATTTTGACCCAGCGGCAGTGAAGGAAAAGCGATATATTCTTGGCCTTCTAGATGGTAGCAGTCACGGGTTTGGAAGGTGCCGTCAAAGGAACCTTGGTGAGTTGTTGCAGTGCATCTTGTAGGGAGTTGCACTATGTAATTAACAAGTCGAACTGCCAATAGTTCTGTAATCTCTCCAACGTGCCTTCTTCTACCTTGTAACAGCTCCAGAATAAGGTGCTTTAAAAGGAAACGGAATGAACACAAATGGCTACCAAACATTATCATCCCACTCCCACCCACCACAAAATTTTACACAATTCAAAAGTATGATTAAAAATACCTCCATGAACACAGCTCGAATGTCAGCTGGAGTGTCCAAGTCAGAACAGCATATTTGGAAGGATATTTTGGAGAGGCTACAGAGGAGATTTACCAGAATGGTTCCAAGGATGAAGGGTGTCAATAATGTAGGGGAAACTGGAGAAGTAGGGCTTGTTCTACCTCGAGCTGAGAAGATTAGGGGAGAGGTGTTGAAAATTATGAAGAGGAAATAAGGAGGAACATTCCCTGGACAGGAGCTTTGGTAACTGGAGAACATAGATTTATAGTCATTACATAGAATTGTATAGAATACACAGCACAGAAACAGGCCATTCATCCCATCCAGTTCCACAGCAGCCTCTTACATCCCAGCCAACGAACATGTCCTTCTTAACCGGCATCCCTCTTATATTTAACTCTCCTTAAATGCATCAATATATTCACAATTGACAAAATAAAGCAGAGGGACAGGAGTAGAATTGTTTGTGGCAGTTATGTTGTTATCAGGAACGCACTGTCTTAGAGGGCTAGTGGAACTTTCAAATGGATGTTGATGCTTAAAAAGAAAACCTTTGCGTTGCTGTGGGGTAAGAGCAGGTGAGTGGGGCTAACCTGATAAGATTTCTAAAGAGAAACAGAACAGACACTATATGCTGAATGGCCTCCTTTTGTGCTGTATGACACCATGAAAATCCCATCTGAGCAGGGGTGTGGTGTGTGTGCGCTTAACATTTGTCCTGTAATGTTGCCATCATACTGAGATAAGCTGACTATGCTTTGTATGCACAGAGACCATGCAATCTTTCACAAGAGGTCCCAGTGAATCCAGACCCCCGCTGCCTTTACCAGTTAATAAAGGACGACCAATACTGCCAGCACCACAAGATCAGGTATGGAAACACTGCAGCATCTTCATGTGCGTGAACGTATAGTTTTTGCAGTTATTATATTCCCTCCGATTAGCAGCAAAAACCCTTTATTGTCTGCTCCCAACTGCGGAATTGAAGCTGATACGCTCACTGATGGGGGTTTGAATGACTTGTTAAGCTGAGGCAATGTTTGAATGCAAAAGATCCAATGACAGGGAGGGAGGGGGGGGGTGCCGGGGTTATCCCCCATTCTTTTTATGGGTGTCACTGGCAAGGCCAGCATTTTATCACAGATTATCATAGAATTTACAGTGCAGAAGGAGGCCATTCGGCCCATCGAGTCTGCACCGGCTCTTGGAAAGAGCACCCTACCCAAGGTCAACACCTCCACCCTATACCCATAACCCAGCAACCCCACCCAACACTAAGGGCAATTTTGGACACTAAGGGCAATTTATCATGGCCAATCCACCTAACCTGCACATCTTTGGACTGTGGGAGGAAACCGGAGCACCCGGAGGAAACCCATGCACACACTGGGAGGATGTGCAGACTCCGCACAGACAGTGACCCAAGCCAGGATCGAACCTGGGACCCTGGAGCTGTGAAGCAGTTGTGCTATCCACAATGCTACCGTGCTGCCCTAATTTGTTACGCATCCCTAATTTCTCTTTGAACTGAGTGGTTTGTGAGGCCATTTCAGAGGGCAGTTAAAAGTCATCTATGTGAACTTCCGGTTGCGGCTCTGCGGAGCTAAGCGGTACATTCGGCGGCTCCCGCTAAAACTGACTTTTGGGCTCTCCAGAGGAGCCCCAACGGCAATTTTTTCGACGACTTCCAGTGTGGGAAGGTGAGCAAAGTTCCCCCTCCATAGTATATGGATTGGACCAGGAGTGGAGCGGTCAAAAAAGTGTATTTGGAGCAGAGAAAAGTGCGAGGGAGAAAAAACAAGATGGCAGCGGGCGGAGATCAGGCGGCATGGGTGCAGGAGCAGCAGGAGTTTCTCAGGCGCTGCTTTGAGGAGCTGAAGAAAGAGGTGCTGGCGCCACTGCTGACGGCGATCGAGGGGCTAAAGGAGACCCAGAAGGCCCAAGGGGCGGCGATCCAGGAGGTGTGGGAAAAAGCCTCGGAGAACGAGGATGAGATCTTGGGCCTGGCGGTGAAGGTGGAGGCGCACGAGGCGGTGCACAAGAGGTGAGCGGAAAGATTCGAGGACCTGGAGAACAGGTCGAGGAGGAAGAATCTTCGGATTCTGGGTCTCCCTGAAGGGGTGGAGGGGGCCGATGCCGGGGCATATGTGAGCACGATGCTCAACTCACTGATGGGGGCAGGGGCCTCTCCGAGTCCCCTGGAGCTAGATGGGGCTCATCGGGTCCTGGCGAAGAGACCCAAGACCAGCGAGCTGCCAAGGGCAGTAGTGGTGAGGTTTCACCGTTTCGTGGATAGAGAGTGTGTCTTGAGATGGGCCAAGAAAGAGCGGAGCAGCAGGTGGGAGAATACGGAGATCCGAATCTATCAGGACTGGAGTACGGAGGTGGCAAAGAAGAGAGCTGGTTTTAATCGGGCCAAGGCGGTGCTGCATAGGAAGGGGGTGAGATTTGGAATGCTGCAGCCAGCGCGATTGTGGGTCACATGTAAGGATCGACACCACTACTTCGAAACGCCTGAGGAGGCTTGCACCTTAAAACAAACTGAAAATTCGGACTCAAACTGAGGGTTTGTGGTTGTGGGGGGGGGGTGTCGGTTGTTTACAGGGTTTTAACTATGCGTAGGGAATGTTCCACGGGTTGGGTGATGGATGGGGATGGGGGAAGAGATCTGATGGGGAGACTGTGTGAGTGTGTGGGCGCCGGTGCTGGAGGGAGGGGAGGCCCAGGGATGGGGGAATTGGGATAAGGCCGCAACAGGAGCGGCGCCAGAGGGGGCGGGGCCGGCTCAGGAAAGCGCAGGCTTTTTCCCGCGCTAGAGAAGGACAGGGGGGGGGGGGTGCAGGAGTGCACACTGAATGCTGGGGAGGGGGAATTCCCACACGGGCGGGGGGGGGGGGAGTCAATGGGACGGCGGGGGAGGCCGGGGTCAGCAGGAGTCAGCTGACTTACGGGAGTGTTATGGGGGGAGCAAAATAGCTAGATACGGATCTAGCGGGGGGGGGGGGGGGGGGAGGGGGGAAATAGGGTTGCTGCTGCATTGGCCGATGGGGAACTGGAAACAGAAGAGGTGGTTGGGACGGGGGTCCCCCGTCTGGGGGACTGGAGAGTGCGGGAGGCGCGGGCACGGGACTGGCCTAGAAAAGGAGATGGCTAGTCGGCGGGGGGTGGGGGGGGGGGGGTGTGGGGGGGGGTGTGGGGGGGGGTGTGGGGGGGGTGTGGGGGGGGGTGTGGGGGGGGGTGTGGGGGGGGGTGTGGGGGGGGGTGTGGGGGGGGGTGTGGGGGGGGTGTGGGGGGGTGGTGTGGGGGGTGGTGTGGGGGGGTGTGGGGGGGTTGGGGGGTGGGGTGGGGGGGGGGAGCCCCCCAATCCGGCTGATAACTTGGAATGTGAGGGGCCTGAATGGGCCGGTTAAGAGGGCCTGAGTGTTCGCGCACTTAAAGGGACTGAAGGCAGACGTGGTCATGCTTCAGTGTAGTGGACAATGGAGGTCAATACGTGATGGTGAGCGGTAGGTTGCAGGGGGTGTGGGTGGTACTGGTAAACGTATACGCCCCGAACTGGGATGGTGCTGGATTTATGAAGCGCATCCTGGGGCGGATTCCGGACCTGGAGGCAGGAAGCTTGATAATGGGGGGGGGATTTCAACACGGTGATGGACCCAGCATTAGATCATTCCAGATCCAGGACGGGGAAGAGGCCGGCTGCGGCCAAGGTGCTTAGGGGGTTCATGGACCAGATGGGGGGGAGTAGATCCGTGGAGATTTGCTAGTCCCCTGGCCAGGGAATTTTCTTTTTTTTCTCACGTACACAGAGCCTACCCCCAGATAGATTTTTTTATTTTGAGTAGGGCGCTGATCCCGAAAGTGGTGGGAATGGAGTACTCGGCCATAGCCATCTCAGACCACGCCCCGCACTGGGTGGAGCTGGAGTTAGGAGAGGAGAGGTACCAACGCCCGCTGTGGCGTCTGGATGTGGGATTGCTGGCGGATGAGGAGGTGTGCGGGAGGGTGCGGGGGTGCATTGAAAGGTATTTGGAGGTGCAGGTGGGGGTAGTATGGGAGGCGCTGAAGGCGGTGGTCAGGGGAGAGTTCATCTCCATCAGGGCTCACAGGGAGAAGAGAGAGGGCAGGGAAAGGGAGAGGTTAGTGGGGGAGATCCTAAGTGTGGACAGGAGATATGCAGAGGCCCCCGAGGAGGGACTACTTAGGGAGCGGCGAAGTCTCCAGACGGAATTCGACCTGTTGACCACGGGGAAGGCAGAGGCACAGTGGAGGAAAGCACAGAGGGCGACGTACGAGTATGGGGAGAAGGCGAGCCGGATGCTGGCACATCAGCTCCGTAAGAGGATGGCAGAGAGGGAGATAGGTGGAGTCAAGGATAGCAGGGGAACTACGGTGCGGAGTGCGGTGAAAGTAAATGAGGCATTTAAGGACTTAAGGCATTAAGCATTATGAGGAGCTGTACAGATCTCAGCCCCCAGCGGGGGAAGAGGGGATGCGAGAATTTCTAGATCAACTGAGGTTCCCGAGGGTGGAGGAGAAGGAGGTGGCTGGTTTGGGGGCGCCAATTGGGTTGGAGGAGCTGGTTAAAGGACTGGGGAGCATGCAGGCGGGGAAGGCCCTGGGGCCAGATGGGTTCCTGGTTGAGTTTTACAGGAAGTATGCGGACCTGTTAGCCCCGTTGCTAGTGAGGACTTTCAATGAGGCAAGGGAAGGGGGGACCCTGCCCCCGACAATGTCCGAGGCGCTGATTTCTCTGATCCTGAAGCGGGACAAGGACTCCTCAATGTGGATGATGAGTTGCGGATCCTAAGGGAGTTTGGGGACTTCTCGGGCTATAAGCTCAATGCAGGGAAAAGCGAGCTCTTTGTGGTGCATCCAGGGGACCAGGGAAGAGGGATAGATGACCTACCGTTGAGGGGGGCAGAAAGGAGCTTTTGGTACTTGGGGATCCAGGTAGCTAGGAGCTGGGGGGCCCTGCACAAACTTAATTTGACGTGGCTGGTGGAGCAGATGGAGGAGGACTTAAAAAGATGGGATGTGTTGCCACTCTCGCTAGTGGGCAGGGTACAGTCGATTAAAATGATGGTCCTCCCGAGGTTTCTTTTTGTGTTCCAGTGCCTTCCTATTATGATTACCAAAGTCTTTTTTAAGCGGGTAGGTAGGAGCATCATGGGTTTTGTGTGGGCAAACAAGACCCCGAGGGTAAGGAGGGGGTTTCTGGAGGGTAGTAGGGACAGAGGAGGGCTGGCGTTGCCGAATCTGGGTGGCTGTTATTGGGCAGCCAACGTGGCGATGATCCGTAAGTGGGTAATAGAGGGAGAGGGGGAGGCATGGAAGAGGTTGGACATGGCGTCCTGCAAAGGAACGAGCCTGAGGGCACTGGTGACGGCACCGCTGCCGCTCTCACCGACAAGGTACACCACAAGTCCGGTGGTGGCGGCAACGCTAAAGATCTGGGTGCAGTGGAGACGACATAGAGGTGAGGTGGGAGCCTCGGTGTGGTCCCCGATCCGGAAGAACCATCGGTTCGTCCCTGGAAGGATGGATGGGGGGTTCGGAGCTGGCACGGGCCGGGATAAGAAGGATGGGGGACCTGTTTATAGACGGGACGTTTGCGAGCCTAGGGGCGCTGGAGAAGTTTGGGTTACCCCCGGGAAATGCGTTCAGGTATATGCAAGTGAGGGCGTTTGTGAGGCGGCAGGTGAGGGAATTCCCGCTGCTCCCGGCACAGGGGATTCAGGACAGGGTGATTTCGGGTGTATGGGTCGGAGAAGGCAAGGTTTCGGCGATATACCAGGAGATGAAAGAAGAGGACGAGGCTTCGGTAGAGGAGCTGAAGGGCACGTGGGAGGAGGAGTTGGGGGAGGAGATTGAAGAGGGTCTGTGGGCTGATGCCCTGAGTCGGGTTAATTCCTCTTCCTCATGTGCCAGGCTCAGCCTGATACAGTTTAAGGTTATTCACAGAGCACATATGACAGGGGCGAGGCTGAGTAGGTTCTTTGGGATGGAGGACAGTGCGGGAGGTGCTCGGGAAGCCCGGCGAATCACGCCCACATGTTCTGGTCGTGCCCGGCACTGGATGGGTTCTGGAGGGGTTTCGCGAAGACTATGTCCAAGGTTGTGAAAGTCCAGGTCAAGCCAAGTTGGGGGCTGGCATTATTTGGGGTGGTGGACAAGCCGGGAGTGCAGGAGGCGAAAGAGGCCGGTATTCTGGCCTTTGCGTCCCTGGTAGCCCGGCGGAGGATCTTGCTCATGTGGAAGGACGTGAAGCCCCCCAGTGTGGAAGTCTGGATAAATGACATGGCAGGGTTCATTAAGCTGGAGAGGATAAAGTGAGGGGGGTGTCTCTTTTGGGGGGGTGGGTTATTTGGGCGGGTGGGGGAGGGTTTTTTCCTAGGGGCACTTGTAAAAAAAAAGCATATGGGAGGGTTGATATGTGCGGGAGAAACCCATTGTATAAGCTCTGTATTATGTTTGATTGATATGTCTATGTTCTGTTCTGTTCTTTTCTCTTTTTCTTTTCTGTTACGGGGGGGGGGGTTTAATTGGTTGAAAATTTTTGTTGGAAAAACTTTGAATAAACATATTTTTTTAAAAAGAGTCATCTACGTCACTCAGGGTCCGGAGTCGTATGTAGGCCAAGGAAAGATGGCCAGGATTCTCCGTCCATTCACAGCAGCGGGACTCTCCGGTCCCACTGCAGCGAATGGAAGATTTGGATGAGCGCCAAATTCTCCGTCCTCGCTCGCAATGGTAGTGGGGTGGACTCACAATGGAGAATCCCGTAAATGGCAGATTTCCTCCCCTAAAGGACATTAGTGAACCAGATGGGTTTTTATGCCAATCGATTCACAGTCACCGTTACCGAGATTAGCTATATATTCCAGATTTTATAATTGAATTTAAATTGCACCAGCTGCCTTGGTGGGATTTGAACCCGTGCCCTGAGCACTGAATTACTAGTCCAGTGATATTACTAATACACCACTGTCTCTCCTCTTACTCATCCCTCAATCAATGTTACTTTAAGCACAGACCACATGATCACATTTGCAAAGATCTCTTCCCAATGTGGCAATTAATGTGGGGCTGGATTCTTCATTCATGAGACATGGGGCGGGATTCACCGTTCCCGGAGAATCCCTTCTGACGCCAAAACCAGCCTGTTTGAAGCCGGTTTTGTATCCTCCGCCTCCTACGAAATGGTGTCATCATGCGCCTCACGCATTTGGAATGATGTTAGCGGTTCACCTTAAGGCCCTCCACCGATGCTCTGCCCCTGTTGGGCCGAGCTCCTGACCGTGCGGTTGACGTGTGATCTCAACTATCGGGAACCCGGCATGGCGGACTGTGTCCAGCGACGCCATAGTCAGGAAGGAGCCGTGCTGCTGGCCGGGGGGGCTTCAGTGAGGGCTGAAGTGCACTGGTGGGAGGTGGCCAGGGGAGCACTATCTAGTAGGTCGGGTCCATGCGTGGCTGGCGTCATGTTTTACGGCGTGACCACTGCAGGTCGCCACTATGCGTATGCGCGGCCACGGACCCGACCGTTCTCTAGGCGTGTATACCATGGGAGCCGGGAGTTTTACTCGGTACTGCTAGCCCCTCACCGGTCGCAGGATCAGTGAGGAGTTGGCGCCGATTTTCTTGTCGTAAAACGCCAGTTCCTCCGCTGGTGTCAACACTTAGTCTCAAAAACGGTGAATCCAGCCCTATGTTCTCCTGCTGGAGTGAATCACTTCTGGTTTGCACTGACGCTAGAAGCGGCACCCAAAGGCGGTTCACACCACCTTGCTATGCAAATTTATGCATGGCTGGGATTGTGGAGATTCTGATGTGACTCCTGCTATCAGGCCGCCCGCTCAAAATGGCGACCGGATAGCAAGGTTCGTCAGCTGGTCCCCCTACCCCCTCACAACATAATTCTTGCCCCTCCCCCCCCCCCCACCATGAGAATTTTGCCCCCCCCCCCTCCCCCGGCCAGTAAGCATATCTGAGAGTGACCGGACTACCAGCCCATCCAGACTCCCCCACCAAACCCCCCCAACAGATACCCCCATCAGAGACCATCACTAGAGACCCCCCATAATAGGGAATCCCCTATAACAGGGAACCCCATCTCATATCAGAGACCTCCATATCAGAGACCCCTCCCCCCCCATAACAGAGGCCTCCCAATCAGTCACCCCTGTCTTGAAGCAAAAAATCATTGGTTTAAAAGTCATCTGTCCCTTACAGCTATGCCTCAGGAAAAGAAAGCTGTAACTTCATAGAAAGTAAAAACCAGAACTTCCGAGTGCGGCAATGACCAGCTAGGTCGCACGTTTCGGCAGCTCCCGGTGGAACGGACTTTTGGGCTCTTGATAGGAGCCCCAACGGCAATTTTAACGGCAAAAAACACTGTGCTGTAATCCAGAAGGGAATCCCCCCTGGACACGGATGGAAAAAAGAGAGGAAAGTGGCCGGATTGCGGTGGATCCTCTAGAGCAGCGGCCAGGAAGGCAGGCACAAAGCAAGATGGCGTCGGAAGGAGGCAGTTTAATATGGGGCCCTGACCAACAAGAGTTCCTGCGGCGTTGCGTGGAAGAACTCAAAAAGGAGATGAAGAAGGAGCTGTTGGCCCCGATATTACAAGCGATTGAGGGGCTAAAGGAGGAGCAAAAGACCCAGGAACAGGAGCTTCGGGTCGTGAAGGCAAAGGCTGCTGAGAATGAGGACGACATACAGGGCCTGGTGGTGAAAACGGAGATACACGAGGCACAACACAAAAGGTGTGTGGAAAGGCTGGAGGTGCTGGAGAATAATGCGAGGAGGAAGAATTTAAAGATTCTTGGTCTTCCCAAAGGTGTAGAAGGGGCGGACGTCGGGGCATATGTGAGCACGATGCTGCACTCGTTAATGGGATCGGAGGCCCCGATGGGTCCGCTGGAGGTGGAGGGAGCCTATCGAGTTATGGCGCGAAGACCGAGGGCTGGAGAAATTCCTCGAGCCATAGTGGTGAGATTTCTCCGCTATAAGGACAGAGAGATGGTCCTCAGATGGGCAAAGAAAACTCGGAGCAGTAGGTGGGAGAACGCGGTGATCCGCGTATATCAAGATTGGAGTGCGGAGGTGGCGAGAAGGAGGGCAAGCTTTAATCGGGCCAAGGCGGTGCTGCACAAACGGAAGATTAAATTTGGAATGCTGCAACCGGCAAGACTGTGGGTCACACATCAAGGGAAACACCACTACTTCGAAACGGCAGATGAGGCGTGGACATTTATTGTCGAGGAGAAACTGGAGTGAGCGGGCCATAAAAAGAACGTTTGGGACAAAGTGGGGGGGTGAATATGTGGGATGAAGGGTGGTAAAAGAGGGAAGAGATGACTTCCCAAGTTGTTAATCCTGCGACCCTGTAACTTTTCTCTCTTCCCCTTGTCGTGGAGGAGGGGGAGAGGGAGGATGAGGAGCTGAGGGCGCCGGCCATTGGGGGCGGGGCCAAAAGGGAAGGCTTTGTTCCCGCGCTATGGTAATCACGGCAGGAACAGGGATGCAGGAAGGAGGGGGCCTCGCACAGTGTGAGCCGAGGTCACGGAGGGGAGCCAAGGTCGGCCAGAGTTTGCTGACTTCTGGGAGCAACATGGCGGGTGCAATTGCGCTAGTTTGGGATCTAGCGGGGGGGGGGGGGTTAACTGGGTTGCTGCTGCTGGGGAGAAGGGGGAGCTGGTATGGGGGGGGGTGGTCGGGGCGGGGGGGCGCCGCTTGGGGGAAATACGGCTATGTGGGAACCAGGTGAGGAGCTGGATTGAAAAAGGAGATGGCTAGTCGTCAAGGGGGGGGGGGGGTAAAGAGCCCCCCAACCCGGTTGATCACGTGGAATGTGAGAGGGCTGAATGGGCCGATTAAGAGGGCACGGGTACTCGCACACCTAAAGAAACTTAAGGCAGATGTGGTTATGCTTCAGGAGACGCATCTGAAGCTGATAGACCAGGTCAGACTACGCAAAGGATGGGTGGGGCAGGTGTTTCATTCGGGGCTAGACGCAAAAAACAGGGGGGTGGCCATACTAGTGGGGAAGCGGGTAATGTTTGAGGCAAAGACTATAGTGGCGGATAGTGGGGGCAGATACGTGATGGTGAGTGGCAAATTGTAAGGGGAGGCGGTGGTATTAGTGAACGTGTATGCCCCGAACTGGGATGATGCCAACTTTATGAGGCGTATGTTAGGACGAATCCCGGACCTAGAGGCGGGAAAGTTGGTAATGGGTGGAGATTTTAATACGGTGCTGGACCCAGGGCTGGACACATCGAGGTCCAGGACCGGAAGGAGGCCGGCTGCAGCTAGGGTGCTTAAGGATTTTATGAAGCAGATGGGAGGAGTAGACCCCTGGAGATTTAGTCGACCTAGGAGTAAGGAGTTTTCGTTTTTCTCCTCTGTCCACAAAGTTTATTCACAAATAGAATTTTTTGTTTTGGGAAAGGCACTGATCCCAAAGGTGACGGGGACGGAGTACACGGCTATAGCCATTTCGGATCATGCTCCACATTGGGTAGACCTGGAGAAAGGGGAAGAAAAACAACAGCGTCCACCCTGGAGAATGGACATGGGATTATTGGCAGATGAGGGGGTGTGCTTAAGGGTGAGGGGGTGTATTGAAAGGTACTTGGAACTCAATGATAATGGGGAGGTACAGGTGGGAGTGGTCTGGGAGGAGCTGAAGGCAGTGGTTAGAGGGGAGCTGATACCTATTAGGGCACATAAAGGAAAGCAGGAGGGTAGGGAAAGGGAGCGGTTGTTGAAAGAACTTCTGAGGGTGGACAGACAATATGCAGAGGCACCGGAGGAGGGACTGTACAGGGAAAGGCAAAGGCTACATGTAGAATTTGACTTGTTGACTACGGGTAATGCAGAGGCACAATGGAGGAAGGCACAGGGTGTACAGTACGAATACGGGGAGAAGGCGAGCAGGTTGCTGGCCCACCAACTGAGGAAAAGGGGAGCAGCGAGTGAGATAGGGGGGGTGAGAGATGAGGAGGGAGAGATGGAGCGGGGAGCGGAGAGAGTGAATGGAGTGTTCAAGGCATTTTACGAAAGATTATATGAAGCTCAGCCCCCAGATAGGAAGGAGAGAATGATGTGCTTTCTGGATCAGCTGGAATTTCCTAAGGTGGAGGAGCAGGAGAGGGTGGGACTGGGAGCACAGATTGAGACGGAGGAAGTGGTGAAAGGGATTGGGAGCATGCAGGCGGGGAAGACCCCGGGACCAGACGGATTCCCAGTTGAATTCTATAGGAAATATATGGACTTGCTGGCCCCGCTACTGATGAGAACCTTTAATGAGGCGAGGGAAAGGGGGCAGCTGCCCCCGACTATGTCAGAGGCAACGATATCGCTCCTCCTAAAGAAGGAAAAAGACCTACTGGAATGCGGGTCCTACAGGCCCATTTCCCTCCTGAATGTGGACGCTAAGATACTGGCCAAGGTAATGGCAATGAGGATAGAGGAGTGTGTCCCAGGGGGTGGTTCATGAGGACCAAACTGGGTTTGTGAAGGGGAGACAGCTGAATACCAATATACGGAGGCTGCTAGGGGTAATGATGATGCCCCCACCAGAGGGGGAAGCGGAGATAGTGGTGGCGATGGATGCCGAGAAAGCATTTGATAGAGTGGAGTGGGATTATTTGTGGGAGGTGCTGAGGAGATTTGGTTTTGGGGATGGGTATGTCAGGTGGGTACAGTTGCTGTATAGGGCCTCGATGGCGAGCGTGGTCACAAATGGACGGGGGTCTGACTATTTTCGGCTCCATAGAGGGACGAGGCAGGGATGTCCTCTGTTCCCGTGATTGTTTGCACTGGCGATTGAACCCCTGGCCATAGCATTGAGGGGTTCCAGGAAGTGGAGGGGAGTACTCAGGGAGGGAGAAGAACACCGGGTATCTCTGTATGCGGATGATTTGTTGCTATATGTGGCGGACCCGGCGGAGGGGATGCCAGAGATAATGCGGATACTTGGGGAGTTTGGGGATTTTTCAGGGTATAAACTGAACATGGGGAAAAGTGAGTTGTTTGTGGTGCATCCAGGGAAGCAGAGCAGAGAGATAGAGGATTTACCGTTGAGGAAGGTAACAAGGGACTTCCGGTACTTGGGGATCCAGATTGCCAAGAATTGGGGTACATTACACAGGCTTAATTTAACGCGGTTGGTGGAACAGATGGAGGAGGACTTTAAGAGATGGGACATGGTGTCCCTGTCATTGGCAGGTAGGGTGCAGGCGGTTAAAATGGTGGTCCTCCCGAGATTCCGTTTTGTGTTTCAGTGCCTCCAGGTGGTGATCACAAAGGCTTTTTTCAAAAGAATCGAGAAGAGTATTATGAGTTTTGTGTGGGCTGGGTAGACCCCGAGAGTGAGGAGGGGATTCTTGCAGCGTAGTCGGGTCAGGGGGGTGCTGGCACTACCGAGCCTAAGTGAGTACTACTGGGCCGCCAATGTTTCAATGGTGTGTAAGTGGATGGGAGAAGGGGAGGGAGCGGCGTGGAAGAGATTGGAGAGGGCGTCCTGCAGGGGGACTAGCCTACAAGCAATGGTGACGGCACCGTTGCCGTTCTCACCAAAGAAATACACCACAAGCCCGGTGGTGGTGGCTACATTGAAAATTTGGGGGCAGTGGAGACGGCATAGGGGAAGGACGGGAGCTTCGGTGCGGTCCCCGATAAGAAACAATCATAGGTTCATTCCGGGGAGAATGGATGGGGGATTTGGAGCATGGCAAAGAGCTGAGGTAGTACAGCTGAGAGATCTGTTTGTAGATGGAACGTTTGCGAGTCTGGGAGCGCTGACGGAAAAATATGGGTTGCCCCAAGGGAATGCATTTCGGTACATGCAATTGAGGGCTTTTGCGAGGCAACAGGTGAGGGAATTCCCGCAGCTCCCGATGCAGGAGGTGCAGGATAGAGTGATCTCAGAGACATGGGTGGGGGACGGTAAGGTGTCGGACATATACAGGGAAATGAGGGACGAGGGGGAGATCATGGTAGATGAGCTGAAAGGGAAATGGGAAGAAGAACTGGGGGAGGAGATTGAGGAGGGGCTGTGGGCTGATGCCCTACGTAGGGTAAACTCATCGTCCTCGTGTGCCAGGCTAAGCCTGATACAATTTAAGGTGTTACACAGGGCGCATATGACTGGAGCACGGCTTAGTAAATTTTTCGGGGTAGAGGATAGGTGTGCGAGATGCTCGAGAGGCCCAGCGAATCACACCCACATGTTCTGGTCATGCCCGGCACTACAGGGATTCTGGGTGGGGGTGGCAAAGGTGCTTTCGAAGGTGGTGGGGGTCCAGGTCGAACCAAGCTGGGGGTTGGCTATATTTGGGGTTGCAGAAGAGCCGGGAGTGCAGGAGGCGAGAGAGGCTGACGTGTTGGCCTTTGCGTCCCTAGTAGCCCGGCGCAGGATATTGTTAATGTGGAAGGAAGCCAAACCCCCGGGTGTGGAGACCTGGATAAACGACATGGCAGGGTTCATAAAGTTAGAACGGATTAAGTTTGTGTTAAGGGGTTCGGCTCAGGGGTTCACCATGCGGTGGCAACCATTCGTCGATTACCTCACAGAAAGATAGAGGGAATGGAAAAGAAGTAGACAACAGCAGCAACCCAGGGGCGGGGGGGGAGGGGGTGGGGGAGGAATCGAACGGACTCTCAGAGATGTTATTGTATATGTATAATATGTATAGGTATTTGCTATAGGTAATTGTATGTTGGATTGTATTTTTGGAGAGTATTTATTTTGGACAAGGCAGTTGCCATTCAGTTTTGTTTTTGTTTTTGTTTATATATTATTTATTTATTTGTTTAAAACTGGCCACTGTTATTTATATTGCTTTATTGTTGTGTAAAAAAACACTACGTACTGTTATGTTTGGCCAAAAATCTTGAATAAAATATATTTTAAAAAAAAGAAAGTAAAAACCACATCACCAGCGTTTAATTCCCCTTTGATCCTTTGATCTGCAAGGCTTCTATTCACTTCAAAGAGTGGCTTTTACTTGGCTGAAATAATAATAATCTTTATTATTATTGCAAGTAAGCTTACATTAACACTGCAATGAAGTTACTGTGAAAAGCCCCTAGTTGCCACACTCCGGCGCCTGTTTGGGTACACAGGAAGACTTCAGAATGTCCAATTCAACTAACAAGCACGTCTTTCAGGACTTGTGGGAGGAAACCAGAGCACCCGGAGGAAACCCATGCAGACTCGGGGAGAACGTGCAGACTCTGCACAGACAGTGACCCAAGTGGGAATCAGACCTGGGACCCTGGCGCTGTGGAGCAACAGTGCTCACCACTGTACTACCATGCCGCCCACAGCTTCCAGACAGCCAGATGTCTGGATTGTTTCATTCCATTTTCCTTCACGCTTGACTGGATTTCAATTATCCTGCTGTGAAACTGACCACAATGTTTATAAACATCTAGCTATGATTAACAGCTCATGATCACATCAAAAGCAAGTGCTTTCTGCCAGAAAAAGCAAGTGAAAACAATACCCTCCCCGGTAGTAGGGCAGGGCATTGTATTCAACTCAGTTGTAACTGAATATAGTTACTGCACAAAGCAGCATTTACATCAGGAAACAATGCAGGATGCTTCAGATTGTCTATTGTGGGTGTTTCCCTGCAAATATTGCAGTGAAATCTCTCTCACCAGAACATTTCCTGTTGTAATGTGTAATTGTTGTGAGCGTCTCTCAGTGACTGAGAATGATTAAGCTTCAGTTCAAAGGACATTTCTCAGTCAATTCTTTGTGTTTCAGGGTCTGTCCAGGGAATGGTATGCAGGTGAGATTGGTCGACCAGAAGCTGAATCAGCTCTTCGAAGCATTAATGAGGTACTTTCTTCAATAACAACCTCCCTGACACTAATATCTACCTTAACATTGTCATATATAGAATACATCAATAATCTAACAGAAAAAAGTCCATTCAGTCTCAGCCGTCTGTGTTGGTGATTGCCCTACATGCGAGCAAATAGTTATAATCACATTTACCTACCCTGTTCCCAGATCCCTTTTCCTTCATCTGTCTATGTTTATGCCTCTCAAGCACTGATCCTGGAACTGAATTCCACATCACCACAATATTTCTCCTGACTTCTGCTCTAAATCTTTTACATTTAATGTTTGGCCCCTCAAATCTGACCCCTTAACTACTGAAACAGTTTGCTTCCATCCAGGCTCCCATCATTTAAATACTTCCATTGTATCACGCTGTAATCTCTGTTATTCTGATAAAAAAAACGATGGAGGTCGCTCTACCCTGCCTTTATCTCCCCTTCCGTCCCTCTCTCTCTCCCTCCCTCCCTCTCTCTCTCTCTCTCCTTCCTTCCCTCTGTCCCTTCCTCTCCATCCTTCCCCGTCCCCCTGTCTTTTTCCCTCCCACTGTCTCCATCTTTGATCCTCACCCTCTCTCTCTCCCTCTTTATATCTCCGTCTGGCTTGGATATTAATAGGAATGGGTAATATTAGCAGTGGTAAAGTGAGGGGCAAAGTGGAGTTCGACTCAGGTTGTAACTCCTCAGCATTGGGCTTTTTGATGCTAACAGGGTCTCTGCCCTCCCTCAACCTGATTGGCTGGCTCTGCTTCCTGACAGGCAGCAACCACTCTTCACAGGACAGGAATTGAGCCCTGGCGCCTTGTATGAGTGGGATTCTGATAAACGTGGAGATCAGACAGTGGGGGGGAAAACACTCCTGCTCCTTCTGGCCCACAAGTAGTGATGCAAAGACACCTGCCTTCTCCCACAAACATTCCTTGCTTCCCTTCAGCTGTTGTGATTCCGATAAAGCAGGTTTTATCAGAAGCTGTCAGCCTTCTTGAGGAGGATTGGCTGTCAATCCGTCATCCTGAATCATTTAGACCTGGAGGTGGGCGGGTTGGAATCAGTGTTCAGAATTAAACATTTCCCCCTCCCATTTGTTCCCAATGTATCCAATCCGTGTGCTAAAAATCCTTTGCACCATTGTCTCTCTCTATTCTGTCACACTTTCTCTCCTGTCTCTCTTTCTTTGAATTTATCTTCACTTATTCTGTCTTTTAGCCCATCTTTCCTCTCTCACTCTTTCATTAACTCCTTTTGTCTCTGTCACATTCCACCTTGATATCGTTTATTTATTTGTCCTCTCTTTCTCTATCTATCTTATTTTTTAGCTTCCTCTCTGCACTTCTATTTCTAGCTCTTCTATCTGTATGTCTTTCTCCCCCTCTCTGTCTGAGTGTCTCTCTCCCTCTTTCTCTCCATCTGTCTCTCATTCCCCCTCTCTGTCTGTCCTGTCTTTATATTTGTCTCTGTCAGTCTCACTGGCTCTTTCTTCCCTCCTTCTCTTTAGCCCTTTTGTCTTCCATCGCTCTGTCTTCCTGCAATTCTATCTTTCGACCCCACTCTCTGTCTGCGTTCAATTTCTGTTTCTCTCTGCGCCTACCCCTCTCTGTGTCTGTCTGTATGGATATTGGTCTTGCTCTTTCTCTCTGTCCCTCTGTCTGTCCATCTGTATGCATGTCTCTCTCTGTGTCTGACCCTCTCAGCATCTGTCCCTCCCTGCATTTGTCGCCCCCTGTGTCTGTCCCCCCGTGTCTGTCCCCCCCCTGTGTCTGTCCCCCCCCCCCCCTGTGTCTGTCCCCCCCTGCGTCTGTCCCCCCCTGTGTCTGTCCCCCCTGTGTCTGTCCCCCCCTGTGTCTGTCCCCCCCTGTGTCTGTCCTCCCCTGTGTCTGTCCTCCCCTGTGTCTGACCCTCCCTGTGTCTGACCCTCCCTGTGAATGTCCCCCCCCTGCGTCTGTCCCCCCCTGTGTCTGTCCCCCCCTGTGTCTGTCCCCCCCTGTGTCTGTCCCCCCCTGTGTCAGTCCCCCCCCTGTGTCTGTCCCTCCCTGTGTCTGTCCCTCCCTGTGTCTGTCCCCCCCTGTGTCTGTCCCCCCCTGTGTCTGACCCTCCCGGCGTCTGTCCCTCCCTGCGTCTGGCCCTCCCTGTGTCTGACCCCCCCTGAGTCTGACCCTCCGTGTCTGTCCCTCCCTGCGTCTGACCCTCCGTGTCTGACCCTCTGCGTCTGACCCTCCGTGTCTGTCCCTCCCTGCATCTGGCCCTCCCTGTGTCTGACCCCCCCTGCGTCTGACCCTCCCTGTGTCTGACCCTCCCTGTGTCTGACCCTCCCTGTGTCTGACCCTCCCTGTGTCTGACCCTCCGTGTCTGACCCTCCCTGTGTCTGACCCTCCCTGTGTCTGACCCTCCCTGTCTCTGACCCTCCGTGTCTGACCCTCCCTGTGTCTGACCCTCCCTGTCTCTGACCCTCCGTGTCTGACCCTCCCTGTGTCTGACGCTCCCTGTCTCTGACGCTCCCTGTCTCTGACCCTCCCTGTGTCTGACCCTCCCTGTCTCTGACCCTCCCTGTCTCTGACCCTCCGTGTCTGTCCCTCCCTGCGTCTGTCCCTCCTTGCGTCTGACCCTCCCTGCGTCTGTCCCCCCCTGTATCTGACCCTCCCTGTGTCTGTCCCCCCCTGTGTCTGTCCCCCCCTGTGTCTGACCCTCCCTGTGTCTGACCCTCCCTGTGTCTGTCCCCCCCTGTATCTGACCCTCCCTGTGTCTGTCCCCCCCTGTGTCTGACCCTCCCTGTGTCTGACCCTCCCTGTGTCTGACCCTCCCTGTGTCTGACCCTCCCTGTGTCTGTCCCCCCCTGTGTCTGTCCCCCCATCGTCTGTCCCCCCCTGTGTCTGTCCCTCCCTGCGTCTGGCCCTCCCTGTGTCTGACCCTCCCTGCGTCTGTCCCCCCCTGTGTCTGTCCCGCCCTGCGTCTGTCCCCCCCTGTATCTGACCCTCCCTGTGTCTGTCCCCCCCGTGTCTGACCCTCCCTGTGTCTGACCCTCCCTGCGTCTGTCCCTCCCTGTGTCTGACCCTCCCTGCGTCTGTCCCCCCCTGTATCTGACCCTCCCTGTGTCTGTCCCCCCCTGTGTCTGACCCTCCCTGTGTCTGACCCTCCCTGCGTCTGTCCCCCCCTGTATCTGACCCTCCCTGCGTCTGTCCCCCCCTGTATCTGACCCTCCCTGTGTCTGTCCCCCCCTGTGTCTGACCCTCCCTGTGTCTGACCCTCCCTGCGTCTGTCCCCCCCTGTATCTGACCCTCCCTGTGTCTGTCCCCCCCTGTGTCTGACCCTCCCTGTGTCTGACCCTCCCTGTGTCTGACGCTCCCTGTGTCTGACGCTCCCTGTGTCTGACCCTCCCTGTGTCGGTCCCCCCCCTGTGCCTGTCCCCCCTGCGTCTGACCCTCCCTGCGTCTGTCCCTCCCTGCGTCTGTCCCTCCCTGCGTCTGTCCCTCCCTGCGTCTGTCCCTCCCTGCGTCTGTCCGTCCCCCTGTGTCTGTCCCCCTGTGTCTGTCCCCCACTGCGTCTGTCCCCCCCTGTGTCTGTCCCCCCTTGCGTCTGTCCCCCCCTGCGTCTGTCTCTCTCTCGGTCTGCCCCTCTCTCGGTCTGTCCCTCCCTTTCTCCCACCTTCCCCTCCCTTTCACCCTCCCTTTCTCCCCTTCCCCTCCCTTTCTCCCCCCTTCCCCTCCCTTTCTCCTCCCTTTCTCCCCCCTTCCCCTCCCTTTCTCTACGATTCCTCTCCCTTTCTCCCCCTTCCCCTCCCTTTCTCCACGTTTCCCCTCCCTTTCTTCATGTTTCCCCTCCCTTTCTCCCCCCTTCCCCTCTGTTTTGTTATGTTTCCTTCGTGACATAAGCGGCTTCCTTGCATTGCATTTGTCAAGGAAGGTCGAGACGTGTAAATAACTTTAACACATTTATTTACACTATGTACACTTTTATAACTTGAGTTCGACACTACTGCTAATCCTATTATAGCTACCTAACTTGCTAACCATCTGCTGTCTTCCACGTGGTGGGTGTAATAATGAATCAACCCTGTGCCTCTCCTCACTGACTGTCTCCACCGGCCGAAAGGGGTGATCATGTGTGTCATGTCCTTTATGTATCGGTTGGTGTAATGCCCCCCTGTGGTCGTGTCACCTCTTTGTGTATCGTGAATGTCCATTGGTCGCCTCCCATGTAGCTTATCTATTGGTTGAGTGTGTGTGTGTGATGTTTCTGGTGCTCCCTCTAGTGTCTGTCTAGTTTACATGTATTTAGTGATGCATATCACCACATCCTCCCCTTTTTATATGTTCATATTTTCTGTACACTTTAAGAAAAACTGAACAAAGAACAGGTCGCGAAGGTAAGGTGTATACAAGTCATGGGAACGGTGATTAAACAATAAGTCCAAATCATTCATGTGAGTCCATAAACCATCAATCATCATGGTCAAATGTCTCTCTTGGTTATGAACGCCATCAACAGGAACCAAGAAGTGGTCGAATCACTGCGCTGTCCGCTTTGGAGTCTTTTTCTTTTTATGTTTGTGGTGGTGCTGTCGGATGGCATCTTGTAGCTGATAAGGTGTTGACATTGAAGAGGTACCATCAACAGTATCATTCAAAGTCATGGATGTTCCAGATGTTGAAGTCGGATGAGACTGTGCATACTGGTTCTGGCCACATGCTGTGCTGGAAGGGTGATTCTGCTGAGAAGCGTTGAAGCATGTCGCTTTGGAGACAGAATTGCTGCTCGCATCAATGTCTGGTGATGGTGTGAAACTAGAACCTTGCATCTGATAGGAATATGCTGTCTGGCCAGGCTGTGGTGCAGCAAATCCTGGGTAGTAACTAAGGCATCCAGTCTGCAGTGCAGATAGCGCTTGCGGTAGTCCTCCTTCGGTCTTGATCCCATTAGTGGGCAATCCGTAGTGCTGGCCTGTTTGAGAATATGCTGCATAGACTGCTGGCTGCTGCAGGCTTGAATACTGGGTCTGTCCAGCATGAGCTGTCATTGGCCGCACTGTCGGTGTGGAACAAATGTGTGGACATAGCTGTGGTGAAAATTGGTGTATTCCTCTTGGACTGTAGCTGCTGCTTGTTATTGCTGACCCAGTGTGATTGTTACGTGATCCATCTCCTGTCATTGTGGCATCTGCTGTCACCCTGAGCGTGCCATCACTGAGGTTGCGACACTGCCTGTCTGGAGTAAAGTCTGGCTTACGTGAATCAGAGTCCGCGTTTGGTTGCTCCCCATCTGGAGTCTGGTCTGTTTTTTGTTGATGCTCCCCGTCCGGAGTCTGAGCAGGTTCTCTGGAGTCAGCTGAGATTTCTTGAAGCTGCACTTCTGGAGTCGGAACATGCAGGAATGCATTGACTAGTGGAGAGGTTTGAGCAATTGAGGGTGGAAGTAGTGTGGTGTCACCGTAGTCACCAGTGGTCTCACCGTGATCGTCGAGTGCCTCTGTGCGCACTAGCTGAGATCTGTCACTTTGCACCTTTTGCATGGGAAGTGGGATGTTGTCGTCACTCGTTTCACATACCGTGGGTAGATCCTCAGTAGCTGCTTGCTGTTCACTAGGGTTGGGTAAATTGTCAGAGTTTTCATCTGGTGGTGCAAGCAATGTGGGTGGACTGTCATTGTCTTGCCGTTGTCCTTCATTTGGGCTTTTCTTCTTTGGAATTTTAAATCGTCCCCCAGACATTACAGAACCTTGTTCATTTCCCTCAATTTCTCCCGTATGTAAGGCATCAAATGTTGGATCCAATGTTTCTTTCGTCATTGTACTAGTTTCCAAAGAACAGTCCGTTTTAATTTTCTTCTCAGTTACTTCATATGTATCCTTTTCTAATGTACATGCCTTCATAGTCTCTGGGTCTGATTTTGCTGGGACTGGCATAGTCACAGTCTCTCTTTTACTGTTCTCAATTGCCCACATTCTACTCTCCAGACATAAATGCTTAATCTCTGGAGTTAATGTGGTACAATGGATAATCGGGTTGACCTTATCTGCATCTTCACCATCACTGGAAAGCACAATTGGTTCACTTGAAACTGCTGCGGGTTTTAAGTGCTTTATCTGGCTACTCGATGTTGGTGTCCTCAGGATTCTTGCTCCAATGTTCTGCTCATTTATCAGTGGAGTGTGCATAGGTTTAATGCGATTAATATTCCCATCAGGGTTTGAAGAGTCATTACTGACTAACTGCTGGTCTCTGAAGTTGGGACTTTGCGGTTTTGTGTTGAAGGGAGACAGTTGTCCCTGCTGTAGATATGATTCAGGTTGTGTTATTTCCATTAAATGAAGATCAATGTCTTGTCCATTTTTTTCAATTCGTACTAAAGCAATGGCAATTTTCAGTCTGCTCCTTGCAAGTTAGACATACAAGTAATTTCTTTAGCAAATCCTCAGCATCCTTCTGTGACTGTGCAGCATTATTAATATCTCTTCGGCTATAATGATCCTGAAGGTCAGCGCATAAACCTTTTTTCTTCGGGCTTGGAAGAGGCTTGTCTTCATTTGGGCTTGAACAGTCATCAGCGCTGTGCCCTTCATTGTAGCATGATAGACCGTCATGGTCGTCCTGCTGTGCAGTGGAGCGTGGTAGACTGTTATAGCCTTCTTGGTGTTTACGTGAGCATGGCAGACTTGCATCATCTGCCACTAGTTGGTCAGAGGAGGTTGCTAGACCCTCATGGTCTTGTTCCTGCAAGGACTGCGCATTGGAGTCTTGCGTTGCTTCCCTCGTAGGGTCGGGAACCCTGAGCGGGGCGTGGACCACGCTCTGTGTGGCAGCAGGCCGCTCTCTGTGGGCTTGTACCACTTTCTGTCTCTTAATTTCAGGCAGCAGCATCATCCTGCATTGATGAGTTGGGACGTCGTATCTGCTGGGTTGAAGATCCTCAGATCCGAAAAGTGAATCCGCATCTGCGTCGGATTCAATGCGGGGGTCGCCAATGTGCAACAAGAAAGGTTCGTCCGGGTCGTAGCCGTCTAGGACCATGGAGCTGTCATTGGGCTCGCGAGGTCGGAAAAAATGTAAAGATCGGTATCGAAGTATTCGAGGTCGGAATCATCGGTTTGTGCGTAGGTAACTGCTTGTTGCAGGGTTCTTCGGAGGTTAAATTCATTTCCTGGTTCAATTTGAGGCATTGTGCTGTCATTCCAGGTGAGGGAAGGTTGTTTTACAGCTTTAAAAGATATTTTCTTTGATTTGGGACGTTTCCCCTTTAAATTGGATTTGGGACGTTTTCCCTTTAAATTGGTGCGGTCTGGGGCCTCTGACACCATGACGCGCGTGACGTAGCACGTAGGAAGCGATTGCGCATGCGCAGATCACTGTTCCTTTACCGATGGCCATTTTCTTGATTGCGCATGCGCAAACGAACCTTCCGGTTCTGCGCACTTCTCGCGCAACTGCGCTGGTGTAGTCCCTTTATCAAGATGGCCGCCAACCTCGACCCAAATCGCTCTCAGGTCCGGGATTTCGGCCTCCAGGAATTCGGCCTCCGGGATTTCGGCCTCGATGTGAGTACTGGCGCTTCTCTTACCTTTCCTTGCCAATTGGAGTGTGTTTTCCTCACAGTATTTGCCGAATTTGTCCAGGACTGCCTGGAAGTCGTACCTGTTTTGCCCCTTGGAGAATTCAAATTTTTAAAAGATTTCTTCTGCTCTTGCACTGGCGAGGGTGAGGAGAAACTCTATTTTTACATCATCGGCCAGGTCTTGAAGTTCGGCTGCCACCAGGTAGAATTCAAACGTTTGCCGGAATCGCTGCCAGTTTTCGCGGAGATCGCCGTGGCACTGGAGCGGCTGCGGAACCAGGAGCTCGTACATCTTGCCTGGGTATTGCTGGTTGTCACTGTACGCTGAGGTATGGCTATCTGGATTTAAGCAGTTCACTACTGGTACCATGTTTTGTTATGTTTCCTTCGTGACATAAGCGGCTTCCTTGCATTGCATTTGTCAAGGAAGGTCGAGACGTGTAAATAACTTTAACACATTTATTTACACTATGTACACTTTTATAACTTGAGTTCGACACTACTGCTAATCCTATTATAGCTACCTAACTTGCTAACCATCTGCTGTCTCCTACGCGGTGGGTGTAATAATGAATCAACCCTGTGCCTCTCCTCACTGACTGTCTCCACCGGCCGAAAGGGGTGATCATGTGTGTCATGTCCTTTATGTATCGGTTGGTGTAATGCCTGTGGTCGTGTCACCTCTTTGTGTATCGTGAATGTCCATTGGTCGCGTCCCAAGTAGCTTATCTATTGGTTGAGTGTGTGTGTGTGTGATGTTTCTGGTGCTCCCTCTAGTGTCTGTCTAGCTTACATGTATTTAGTGATGCATATCACCACACCCTCTTTCCCCCCTTCCCCTCCCTTTCTCCCCCCTTCCCCTCCCTTTCTCCCCCCCTTCCCCTCCCTTTCTCCCCTCTTCCCCTCCCTTTCTCCCCTCTTCCCCTCCCTTTCTCCCCCCTTCCCCTCCCTTTCACCCCCCTTCCCCTCCCTTTCACCCCCTTCCCCTCCCTTTCACCCCCCTTCCCCTCCCTTTCTCCCCCCTTCCCCTCCCTTTCTCCTTCCCCCTTCCAACCTCTTCCCTCTTCCTCTATCCCCCCACTCTTCCCTCCCCTCTCCCCGTCTCTTCCCCTCTTCTCTCCTCCCCACCTCGCACCCCTCCCCTTTTCCCTCCTCCCCTTCTTACTCTTCCCCTCCTCTCCCCGTCTCCCCTTCACATTCCTTCGCCTCTGTTTCCGTCCCCTACCCCTCCCCTCTGTTCCCTTCCCCTCCACTCTCCTCCCTTGCCCTCCCCTTCCCTTCTTCCCATTCCCCTCCTGTTCCTCTCCTGTTCCCCTCCCCTCCCTCTCCCCTCCCATCCCCTCTCCCACCCCTTACTCTTCCCCACTCCTCCCCTTTCACTCCCCTTCCTTTTCCACTCACCCTCCCTCTTCCCCTCCCTTCCTCTCCCTTTGCCCCTCCCCTTCCTATCCCCCCCTCTCCCCCTCCCATCCCCTCTCCTCCTCTGCCCTTCTTCGTCCATCCCCTGCCCTTCCTTTTCCTCTCCTCCTTCCTTTTCCGCTCCCCCCCCTCTTCCCCTACCCCTTCTCCACTCCTCCCCCTCCCCATACTCAAGTATCCCCATATTGAGGCCGTAAAGCCCTCTCAAATCCGTAGATTCTTGCACGGTAGCACAGTGGTTAGCACTGTTGCTTCGCAGCACCAGGGACCTGGGTTCGATCCCGGCTTGGGTCACTGCCTGTGCGGAGTCTGCATGTTGGGTTTTCCCCGGGTGCTCCGGTTTCCTACCACAAGTCCCGAAACACGTGCTGTTAGGTGAAGTGGACATTCTGAATTCTCCCTCAGTGTACCTGAACAGGGCATTGGAATGTGGCAACTAGGGGATTTTCACAGTAACTTCATTGCAGTATTAATGTAAGCCTACTTGTGACACTAATAGAGATTATTATTATTATTAGAAGACAGCTGCACCTGGTGGCTCTCCAAACAGTGCACAAAGTATCACAGCCTTCCTGCACATATCGTGCTAGCTCCATGCTGCAAGTTATAGTTTGATTGAGAAGTTGTTCACATTCTGTGTTTCTCAGGATGGAACTTTCCTGGTGAGAGACAGCTCGAGGAGAAGCACTCAGCAACCTTACGTCCTGATGGTACTATTCGGATATAAAGTGTACAATATTCAGATCCGTTATCAGGAGGAGTCGGATGTCTACTTGTTGGGAACAGGACTGAGAGGAAAAGAAGTGAGTTTAATGCTTTCTGGTTTCTTAATACTTCATTAGATTTATTTTCATGAATTTAAATTTTTCCTTTTCAAGTATATACCAATTCTCATTTTTTACAAATAAATTTAAAGTACCCTATTCTTTTTTTAAATTAAGGGGCAATTTAACGTGGCCAATCCACCTATCCTGCACATCTTTGGGTTGTGGGGGTGAAACCCACGCAAACACGGGGAGAATGTTCAAACTCCACACGGACAGTGACCCAGAGCCGTGGTCAACCCGGCTCCTCGGCGCCGTGAGGCAGCAGTGCTAACTACTGTGCCACCGTGCTGCCCATCCAATTCACATTTTAAAATCACTGCCTTCATCACCTTTTCAAACCGTGCACTCCAATTCATGACAACTCATTGAGAAAAACATCTCCTCTCCCCACCTTCAACCTGTGTCTGGTTATTTACCCTCCTGCCCCTGGAAATATTTTCTCCATTTCAATGCCTCGGCCAATCAAAGTTTACTTGTTAACCAATCAGCACCCGCTTCTCCTGCAGTGTAAATTGTTGTTAGAGTTTGGATTTTGGCATTCTTGCATTTGTCCCGATGAATGCATCAGCAATATCTCTAACTTTTCAGCAAAATTCACATAGTTTCTCCCTAAATCACTGACAAAAACACTTACAGTTTTGAACATCTCTTAAATCTTCTCCTTGACCTTCTCTACTCTAAGGAGAATGATCCCAACTTCTCTTGTCTGTAATTGAACTTCCTCCATTCCTGGTACTATCTCTGCAATGTTTCGACATACTTTCTAAAGTCCAGCCCCAAAACTGGACACAATACTCCACTGTGTCCTAGCCGGTGGTTTATTAGATTAAAGATTAAAACACAAGGCTTTCTGAATCCAATCTGACTCCTGAGCTTTACCGTTTAATACATGGACATGACAGTCAATCCTTCTGGTTCTTTCCACAGAACTTCAGGTCAGTGGCAGAGATTGTCGAGTATCACACACAGGCGCCACTTCTACTGATTGATGGAAAAGATCGGAGTGGAGTGCAGAGGAATCAGTGTGTGCTGACATACCCTGCAGCATAATGAAAACACTGCGGCTCACTGAATTACAGGCAGCTCAAGAGTGCAGACTGTGGGAAACTGTCACAACCTTCACTGGGGGAAGGAAAGTGTGCCTTGTCTTATATATGACTCTCTCCAGCCCCCCCCCCCCCCTCCAACCACCGTGTTCTCTGTGTACTGGACTGTGTTCAAAATGTTATATACCTTTTCTTATTACATTTCCAACAGCTGTGTGGGGGCAGTAACTACTTCTTACAAGTAGCTATTACCCCCATACAAATTGTCTGCCCTCTGACACACCCTCCCGCCAACCTCCCCCCGACACACCGCCGCGCCAACCCGCCTTCCGACATGGTGTCCTCCCCGATACAATGTCTCCGCTGAAAAAAACGTCCCCTCCAACACAAAGGCCCCCGACAGGACGTTCCCCCCCGACACAACGTCTGTCTCCCACCCCCATACAACGTCCCCCCACAATGCAATGCCCCCCTCCTGCCACAACGTCTCCCCCTCTCGACACAACGTCTCCCCACTCGACACAACGTCCCCCCCTCGGCACAACGTTCCCCCCCTCGACACAACATCGTCCCCCCTCGACACAATGTCCCCCCCTCGACACAACGTCCCACCCTCGACACAACGTCCCACCCTCGACACAATGTCCCCCCCTCGACACAACGTTCCCCCCCTCGACACAACGTCCCACCCTCGACACAATGTCCCCCCCCCTCGACACAACGTCCCACCCTCGACACAACGTTCCCCCCCTCGACACAACGTTCCCCCCCTCGACACAACGTCCCACCCTCGACACAATGTCCCCCCCTCGACACAACGTCCCCCCCTCGACACAACGTCCCCCCCTCGACACAACGTCCCCCCCTCGACACAACGTCCCCCCCTCGACACAACGTCCCCCCCTCGACACAACGTCCCCCCCTCGACACAACGTCCCCCCTCGACACAACGTCTCCCCCTCGACACAACGTCCCCCCCTCGACACAACGTTCCCCCCCTCGACACAACATCGTCCCCCCTCGACACAATGTCCCCCCCTCGACACAACGTCCCACCCTCGACACAACGTCCCACCCTCGACACAATGTCCCCCCCTCGACACAACGTCCCCCCCCCTCGACACAACGTCCCCCCCTCGACACAACGTCCCCCCCTCGACACAACGTCCCCCCTCGACACAACGTCTCCCCCTCGACACAACGTCCCCCCCTCGACACAACGTCTCCCCCTCGACACAACGTCCCCCCCTCG
The DNA here is from genome assembly GCF_047496885.1 of Scyliorhinus torazame. Lineage (NCBI taxonomy): Eukaryota > Metazoa > Chordata > Chondrichthyes > Carcharhiniformes > Scyliorhinidae > Scyliorhinus > Scyliorhinus torazame. Next base: position 181,677,605 of record NC_092713.1, read on the forward strand.
ACACAACGTCTCCCCCTCGACACAACGTCCCCCCCTCGACACAATGTCCCCCCCCTCGACACAACGTTCCCCCCCTCGACACAACATCGTCCCCCCTCGACACAACGTCCCCCCCTCGACACAACGTCCCCCCTCGACACAACGTCCCCCCCTCGACACAACGTCCCCCCCTCGACACAACGTCCCCCCCTCGACACAACGTCTCCCCCTCGACACAACGTCCCCCCCTCGACACAACGTCTCCCCCTCGACACAACGTCCCCCCTCGACACAACGTCCCCCCTCGACACAACGTCTCCCCCTCGACACAACGTCCCCCCCTCGACACAACGTCCCCCCCTCGACACAACGTCCCCCCTCGACACAACGTCCCCCCTCGACACAACGTCTCCCCCTCGACACAACGTCCCCCCTCGACACAACGTCCCCCCTCGACACAACGTCCCCCCTCGACACAACGTCCCACCCTCGACACAACGTCTCCCCCTCGACACAACGTTCCCCCCCTCGACACAACGTCCCACCCTCGACACAACGTTCCCCCCTCGACACAACGTTCCCCCCCTCGACACAACGTCCCACCCTCGACACAACGTTCCCCCCTCGACACAACGTTCCCCCCCTCGACACAACGTTCCCCCCCCTCGACACAACGCCCCCCACAACACAATGTCCCCCGACACATTGCCCCTTTGAGCTGAACAAAGTTGACCCAGACTCAAAATGATTAATTTGATGCTCACCAATCAGTTAATTGACTTCCATTCCTGGTGAATACCTTCCTGTTGCACATTATCTGGATTCTGTTGGTGGTGTGGTGTTGGGGTGAGGGGCTGTTGAGCAGGTGTTTGGGTGGGGACTGGAGTTTTCCAGCAAGCCTTTACCTGCTGGGGTGTCCTGGGCATTTGCTGACACATATTTATACTATACTGTTCAATCCTGGAGCGTCCTGATCCACTCATGGTTAGCAGAGGTGTAATGGATTTATATAGAACAACTCGCCTGTAAAATACAAAGAGAATACTAATTGAGAGCCAAATGTTTCAACTGCGAGATGGAAGAACATTAATTTGGGCTCTAGTGGTTGCATTAATCTTGTGGGTGCCTGTTCTGTCCAGTGCATTGAGCAGGGTGTAGTAATATCAATACCTGCACTTAACCCCATCCCAGGGCAGGTGTAACGGCGCTTATATATATTACTTTGCAATCCTGTCTCTTTCATATCTAATAATGCTGTTAAATTTGTATATTTTAAATGACAGAAGATTCAGTGCTTTTCCTCATAGCTTCCAACCAATCTCATTCCCCTTTTAGTTTTGGCAGATATCTCTTTATTTCTTCTATTCATTCCTTATTCTGAGTTCTCCGTAGCTCAGTCCACGATGGGTTGTCAGTGATTTTGAATCAAGAATTGTACCCCACAGCCACTCCACATGTTACTTTTTCAACATGTATAGGTATATAAACTCACATTTTAGAAAGAGGTATGGTGACGCGTTTTTTTTTACAACTGTGTGTTCCCAGAATGAAACCCTTACTGGGAGGCTACATCCACATTGGAAGTAGATTAACCGCAGCCTTGAGGTAAGACGATATTTATCGGGCTGGATGCTTATCTCTTACACCTGCCAAACCCATCATTGTAAAATGTTTAACAACACAGCTCACTTAATAAAATGATGACTCAGAATGGACAATAAATAAAGCTTCAGCATTCCCACAGCAAACACAAAAACTTCAGGTGCCTTGTCTCCAGAACTCTGCAAGATGAGAGAGTCAGATGGAAGTGATGTGCCTGTAATAAGGGTTATGAATAGGTGTCATATTCCGAGTGTTCAGTCTGTTGATTTCTGTCACAATGAAAAACATTTCAATGGATGAAGCATCAAAACCTGTGGGGGTTTTAATTGTCACCCTTTCTGCCATGTTGTTGTTTTTTGATGATGTTAAGGACATTACACATGGCCAGTCTGCTGCATAAGCATCTCAGTCTCACCAGATCGTTGTTGTATACAAAATAATTCTAAGAAGTTTAATAAACAAGAGTTGACTACATTCCTGCTGCCTTATAAATTACACAAAATGTTGTGGTTTTCAGATTTTTCTAGATACCGTTATTCTACACCATTGTGTAAAAATAGAGCAATGGGGGGAATTTAAACCTTAATGTTTATTATAAACAGCTGTGAATGTCCACATCCAATTCAAAGAGGTGGCAGAACTGAATTTTTCAACTATTTTGCTCCTTTCCAGTGCTTTCTGCTGTAATAATCAATCAATTCGACAGGTGAAGCTGACTGCAGGCACTGTCAGGGCAAATGCCCCTGGGAAAGGGACACGTGCCAGTGAGGGAGGGGGCACTGGAGGATTTCCAGTGTCGCGGAGGGGACGGGACACTGGGTGATTTACGGTGTAGGGGAGGGGGCACTGGGTGATTCACAGTGTTGAGGAGTGGTCTCTGGGTGATTTACCGGCAGCACAGTGTAACAGTGGTTAGCACTGCTGCCTCACAGCTCCAGGGTCCCAGGTTCAATTCCGGCCTCAGGGGACTGTTTGTGTGGCGTTTGCACTTTCTCCCCGTGTCTGCATGGGGTTTCCTCCGGGTGCTCCGGTTTCCTCCCACAGTCAAAAGATGTGCAGGTTAGGTGGATTGGCTAAACTCAATTGCCCCTAGGTGTCCAGATGTACAGGTTAGGTTATGCAGATAGGGTGGGAGGGGGGGGGGCTGCATAGGGTGTTCTTTCAGAGGGTTGTTGCAGACTCGATGGGTCAAATGACCTCCTTCTGCACTGCAGTGATTCCACAGTGTGAGGGTGCATTGAATGCTTTCGAGTATGGGAAGGAAGGGGGTACTGGGTAATTTACAGTATGGGGGGTGGGGGGGCACTGGGTGACGTGGTGTGAGGTAGGAGGCATTGGGAGATTCACGGTTCAGGAGGGGCACTGGGTGATTAAAAGTTGGGGTGAGGAAGGGACACTGGGTGATTCACAGTGTGGGGTGTGGAAGGGGCACTGGGTCATTCACAGTGTGGGGTGAGGAAGGGGCACTGGGTGATTCACTATGTGGGGGTGGGGAAGGGGCACTATGAATCACTGTGTGGGGGTGGGGAAGGGGCACTGGGTGAATCACTGTGTGGGGGTGAGGAGGGGACACTGGGTCATTCACAGTGTTGGGGTGAGGAAGGGGCACTGGGTGATTCACAGTGTGGGGGTGGGAAAGGGGCACAGGGTAATTCACAGTGTGGGGGTGGGGTGGGGAAGGGGCACAGGGTGATTCACAGTGTGGGGGTGAGGAAGGAGCACTGGGTGATTCACTGTGTGGGGGTGAGGAGGGGACACTGGGTGATTCACAGTGTTGGGGTGAAGAAGGGGCACTGGGTGATTCACAGTGTGGGGGTGGGGAAGGGGCACTGGGTAATTCACTGTGTGGGGGTGAGGAAGGAGCACTGGGTGATTCACTGTGTGGGGGTGAGGAGGGGACACTGGGTGATTCACAGTGTTGGGGTGAAGAAGGGGCACTGGGTGATTCACAGTGTGGGGGTGGGGAAGGGGCACTGGGTAATTCACTGTGTGGGGGTGGGGAAGGGGCACTGGGAGATTCACAGTGTGGGGGTGGGGAAGGGGCACTAGATGATTCACAGTGTGGGGGTGTGGAAGGGGCACTGGGTGATTCACAGTGTGGGGGTGGGGAAGGGGCACTGGGTGATTCACTGTGTGGGGGTGGGGAAGGGGCACTGGGAGATTCACAGTGTGGGGGTGGGGAAGGGGCACTGGGTGATTCACAGTGGGGGTGGCGAAGGGGCACTGGGTGATTCACAGTGTGGGGGTGGGGAAGGGGCACTGGGTGATTCACTGTGTGGGGGGTGGCGAAGGGGCACTGGGTGAATCACTGTGTGGGGGGTGGGGAAGGGGCACTGGGTGATTCACAGTGTGGGGGTGGGGGAAGGGCACTGGGTAATTCACAGTGTGGCGGTGGGGAAGGGGCACTGGTGATTCACAGTGTGGGGGTGGGGAAGGGGCACTGGGTGATTCACTGTGTGGGGGTGGGGAAGGGGCACTGGATGATTCACAGTGTGGGGGTGTGGAAGGGGCACTGGGTGATTCACAGTGGGGGTGGCGAAGGGGCACTGGGTGATTCACAGTGTGGGGGTGGGGAAGGGGCACTGGGTGATTCACAGTGTGGGGGTGGGGAAGGGCACTGGGTGATTCACAGTGTGGGTGTGGGGAAGGGGCACTGGGTGATTCACTGTGTGGGGGGTGGGGAAGGGGCACTTGGTGATTCACAGTGTGGGGGGTGGGGAAGGGGCACTTGGTGATTCACAGTGTGGGGGTGGGGAAGGGGCACTTGGTGATTCACAGTGTGGGGGGTGGGGAAGGGGCACTGGGTGATTCACAGTGTGGGGGTGGGGAAGGGGCACTGGGTGATTCACTGTGTGGGGGTGGGGAAGGGGCACTGGGTGATTCACAGTGTGTGGGTGAGGAGAGGACCCTGGGTGATTCACAGTGTGTGGGTGAGGAGTGGACACTGGGTGATTCACAGTGTGGGGGTGGGGAAGGGGCACTGGGTGATTCGCAGTCTGGGGGTGGGGAAGGGGCACTGGGTGATTCACAGTGTGGGGTGAGGAGGGGACACTGGGTGATTCACGGTGTGGGGGTGGGGAAGGGGCACTGGGTGAATCACTGTTGGGGTGAGGAAGGGACACTGGGTGATTCACAGTGTGGGCGTGGGGAAGGGGAACTGGGTGATTCACAGTGTGGGGGTGAGGAGGGGACACTGGGTGATTCACAGTGTGGGGGTGAGGAGGGGTTACTGGGTGATTCACAGTGTGGGGGTGGGGGAGGGGCACTGGGTGAATCATTGTTGGGGTGAGGAAGGGGCACTGGGTGAATCACTGTTGGGGTGAGGAGGGGACACTGAGTGATTCACAGTGTGCGGGTGGGGAAGGGGCACTGGGTGATTCACAGTGTGGGGGTAGGGGAAGGGGCACTGGGTGATTCACAGTGTGGGGGTGGGGAAGGGGCACTGGGTGATTCACAGTGTGGTGGTGGGGAAGGGGCACTGGGTGATTCACAGTGTGGGGGTGGGGAAGGGGCACTGGGTGATTCACAGTGTGGGGGTGGGGAAGGGGCACTGGGTGATTCACAGTGTGGTGGTGGGGAAGGGGCACTGGGTGATTCACAGTGTGGGGGTGAGGAGGGGACACTGGGTGATTCACGGTGTGGGGGTGGGGAAGGGGCACTGGGTGATTCACAGTGTGGGGGTGGGGAAGGGGCACTGGGTGCATCACTGTTGGGGTGAGGAAGGGGCACTGGGTGATTCACAGTGTGAGCGTGGGGAAGGGGCACTGGGTGATTCACAGTGTGGGGGTGAGGAGGGGACACTGGGTGATTCACGGTGTGGGGGTGGGGAAGGGGCACTGGGTGACTCACAGTGTGGGGGTGAGGAGGGGACACTGGGTGATTCACGGTGTGGGGGTGGGGAAGGGGCACTGGGTGATTCACAGTGTGGGGGTGGGGAAGGGGCACTGGGTGATTCACTGTGTGGGGGTAGGGAAGGGGCACTGGATGATTCACAGTGTGGGGGTGAGGAGGGGACACTGGGTGATTCACAGTGTGGGGGTGGGGAAGGGGCACTGGGTGATTCACAGTGTGGGGGTGGGGAAGTGGCACTGGGTGATTCACAGTGTGGGGGTGGGGAAGGGGCACTGGGTGATTCACAGTGTGGGGGTGGGGAAGGGGCACTGGGTGATTCACAGTGTGGGGGTGGGGAAGGGGCACTGGGTGATTCACAGTGTGGGGCTGGGGAAGGGGCACTGGGTGATTCACAGTGTGGTGGTGGGGAAGGGGCACTGGGTGCATCACTGTTGGGGTGAGGAAGGGGCACTGGGTGATTCACAGTGTGGGGGTGAGGAAGGGCACTGGGTGATCCACAGTGTGGGGGTGGGGAAGGGCACTGGGTGATTCACAGTGTGGGGGTGGGAAGGAGCACTGGGTGATTCACGGTGTGGTGGTGAGGAGGGGTTACTGGGTGATTCACAGTGTGGGGGTGGGGAAGGGGCACTGGGTGATTCACTGTGTGGGGGTGGGGAAGGGGCACTGGATGATTCACAGTGTGGGGGTGAGGAGGGGACACTGGGTGATTCACAGTGTGAGGGTGGGGAAGGGGCACTGGGTGATTCACAGTGTGGGGGTGGGGAAGTGCACTGGGTGATTCACAGTGTGGGTGTGGGGAAGGGGCACTGGGTGATTCACTGTGTGGGGGTGGGGAAGGGGCACCTGGTGATTCACAGTGTTGGGGTGGGGAAGGGGCACATGGTGATTCACAGTGTGGGGTGGGGAAGGGGCACTGGGTGATTCACAGTGTGGGGGTGGGGAAGGGGCACTGGGTGATTCACAGTGTGGGTGTGGGGAAGGGGCACTGGGAGATTCACAGTGTGGGGGTGGGGAAGGGGCACTGGGTGATTCACAGTGTGTGGGTGAGGAGAGGACCCTGGGTGATTCACAGTGTGTGGGTGAGGAGTGGACACTGGGTGATTCACAGTGTGGGGGTGGGGAAGGGGCACTGGGTGATTCACAGTCTGGGGGTGGGGAAGGGGCACTGGGTGATTCACAGTGTGGGGGTGAGGAGGGGACACTGGGTGATTCACGGTGTGTGGGTGGGGAAGGGGCACTGGGTGAATCACTGTTGGGGTGAGGAAGGGACACTGGGTGATTCACAGTGTGGGCGTGGGGAAGGGGCACTGGGTGATTCACAGTGTGGGGGTAAGGAGGGGACACTGGGTGATTCACAGTGTGGGGGTGGGGAAGGGGCACTGGGTGAATCATTGTTGGGGTGAGGAAGGGGCACTGGGTGATTGACAGTGTGGGGGTGAGGAGGGGACACTGGGTGATTCACAGTGTGGGGGTGAGGAGGGGTTACTGGGTGATTCACAGTGTGGGGGTGGGGGAGGGGCACTGGGTGAATCATTGTTGGGGTGAGGGAGGGGCACTGGGTGAATCACTGTTGGGGTGAGGAGGGGACACTGAGTGATTCACAGTGTGCGGGTGGGGAAGGGGCACTGGGTGATTCACAGTGTGGGGGTGGGGAAGGGGCACTGGGTGATTCACAGTGTGGGGGTGAGGTGGGGACACTGGGTGATTCACCGTGGGGTGGGGAAGGGGCACTGGGTGCATCACTGTTGGGGTGAGGAAGGGGCACTGGGTGATTCACAGTGTGGGGGTGGGGAAGGGGCACTGGGTGATTCACAGTGTGGGTGTGGGGAAGGGGCACTGGGTGATTCACAGTGTGGGGGTGGGGAAGGGGCACTGGGTGATTCACAGTGTAGTGGTGGGGAAGGGGCACTGGGTGATTCACAGTGTGGGGGTGGGGATGGGGCACTCGGTGATTCACAGTGTGGGGGTGGGGAAGGGGCACTGGGTGAATCACTGTTGGGGTGAGGAAAGGGCACTGGGTGATTCACAGTGTGGGGGTGAGGAGGGGACACTGGGTGATTCACAGTGTGGGGGTGAGGAGGGGACACTGGGTGATTCACAGTGTGCGGGTGGGGAAGGGGCACTGGGTGAATCATTGTTGGGGTGAGGAAGGGGCACTGGGTGAATCACTGTTGGGGTGAGGAGGGGTTACTGGGTGATTCACAGTGTGGGGGTGGGGAAGGGGCACTGGGTGATTCACAGTGTGGGGCTCTGGAAGGGGCACTGGGTGATTCCCAGTGTGGGGGTGAGGAGTGGACACTGGGTGATTCCCAGTGTGGGGGTGAGGAGTGGACACTGGGAGATTCACAGTATGGGTGTGGGGAAGGGGCACTCGGTGATTTACAGTGTGGGGGTGGGGAAATTACACTGGGTGATTCACAGTGTGGGTGTGGGGAAGGGGCACTGGGTGATTCACAGTGTGGGGGTGGGGAAGGGGCACTGGGTGATTCACAGTGTGGGGGTGAGGAAGGGGCACTGGGTGATTCACAGTGTGGGGGTGTGGAAGGGGCACTGGGTGATTCACAGTGTGGGGGTGAGGAAGGGGCACTGGGTGATTCACAGTGTGGGGGTGAGGAGGGGTTACTGGGTGATTCACAGTGTGGGGGTGGGGAAGGGGCACTGGGTGATTCACAGTGTGGGGATGGGGAAGGGGCACTGGGTGATTCACAGTGTGGGGGTGAGGAGGGGACACTAGGTGATTCACAGTGTGGGGGTGAGGAAGGGGCACTGGGTGATTCACAGTGTGAGGGTGGGGAAGGGGCACTGGGTGATTCACAGTGTGGGGCTGGGGAGGGGACACTGGGTGATTCACAGTGTGGGGGTGAGGAGGGGACACTGGGTGATTCACAGTGTGGGGCTGGGGAGGGGACACTGGGTGATTCAGTGTGGGGGTGAGGAGGGGACACTGGGTGATTCACGGTGTGGTGGTGGGGAAGGGGCACTGGGTGATTCACAGTGTTGGGGTGGGGAGGGGCACTGGGTGAATCATTGTTGGGGTGAGGAAGGGGCACTGGGTGAATCACTGTTGGGCTGGGGAAGGGGCACTGGGTGATTCACAGTGTGGGGGTGGGGAAGTGAGACTGGGTTATTCACAGTGTGGGGGTGGAGAAGGGGCACTGGGTGATTCACAGTGTGGGGGTGAGGAGGGGGCACTGGGTGATTCACAGTGTGGGGGTGTGGAAGGGGGCACTGGGTGATTCACAGTGTGTGGGTGAGGAGTGGACACTGGGTGATTCACAGTGTGGGGTGGGGATGGGGCACTGGGTGATTCACAGTGTGGGGGTGGGGAAGGGGCACTGGGTGATTCACAGTGTGGGGGTGAGGAGGGGACACTGGGTGATTCACGGTGTGGTGGTGGGGAAGGGGCACTGGGTGATTCACAGTGTGGGGGTGGGGAAGGGGCACTGGGTGATTCACAGTGTGGGGGTGAGGAGGGGCACTGGGTGAGTCACAGTGTGGGGGTGAGGAGGGGACACTGGGTGATTCACAGTGTGGGGGTGGGGATGGGGAACTGGGTGAATCATTGTTGGGGTGAGGAAGGGGCACTGGGTGAATCACTGTTGGGGTGAGGAAGGGGCACTGGGTGATTCACAGTGTGGGCGTGGGGAAGGGGCACTGGGTGATTCACAGTGTGGGGGTGAGGAGGGGACACTGGGTGATTCACAGTGTGGCGGTGAGGAGGGGACACTGGGTGATTCACAGTGTGGGGGTGGGGAAGGGGAACTGGGTGAATCATTGTTGGGGTGAGGAAGGGGCACTGGGTGAATCACTGTTGGGGTGAGGAGGGGACACTGAGTGATTCACAGTGTGCGGGTGGGGAAGGGGCACTGGGTGATTCACGGTGTGGTGGTGGGGAAGGGGCACTTGGTGATTCACAGTGTGCGGGTGGGGAAGGGGCACTGGGTAATTCACAGTGTGGGGGTGGGGAAGTGAGACTGGGTTATTCACAGTGTGGGGGTGGAGATGGGGCACTGGGTGATTCTCAGTGTGGGGGTGAGGAGGGGGCACTTGGTGATTCACAGTGTGGGGGTGTGGAAGGGGGCACTGGGTGATTCACAGTGTGTGGGTGAGGAGTGGACACTGGGTGATTCACAGTGTGGGGGTGGGGAAGGGGCACTGGGTGATTCACAGTGTGGGGGTGGGGCAGGGGCACTGGGTGATTCACAGTGTGGGGGTGTGGCCGGGGCACTGGGCGGTTCACAGTGTGTGTTTGTGAAGGGGCACTGGGTGATTCACAGTGTGGGGCTCTGGAAGGGGCACTGGGTGATTCACAGTGTGGGGGTGTGGAAGGGGCACTGGGTGATTCACAGTGTGGGGGTGGGGAAGAGGCACTGGGTGATTCACAGTGTGGGGGTGGGGAAGGGGCACTGGGTGATTCACAGTGTGGGGGTGGGGAAGGGGCACTGGGTGATTCACAGTGTGGGGGTGGGGAAATGACACTGGGTGATTCGCAGTGTGGGGGTGAGGAAGGGGCTCTGGGTGATTCACAGTGTGCGGGTGAGGAGGGCACACTGGGTGATTCACAGTGGGGGTGAGGAGGCGACACTGGGTGATTCACAGTGTGTGGGTGTGGAAGTGCACTGGGTGATTCACAGTGTGGGAGTGGAGAAGGGGCACTGGGTGATTCACAGTGTGGGGGTGTGGAATGGGGCACTGGGTGATTCACAGTGTGGGGGTGAGGAGGCGACACTGGGTGATTCACAGTGTGGGGGTGTGGAAGGGGCACTGGGTGATTCACAGTGTGGGGGTGGGGAAGGGGCACTGGGTGATTAACAGTGTGGGGGTGAGGAGGCGACACTGGGTGATTCACAGTGTGGGGGTGGGGAAGGGGCACTGGGTGAATCATTGTTGGGGTGAGGAAGGGGCACTGGGTGATTCACTGTTGGGGTGAGGAAGGGGCACTGGGCGATTCACAGTGTGGGGGTGGGGAAGAGGCACTGGGTGATTCACAGTGTGGGTGTGAGGAGGGGACACTGGGTGGTTCACAGTGTGGTGATGGGGAAGGGGCACTGGGCGATCCACAGTGTGGGGCTGGGGAAGAGACACTGGGTGAATCACTGTTGGGGTGAGTAGGGGACACTGGGTGATCCACAGTGTGGGGATGGGGAAGGGACACTGGGTGATTCACAGTGTTGGGGTGAGGAAGGGGCACTGGGTGATTCACAGTGTGGGGGTGAGGAAGGGGCACTGGATGATTCACTGTGTGCGGGTGGGAAGGGGCACTGGGTTTCCACTGTGTGGGGGTGAGGAAGGGGCACTGGGTGATTCACAGTGTGGGGGTGAGGAAGGGACACTCGGTTATTCACAGTGTGGGGCTGTGGAAGGTGCACTAGGTGATTCACAGTGTGGGAATGGGGAAGGGGCACTGGGTGATTCACAGTGTGGGGGTGTGGAAGGGGCACTGGGTGATTCACAGTGTGCAGGTGGGGAAGGGGCACTGAGTGATTCACCGTGTGAGGGTGGGGAAGGGGCACTGTGTGATTCACAGTGTGGGGGTGGGGAAGGAGCACTGGGTGAATCACTGTTGGGGTAGGAACGGGCTCTGGGTGATTCACAGTGTGGGGGTGGGGAAGGGGCACTGGGTGATTCACAGTGTGTGTTGGGGAAGGGGCACTGGGTGATTCACTGTGTGGGGGTGGGGAGGTGGCACTGGGTGATTCACAGTGTGGGGGTGAGGAGGGGACACTGGGTGATTTACAGTGTGGGGTTGGGGAGGTGGCACTGGGTGATTCACAGTGTGGGTGTGGGGAAGGGGCACTGGGTGATTCACAGTGTGGGGATGGGGAAATTACACTGGGTGATTCGCAGTGTGGGGGTGAGGAAGGGGCTCTGGGTGATTCACAGTGTGCGGGTGAGGAGGGCACACTGGGTGATTCACAGTGGGGGTGAGGAGGCGACACTGGGTGATTCACAGTGTGTGGGTGTGGAAGTGCACTGGGTGATTCACAGTGTGGGAGTGGAGAAGGGGCACTGGGTGATTCACAGTGTGGGGGTGTGGAACGGGGCACTGGGTGATTCACAGTGTGGGGGTGAGGAGGCGACACTGGGTGATTCACAGTGTGGGGGTGTGGAAGGGGCACTGGGTGATTCACAGTGTGGGGGTGGGGAAGGGGCACTGGGTGATTAACAGTGTGGGGGTGAGGAGGCGACACTGGGTGATTCACAGTGTGGGGGTGGGGAAGGGGCACTGGGTGAATCATTGTTGGGGTGAGGAAGGGGCACTGGGTGATTCACTGTTGGGGTGAGGAAGGGGCACTGGGCGATTCACAGTGTGGGGGTGGGGAAGAGGCACTGGGTGATTCACAGTGTGGGTGTGAGGAGGGGACACTGGGTGGTTCACAGTGTGGTGATGGGGAAGGGGCACTGGGCGATCCACAGTGTGGGGCTGGGGAAGAGACACTGGGTGAATCACTGTTGGGGTGAGTAGGGGACACTGGGTGATCCACAGTGTGGGGATGGGGAAGGGGCACTGGGTGATTCACAGTGTTGGGGTGAGGAAGGGGCACTGGGTGATTCACAGTGTGGGGGTGAGGAAGGGGCACTGGGTGATTCACAGTGTTGGGGTGAGGAAGGGGCACTGGATGATTCACTGTGTGCGGGTGGGGAAGGGGCACTGGGTTTCCACTGTGTGGGGGTGAGGAAGGGGCACTGGGTGATTCACAGTGTGGGGGTGAGGAAGGGACACTCGGTTATTCACAGTGTGGGGGTGGGGAAGGGGCACTGGGTGATTCAGAGTGTGGGGGTGGGGATGGGGCACTGGGAGATTCACAGTGTGGGGGTGGAGAAGGGGCACTGGGTGATTCACAGTGTGGGGGTGAGGAGGGGGCACTGGGTGATTCACTGTGTGGGGGTGAGGAAGGTGCACTGGGTGATTCACAGTTTGGGGGTGTGGAAAGGGCACTGGGTGATTCACAGTGTGGGGCTGTGGAAGGTGCACTGGGTGATTCACAGTGTGGGAATGGGGAAGGGGCACTGGGTGATTCACAGTGTGGGGGTGTGGAAGGGGCACTGGGTGATTCACAGTGTGCAGGTGGGGAAGGGGCACTGAGTGATTCACCGTGTGAGGGTGGGGAAGGGGCACTGTGTGATTCACAGTGTGGGGGTGGGGAAGGGGCACTGGGTGAATCACTGTTGGGGTAGGAACGGGCTCTGGGTGATTCACAGTGTGGGGGTGGGGAAGGGGCACTGGGTGATTCACAGTGTGTGTTGGGGAAGGGGCACTGGGTGATTCACTGTGTGGGGGTGGGGAGGTGGCACTGGTTGATTCACAGTGTGGGGGTGAGGAGGGGACACTGGGTGATTTACAGTGTGGGGGTGGGGAGGTGGCACTGGGTGATTCACAGTGTGGGTGTGGGGAAGGGGCACTGGGTGATTCACAGTGTGGGGGTGGGTAAGTGGCACTGGGTGATTCACACTGTGGGGGTGAGGAGGGGGCACTGGCAGATTCACAGTGTGGGGGTGAGGAGGGGGCACTGGGTGAGTCACTGTCGGGGTGAGGAAGGGGCACTGGGAGATTCACAGTGTGGGGGTGGGGAAGGGGCACTGGGTGAATTACTGTTTGGGTGAGGAAGGGGCACTGGGAGATTCACAGTTTGGGGGTCAGGAAGGGGCACTGAGTGAATCACTGTTTGGGTGAGGAAGGGGCACTGGGAGATTCACAGTGTGGGGGTGAGGAAGGGGCACTGGGTGATTCACAGTGTGTGGGTGAGGAGGGGGCACTGAGTGAATCACTGTTTGGGTGAGTAAGCGGCACTGGGAGATTCACAGTGTGGGGGTGGGGAAGGGGCACTGGGTGATTCACAGTGTGGGGGTGTGGAAGGGGCACTGGGTGATTCACTGTTTGGGGGTGAGGAAGGGGCACTGGGTGATTCACATTGTGGGGGTGGGGAAGGTGTACTGGGTGATTCACAGTGTGGGGTGGGGAAGGGGCACAGGGTGAATCACTGTTGGGGTGAGGAAGGGGCACTGGGAGATTCACAGTGTGGGGGTGGGGAAGGGGCACTGGGTGATTCACAGTGTGGGGGTGTGTAAGGGGCATTGGGTGATTCACTGTTTGGGTGAGGAAGGGGCACTGGGAGATTCACAGTGTGAGGGTGAGGAAGGGGCACTGGGTGATTCACAGTGTGGGGGTGGGGTAGAGGCACTGAGTGAATCACTGTTGGGGTGAGGAAGGGGTACTGGGCGTTTCACAGTGTGGGGGTGGGGAAGGGGCACTGGGTGATTCCCAGTGTGGGGTTGGGGAAGGGGCACTGGGTGATTCACAGTGTGGGGGTGGGGAAGGGGCACTGGGTGATTCACAGTGTGGGGGTGAGGAGGGGGCACTGGGTGAATCACTGTTTGGGTGAGGAAGGGGCACTGGGAGATTCACAGCGTGGGGATGAGGAGGGGGCACTGGGTGAATCACTGTTTGGGTGAGGAAGAGATCTACCAGAATGTTGCCTGGTATGGAGAGCATTAGCTACGAGGAGCGGTTGAATAAACTCGGTTTGTTCTCACTGGAACGAAGGAGGTTGAGGGGAGACCTGATAGAGGTATACAAAATTATATGGGGCATAGACAGAGTGGATAGTCAGAGGCTTTTCCCCAGGGTAGAGGGATCAATTACTAGGGGGCATAGGTTTAAGGTGAGAGGGGCAAGGTTTAGAGTAGATGTACGAGGCAAGTTTTTTACGCAGAGGGTAGTGGGTGCCTGGAACTCGCTACCGGAGGAGGTGGTGGAAGCAGGGACGATAGTGACATTTAAGGGGCATCTTGACAAATACATGAATAGGATGGGAATAGAGGGATACGGACCCAGGAAGTGTAGAAGATTGTAGTTTAGTCGGGCAGCATGGTCGGCACGGGCTTGGAGGGCCGAAGGGCCTGTTCCTGTGCTGTACATTTCTTTGTTCTTTGTTTGTTGAGGAAGGGGCACTGGGAGATTCACAGTGTGGGGGTGAGGAGGGGGCACTGTGTGATTCACAGTGTGGGGGTGAGGAGGGGGCACTGAGTGAATCACTGTTTGGGTGAGGAGGGGGCACTGGGTGATTCACAGTGTGGTGGTGGGGAGGGGGCACTGGGTGATTCACAGTGTGGGGGTGAGGAGGGGGCACTGAGTGAATCACTGTTTGGGTGAGGAGGGGGCACTGGGAGATGCACAGTGTGGGGGTGAGGAAGGGGCACTGGGTGATTCACAGTGTGGGGGTGGGGCAGGGGTACTGGGTGATTCACAGTTTGGGGTGGGGAAGGGGCACTGGGTGAATCACTGTTGGGGTGAGGAAGGGGCACTGGGAGATTCACAGTGTGTGGGTGGGGAAGGGGCACTGGGTGATTCACAGTGTGGGGGTGGGGAAGGGGCACTGGGTGATTCACTGTTTGGGTGAGGAAGGGGCACTGGGAGATTCACAGTGTGGGGGTGAGGAAGGGGCACTGGGTGATTCACAGTGTGGGGGTGGGGAAGGGGCACTAAGTGAATCACTGTTGGGGTGAGGAACGGGCACTGGGAGATTCACAGTGTGGGGGTGGGGAAGGGGCACTGGGTGATTCCCAGTGTGGCGGTGGGGAAGGGGCACTGGGTGATTCACAGTTTGGTGGTGGGGAAGGGGCACTGAGTGAATCACTGTTTGGGTGAGGAAGGGGCACTGGGAGATTCACAGTGTGGGGGTGGGGAAGGTGCACTGGGTGATTCACAGTGTGGGGGTGTGGAAGGTGCACTGGGTGATTCACAGTGTGGGGGTGAGGAGGGGGCACTGGGTGAATCACTGTTTGGGTGAGGAAGGGGCACTGGGAGATTCACAGCGTGGGGGTGAGGAGGGGGCACTGGGTGAATCACTGTTTGGGTGAGGAAGAGATCTACCAGAATGTTGCCTGGTATGGAGGGCATTAGCTATGAGGAGCGGTTGAATAAACTCGGTTTGTTCTCACTGGAACGAAGGAGGTTGAGGGGAGACCTGATAGAGGTATACAAAATTATGAGGGGCATAGACAGAGTGGATAGTCAGAGGCTTTTCCCCAGGGTAGAGGGGTCAATTACTAGGGGGCATAGGTTTAAGGTGAGAGGGGCAAGGTTTAGAGTAGATGTACGAGGCAAGTTTTTTACGCAGACGGTAGTGGGTGCCTGGAACTCGCTACCGGAGGAGGTGGTGGAAGCAGGGACGATAGTGACATTTAAGGGGCATCTTGCCAAATACATGAATAGGATGGGAATAGAGGGGTACGGACCCAGGAAGTGTAGAAGATTGTAGTTTAGTCGGGCAGCATGGTCGGCACGGGCTTGGAGGTCCGAAGTGCCTCTTCCTGTGCTGTACATTTCTTTGTTCTTTGTTTGTTGAGGAAGGGGCACTGGGAGATTCACAGTGTGGGGGTGAGGAGGGGGCACTGGGTGATTCACAGTGTGGGGGTGAGGAGGGGGCACTGAGTGAATCACTGTTTGGGTGAGGAGGGGGCACTGGGAGATTCACAGTGTGGGGGTGAGGAGGGGGCACTGAGTGAATCACTGTTTGGGTGAGGAGGGGGCACTGGGAGATTCACAGTGTGGGGGCAGGATTCTTCATTCCCTGCCGCTGTAATCGGGAATCCCACTCGAGCGGAGAATTGACTGTCCCTTAAAACGAGCTCAGCTGCAGGCCTCAGACCCATTGCAATTCTCCCCATCCCCTGCCGCCGACTGTAGCAAGCTATCTGCCCCATGCCGGCCAGGTCCTGCATAAAGCTGATTCAAATACAGTTGTATCGAATAATCGGATTGGATACTTGGGCCTGGATTCTCCATCCGCAGGATCCTCCGTTTCGCCGGCAGCACACCCACACCCAGGGATTTCTCAACGGCGTGGGGATGCCCACAATGGGAAACCCCATTGCCCGACTGGCGGGACGGAGGATCCCGCTGCCAGCGGGGGGAGCGCCACACCATAAAACGGGTATGGTGGGATGGAGAATTCCGCCCCTGATTTCCCCCCCCCCCATCTACCCCTCCAGCCGGGATTCACGTGGGTGTGATTTGGTCCGAGTCTTTACAAATGGGGCCAGGGCGCTTTGGCCGTTGAAGAGGAGCAAGGAGGTAAGAAAAACTTCTCATTATTCTAGTTTGCTAGGGTATGTATGCCTGGAACTCTGCGAGTAGAGGGGAGCGACTTGGTGTCAAGGGTTTGGACTCAGGGGGTGGTCGGAGTGCCCTAGCTGAACCTCCCATTGCTTCTCGAACAGAATTTCAATCCACCCTATGGATGCTCCTGACTGTTGACAGTATCCTGGAAAAGTTCAGAGTCACTCCTGTCACTCCCTCACTAGTGAGACTATCAGCTAACCCACTCCTAAGGATCACTCAATGTGAGGCACTGCCAGTTTGGTGCACCCCATTGTTATCAAACGGCTTGTTCCCATCCATCCCAAACTCGGCCAGGAAACCTGTCCAGCTCCCTGTCACAACCACTGTGTGAAATCCTGGCTCCACATTGCACTGCAGCTGAGCTCCCAGCAACCACAAACATCCCTTAGTCACCTCCACCTGTTGGATGTGTAAGGAAACTCTTTTAAATCCCTGTCTAATTCTTGTGTCCTTTTTAATTCCTGTCTTGCTGGCCGCTTATAAACTACAGACCTTTGAAACCCGCCCCCCGCCGCCCCCCGCAGCTGCAAGCTGCTATTTTAACTGGCCCAGGCACATCCCTTGATCCAGTGTGCTCTGTGGCAGGGTCCCGTGGTGTTATTTTGATGGACTTGGCTAGCAGCCAATCAGCTCTTTAGAAAACCGGGTTCTTCCCAGGATCTCAATTCTGATTGGGAGCCTGGTTCTAGTGGTTCTGAAAACACAGACAGGCTCCATTTTTGCAGAGTTAAGTTTCAGTTTTGCTTAGGCATCAAGAGCGGATAGAAGCAGGTTTAAAACACTCTCTCTATTCAGCCGGGCCTGCTCCATTTTAACCTCTGATTAAAAGGCTGCAAGCAGTCTGAAGCCAGTTCTGTGAAAACCTAGGAAGCAGCAGCTTCTGTTAGCTAAGGCTGGCGATTAACACAGCCCGGCCTGTGAAAGTTTCACATCTGATTAAAAGGCTGGGGTGCTAAATCTGATTTTCTCAACCAATGGCCTATGTTTAAAGACCTGTCTCTCTAAAGTCAGTTCAAACTGTGGGAGGCTCCAGTCTAGCACCACCTGCAGGAACAGGGAACTGATTGAAACCTATTTAAATCCTCAGGTGAAGAATTCTAATATTTGGGGCGATTCTCCCTAATGGAGCCCAAGTGTTCGCGCCGTCATGAACGCCGTCGCGTTTCACGACAGTGTGAACCGGGCCCGGATACGACCTATTCTGTCCCCCACAGGGGGCCAGCACGGCAATGGAGCGGTTCATGCCAGTCCAGCCCCCCCTTCCCAGCGCCAGATGGGCGCCACGCCAACCCGTGCATACGCAGTTGGGCAGTGCCAAACTGCGCATGCGCAGGGGACTTCCGTGCGCCGGCCCCGACTCAACATTGCGTTGGTGTTCAGGGGCTTGCTGCGCAGGAAAGTAGGCCGGGGGGGGGGCGGGGGGGCGGGGTGAGAGGCCGGCCCGCTGATCGGTGGGTCCCGTTCACGGACCAGACCCCATCGGAGGCCCCCCCACAGGCTGCCCGCGACCATTCACGCAGAGTTCCCGCTGGCAGCGACCAGGGGTGAACTGCGCCGGTGGGACTCTGTTGTATCCACACGGCCGCTCGGCCCGTCCGAGAATCGGTGGCCCCGCCGATTCCAGCGGCCGGCGCTGCGCCGGCGCAAATGGCGGCAGTTCTCCGCACCTCGGAGAATCGCGCGTCGGCGTCGGGGCGTTATGGCGCGGTTACGCTGATTCTCCGGCCCGGCTCGGGGCTCGGAGAATCGCCCCCATTATCTCAGTGAGGCTGAGAGCTAGTTTGGTGGATGTCATTCATATGAGACTGACTCCCCCAGAAAGAATTCATGCTCTTTTAATTCTTGTTATTTTCGATCCTTCCCCTTCCCCACTGTGTGTCATTGAACGGTGCATCGGGCTTTTGAAGGTGTTCTTCCGATGCCTGGACAGCTCCGGTGGCTGCTCAAATACAGCCACCAGAGGGTCTCACGCATTGTCCTGAACTGTACCTGCACATCTCGCAGCAGTGGGACGACATGCTGGAGGAGGAGGAGGAAGAACAGCAAACCTCGCTGGACGAGGATGATGTCCAGGAGGAGCCAGGTGAGAACCCGGAGCTGCCTCGACAGGCCGCCAAACGAGTCAATCAGGGCTGTTGCACAAGGGACAACTTCATCAGCTCTCGATTTACCGATTCGGATTAAAAAGCACCGGCGGCTCCTCCTCCCTATTCCCCGCATTCTTACTTCTCCCTTAGCCTTTGGCCCCTTCCTACGACCACAGCCCTCCCTCCCTCCTCCGAGGGTCTCCTCAGCATCACAACAGAGTTTTGGGCCTGGGTTGGCAGTATCAGTGGGTCTTGTCTGCAGGATGGAGGATGATGACGACTTGCTGTGAGATGAGCTCTGGTGTTCCTCATTGTCTGACAAAGTCTGACTCCTGGCTTTTAGATAACATACCACTGCACGCTTGGATGATCCCTGGTTGTGCGATGGGGTCTCCTTCTCGGAGGCCCCAAGATGTTGGAAGTGGGGGGAGGGCGTGAGAAGGTAAATGGATTGCTCTCATTCACTGCGGATGCTATCACAGTAGGCAGTCTCACATATGGCTCCCATGGCCTTCCACTCTTCGGTGAGGGCGTATGCACGTGGGAAGTTCATGTGTCCCAGCCGCCTGGAGAACCAGGCCCACATTCGGGTGTCGACACAGGTGATGACATGTTACCCTGTTCTGCCCGCTGCTCAGCAGATGCGGCAGTGTCAGGTGGAGAGGGATTCGGAAGGGATAAAGTGTTCCAATGCCCCCCCTGCAGGAGGCACTTGCATGGGTCCATTCCCATCAGGTGCTTGCTGGCCCTCGGGCTACTCCATAGGAGGGAGGGGAAGCCAGAAAAGCTCCGGAGCCCTCACCATCATCTGGCGCTGCCAGTCCTGGAGGCCTGTCTTCATCTGGACCAAGGTGTCAATGCCCTCAGCCATGGAGCTCTGTGACTGGGACATGTTCCTCAGTGAGTAGACCATGATAATGTTCCTCATTGCCCCAGTCATGTCCCTCTATGATTGGTTAAGGTCAGTCAGCACCCGGCCAATACTCTTGTTGCCCTCAGCCATGACCCTGTGTGAGTGGGCCAAGCTCTGAAGTGGCGCAGCAATGTCCATTTGGTCCAATGTCCATGTGGCTTGGTTCCCCTGTCCTGTGCCCCAAGCCTTGGATATCCTAACGCATGGCTCTGATGTCTTGCTCCAGGCCTTCCATCATGGACGCCACACTTTTGGTGTCAGCCTGAGTGCCGCACATTGTTGTCAACTTCAGGCAGCTGGACTCCTCCAGCTGACTTGTACGTACTGGAAAGTTGCTGACTCTGCGTCCTGTTCATTCTGGCTCTGAATCCGCATCTGCACCAGTGACAGGATTGTCTTTTCCAGAAGCGCGGCATCTGTCTGGGCGACAGCTGCTTCCTGGGATTGGGCAGCTCTCCGCCCACCCGCTCGCTCGTGAGGCCCTGCCTCCACCTAATGTGCTGCAGCATCTGTGTGGTGCTCACCAGGGTGTGACCCAGGTGTCTGATCAATAGCATTACAGACCGTGGAGAAAGTCTCTGCGAGGGTGAATGGTTCTGGTGAAAGCAATGCCAAGATCTCGGTGTCTTCCCCGGAGTTCTACTCCAGGGTGTTCTTAGGGTCTGAATGGGTGGGCTGTGACCCTGGACAACCCAGTCTCATCTGCTGGAGATCCTGGATGACAAAAGGCATAGGGTCATCTTGGGAAGGTCAGGTCTGTGGGAGAGGACTCTACAGCGAGAACATTGCACGACTCCTCAGAAAGCACGATGACAGACTCCACAGAGTGATGAAAGACTCCACAGAGCGACGCAAGCCTCCACAGACAGCTCGGTGACAGACTCAAAAATGGAAGCAAGCAAACACTCCATAGCAAACGCCATGCATGAACAAGACTATGAAAGTCTGCCGAGCTCGCGTGAACAACAAAAAGACTATGATAGTCTACCCAGCTTATTTGAGCCACCAGAAGAAGACTATGAAACTCTACCCAGCTCAATTAACCAACAAGAAGACACTGAATGTCTACCCACTGTAGTGAGACAAGTGATGAAGAAATCACAATTCCCATATAGGATGTGCAGGATCACAGTGAGACTGACAGTTCTCAGCTCATCTGCACAGAAGCACTCAACAATTAGAGGACGGCTACTCATGAGTCCAGAGAGACCACGTCAATAGAAATCTTGAAGATTTTGACTCCAGAAGAGGAGCACCAAGAAACCAAAGGTGATTCAAATGAACCAGAAATAACTCCAGAAGAGGAGCACAAAGAGACCACAGATGATTCAAGTGAACCAGAAATGTCTCTAGAAGAGGAGTATCAAGGAAGCAAAGAAGAGGAATCAAATCTACCTCAAATGACTAATGCCACCAACATCAGATCATTCTCACAATTCTCAAGAAGAAACGGTCACTGTAACAGATACCACAAAGGACACTGACACCAATAACTGTGACTATGACTCACATCATCCACACGGAACACTCATTGAGCGCAACAGAAACAACAAAAACTGTAAGAAGCACAGCAGAAACAAGAACAACAACAACAACAACGGAAACAACATGCAGCGCAACAAGAGCAACAACAACAAGAAGCGTTGCAGAAACAAGAACAATGACAGCAACATCAAAAACTACAAGCACAACAACAAAAACTACAAAAACAACAACAAAAACAAAAAGAAGCATAACAAAAACAGAAACAACAAGCACGACAAAAACAACAACAAGAACGACAATAACAAGAACAACAACAAAAACGACCAAGACAGAAGCGACAACAATGAAACAACGACCTGTACAACATGGTACAACTCTGCACATGAGGTACAGTGCCACAGCACACTGCAAAACAATGGCAAGAGTACAAACATGCCATGGCATGGCACCAAATCTCACGAATTCACATTTGCTCCACAACAAACAAGCAAACCAGCTTTCAAGAAAAATGACATGCAGAATCAATACCACAAACACAAGAAAAAGTCCAGGTCAGACAACAAAGATGACATACAGAATCAATACCACAAACACAGGAAAAAGTCCAGGTCAGACAACAAAGATGACGTACAGAATCAATACCACAAACACAGGAAAAAGTCCAGGTCAGACAACAAATATGTAACACAGAATCAATACCACAAACACAGGAAAAAGTCCAGGTCAGACAACAAATATGTAACACAGAATCGCTACAGCAAGCAGAAAAAAAACCTAAGAGGTAAATGTATTAACATTTGGCGGACTAACTCATTGATTTTATGTAATGCATTTGCAAACTTCATCCATTATGTTTGTTCAATTTTCTTTACAACATATAGAAAATATGGAACATGAAAAAAGGGGGGTGTAGTGATCACTATACGTGCATGTACACAAGGGGTTAATGTGTATTCAGTAGCACCACATGATCACTAGAGGGCTGGACCAACAGGGGTATAAAAGGCAGCAGCATTGGGTCTTTCTCTCTCTCTTGGGTGCACTGTGACCAGAGCAATAGCAGACTAATTCAGATGACTAGTGGAGTTATGTATAGTTACCGTAGTTAGATCTTGTTAACCTTATCACAAGTATCAAAGTTAAAGTAAAGAACTCATGCAATTATTGTTGTAGTTACTCAATAAACCTTTTGTTACTACTGGACGAGTTTGAATCTTCTTCATCGAGATTCAAAATACCTCATCACTAACCAAGGATTGAGTAGCACATGTTACCTACCACACAGGTAACAAAATGGACGGCTCAGTCTCATCTGCTGGAGATCCTGGATGACAAAAGGCATTTGGTCATCTTGGGAAGGTCAGGTCTGTGGCAGAAGATAGGCTCACTTGAGATAGGGAGATCCGAGTTGCATTGGACTCTCACTTCATTGCTGCATGCCAAACTCATGTCAGCCATTGATCTCTTCCCTACATGTTCCACGGCACTTTCCTCAAAAGGGTGTGGACCCGAATATCTGAGATGCGCTTCCTGTCTTCTGCACTCACATCTATTGTGGACGGCTTCTATTCTTAGGGGCATGTAAAGGACATAGTGAGACCCTGGCACACCATTTTTATGGGAGACTTGCTAGCTGATGGCCTGTGTAGGCAGCATGGTAGTGCTGTTGCTTCTCAGGTCCAGGTTCTCAGGTTCGATTCCCGGCTTAGGTCACTGGCCATGTCAATTATGACGACACGAGAGTAGAGAGTAATCAAGGCTTTATTACGCAGCGATGTGTTGCCTCCTACAGCTGCTGCCGACATGAGCACACACAGTTATACTCCGCCTACTGGGCGGAGCCAGCAGGCAGGGCTCTACACCCGTACCTGTAGTGCAAAGAACAAAGAAATGTACAGCACAGGAACAGGCCCTTCGGCCCTCCAAGCCCGTGACGACCATGCTGCACGACTAAACTACAATCTACTACACTTCCTGGGTACGTATACCTCTATTCCCATCCTATTCATGTATTTGTCAAGTTGCCCCTTAAATGTCACTTTCTTCCACCACCTCCTCCGGTAGCGAGTTCCAGGCACCCACTACCCTCTGTGTAAAAAAACTTGCCTCGTACATCTACTCTAAACCTTGCCCCTCTCACCTTAAACCTATGCCCCCTAGTAATTGACCCCTCTAACCTGGGGAAAAGCCCCTGACTATCCACTCTGTCTATGCCCCTCATAATTTTGTAGACCTCTATCAGGTCGCCCCTAAACCTCTGTCGTTCCAGTGAGAACAAACCGAGTTTATTCAACCGCTCCTCATAGCTAATTCCCTCCATACCAGGCAACATTCTGGTAAATCTCTTCTGCACCCTCTCCAAAGCCTCCACATCCTTCTGGTAGTGTGGCGACCAGAATTGAACACTATACTCCAAGTGTGGCCGAACTAAGGTTCTATACAGCTGCAACATGACTTGCCAATTCTTATACTCAATGCCCCGGCCAATGAAGGCAAGCATGCCGTATGCCTTCTTGACTACCTTCTCCACCTGTGTTGCCCCTTTCAGTGACCTCTGGACCTGTACTCATGGATCGCTCTGACTTTCAATACTTTTGAGGGTTCTACCATTCACTGTATATTCCCGACCTGCATTAGACATTCCAAAATGCATTACCTCACATTTGTCCGGATTAAACTCCAGCTGCCATCTCTCCGCCCAAGTCTTCAAACAATCTAAATCCTGCAGTATGCTCTGACAGTCCTCATCGCTATCCGCAATTCCACTAACCTTTGTGTCGTCTGCAAACTTTCTAATCAGACCAGTTACATTTTCCTCCAATTCATTTATTTATATTACAAACAGCAAAGGTCCCAGCACTGATCCCTGCGGAACACCACTGGTCACCGCCCTCCAATTAGAAAAGCATCCTTCCATTGCTACTCTCTGCCTTCTATGACCTAGCCAGTTCTGTATCCACCTTGCCAGCTCACCCCTGATCCCGTGTGACTTCACCTTTTGTACTAGTCTACCATGAGGGACCTTGTCAAAGGCCTTACTGAAGTCCATGTACAAAGAACAAAGAACAAAGAAATGTACAGCACAGGAACAGGCCCTTCGGCCCTCCAAGCCCGCGCCGACCATACTGCCCGACTAAACTACAATCTTCTACACTTCCTGGGTCCGTATCCTTCTATTCCCATCCTATTCATATATTTGTCAAGATGCCCCTTAAATGTCCCTATCGTCCCTGCCTCCACTACCTCCTCCGGTAGTGAGTTCCAGGCACCCACTACCCTCTGCGTAAAAAACTTGCCTCGTACATCTACTCTAAACTTTGCCCCTCTCACCTTAAACCTATGCCCCCTAGTAATTGACCCCTCTACCCTGGGGAAAAGCCTCTGACTATCCACTCTGTCTATGCCCCTCATAATTTTGTATACCTCTATCAGGTCGCCCCTCAACCTCCTTCGTTCCAGTGTAGACAACATCCACTGCCCTACCTGCATCAATCATCTTTGTGACCTCCTCGAAAAACTCTATCAAGTTAGTGAGACACAATCTCCCCTTCACAAAACCATGCTGCCTCTCACTAATACGTCCATTTGCTTCCAAATGGGAGTAGACCCTGTCTCGAAGAATTCTCTCCAGTAATTTCCCTACCACTGAGGTAAGGCTCACCGGCCTGTAGTTCCCTGGATTATCCTTGCTACCCTTCTTAAACAGAGGAACAACATTGGCTATTCTCCTGTCACCTGAAGACAGTGAGGATCCAAAGATTTCTGTCAAGGCCTCAGCAATTTCCTCTCCAGCCTCCTTCAGTATTCTGGGGTAGATCCCATCAGGTCCTGGGGACTTATCTACCTTAATATTTTTTAAGACGCCCAACACCTCGTCTTTTTGGATCTCAATGTGACCCAGGCTATCTACACACCCTTCTCCAGACTCAACATCTACCAATTCCTTCTCTTTGGTGAATACTGATGCAAAGTATTCATTTAGTACCTCGCCCATTTCCTCTGGATCCACACATAGATTCCCTTGCCAATCCTTCAGTGGGCCAACCTTTTCCCTGGCTACCCTCTTGCTTTTTCTGTACGTGTAAAAAGCCTTGGGATTTTCCTTAACCCTATTTGCCAATGACTTTTCGTGACCCCTTCTACCCCTCCTGACTCCTTGTTTAAGTTCCTGCCTACTTTCCTTATATTCCACACAGGCTTCGTCCGTTCCCAGCCTTTTAGGCCTGACAAATGCCTCCTTTTTCTTTTTGACGAGGCCTACTCGTTATCCAAGGTTCCCGAAAATTGCCGTATTTATCCTTCTTCCTCACAGGAACATGCCGGTCCTGAATTCCTTTCAACTGACACTTGAAAGCCTCCCACATGTCAGATGTTGATTTGCACTCAAACATCCTCCCCCAATCTAGGTTCTTCAGTTCCCGCCTAAATTGTTATAATTAGCCCTCCCCCAATTTAGCACATTCACCCTAGGACTACTCTTATCCTTATCCACCAGCACTTTAAAACTTACTGAATTGTGGTCACTGTTCATGAAATGCTCCCCTACTGAAACTTCTACCACCT
This sequence comes from Scyliorhinus torazame, assembly GCF_047496885.1. Taxonomy (NCBI): domain Eukaryota; kingdom Metazoa; phylum Chordata; class Chondrichthyes; order Carcharhiniformes; family Scyliorhinidae; genus Scyliorhinus; species Scyliorhinus torazame. The sequence continues at coordinate 181,703,211 of NC_092713.1, forward strand.
GGCCGGGTTCATTCCCCAATACCAGGTCCAGTACCGCCCCTGCCCTAGTTGGACTGTCTACATATTGTTTTAAGAAGCCCTCCTCGATGCTCCTTACAAACTCTGCCCCGTCTAAGCCCCGAGCACTAAGTGAGTCCCAGTCAATATTGGGGAAGTTGAAGTATCTCATCAGCACAACCCTGTTGTTTTTACTCTTTTCCAAAATGTGTCTACCTATCTGCTCCTCTATCTCCCGCTGGCTGTTGGGAGGCCTGTAGTAAACCCCCAACATTGTGACTGCACCCTTCTTATTCCTGATCTCTACCCATATAGCCTCACTGCCCTCTGAAGTGTCCTCCCGTAGTACAGCTGTGATATCCTCCCTAACCAGTAGCGCAACTCCGCCACCCCTGCAGCCTCCCCACCTCCTCCATACTACCTGCCCCTCCACCTATCTTTGTATCATCGGCAAACTTAGCCTGAATGCCCCCAGTCCCGTCATCTAGATCGTTAATATATAAAGAGAACAGCTGTGGCCCCAACACTGAACCCTGCGGGACACCACTCGTCACCGGTTGCCATTCCGAAAAAGAACCTTTTATCCCAACTCTCTGCCTTCTGCCTGACAGCCAATCGTCAATCCATGTTAGTACCTTGCCTCGAATACCATGGGCCCTTATTTTACTCAGCAGTCTCCCGTGAGGCACCTTATCAAAGGCCTTTTGGAAGTCAAGATAGATAACATCCATTGGCTCTCCTTGGTCTAACCTATTTGTTATCTCTTCAAAGAACTCTAACAGGTTTATCAGGCACGACCTCCCCTTACTAAATCCATGCTGACTTGTCCTAATCCGACCCTGCACTTCTAAGAATTTAGAAATCTCATCCTTAACAATGGATTCTAGAATCTTGCCAACAACCGAGGTTAGGCTAATTGGCCTATAATTTTCCATCTTTTTCCTTGTTCCCTTCTTGAACAGGGGGGTTACAACAGCGATTTTCCAATCCTCTGGGACTTTCCCTGACTCCAGTGACTTTTGAAAGATCATAACTAACGCCTCCACTATTTCTTCAGCTATCTCCTTTAGAACTCTAGGATGTAGCCCATCTGGGCCCGGAGATTTATCAATTTTTAGACCTCTTAGTTTCTCTAGCACATTCTCCTTTGTGATGGCTACCATATTCAACTTTGCCCCCTGACTCTCCGGAATTGGTGGGATATTACTCATGTCTTCTACTGTGAAGACTGACGCAAAGTACTTATTCGGTTCCTCAGCTATTTCCTTGTCTCCCATCACTAAATTACCAGCGCCATTTTGGAGAGGCCCAATGTCAACTTTTGCCTCCCGTTTGTTTTTAATGTATTTAAAGAAACTTTTACTATCATTCCTAATGTTACTGGCTAGCCTACCTTCAAATTTGATCCTCTCTTTCCTTATTTCTCTCTTTGTTATCCTCTGTTTGTTTTTGTAGTCTTCCCAATCTTCTGACTTCCCACTACTCTTTGCCACATTATAGGCTTTCTCTTTTGCTTTGATGCATTCCCTACCTTCCTTTGTCAGCCATGGCTGCCTAATCCCCCCTCTGATAACCTTTCTTTTCTTTGGGATGAACCTCTGTACTGTGTCCTCAATTACTCCCAGAAACTCCTGCCATTGCTGTTCTACTGTCTTTCCCACTAGGCTCTGCTCCCAGTTGATTTTCGTCAGTTCCTCCCTCATGCCCCTGTAGTTACCTTTATTTAACTGTAACACCTTTACATCTGATTCTACCTTCTTTCTTTATTTAACTGTAACACCTTTACATCTGATTCTACCTTCTTTCTTTCAAATTGGAGATTGAATTCGACCATATTATGATCACTGCCTCCTAAGTGTTCCCTTACTTTCAGATCTTTAATCAAGTCTGGCTCATTACATAACACTAAGTCCAGAATGGCCTGTTCCCTTGTGGGCTCCATCACAAGCTGTTCCAAAAAGCCCTCCTGTAAACATTCAATGAATTCCATTTCCTTGGGTCCACTGGCAGCATTATTTACCCAGTCCACCTGCATATTGAAGTCCCCCATGATCACTGTGACCTTGCCTTTCTGACATGCACTTTCTATTTTGTGGTGCATTTTGTGCCCCCGGTCCTGACCACTGTACATAACTCCCATTATGTTTTTTTTGCCTTTGTGGTTCCTCAACTCTACCCACACAGACTCCACATCATCTGACCCTATGTCGTTTAGTGCTATTGATTTAATTTCATTCCTAATTAACAAGGCAACCCCACCCCCTCTGCCCACCTCTCTGTCTTTTCGATAGGTTGTGAATCCCTGGATGTTTAAATGCCAGTCCTGAACCCCCTGCAACCATGTCTCTGTGATGCCTACCACATCATACCTGCCAGTCACAATCTGGGCCACAAGCTCATCTACCTTGTTCTGTACACTGCGCGCATTTAAATATAGCACCTTTAATTCTCTATTGATCGTCCCTTTTTGTTTTCTTAGTGTGGTGGACCTTGGTTTACTGAGCCTTTCCATACACTGTGTCATATTTTGTGGGATGGGGACAATCGTAACCACTCTTGAGTTTTGTCTGTTCGTGTTTTTTTGTATTCCTAAGCAGCTACGCTCCCCGCTGATTACTTCACCTCTTGGTTCCCTGACTTTCCCTTCCCCCCCAATCTTTAGTTTAAAGTCCTATTGACCACCCTATTTACTCTCTTCGCCAGAACACTGGTCCCAGATCGGTTCAGGTGGAGACCATCCCAACGGTGTAGGTCCCCCCTGTCCCAAAACTGATGCCAGTGTCCCATGAAAAGGAACCCCTCATTCCCACACCACTCTTTCAGCCACGTGTTAACTTCCCATATTCTTGCCTCCCTATGCCAATTTGCACGTGGCTCGGGCAGTAATCCGGAGATTGTGACCCTTGAGGACCTGTTTTGTAAATTTGAATCCTAGCTCTTTATAATCTCTAAACAGGTCCTCTTTCCTAGACTTGCCTATGCTGTTGGTACCGACATGGACCACAACAACTGGATCCTCCCCCTCCCTCTCCAGTATCCTTTCAAGCCGGTCAGAGATGTCCCGCACCCTAGCACCGGGCAGGCAACATACCATGCGGGACTCTTTATCCTGCTCACAAAGGATACTATCTATCCCCCTGATAATAGAATCCCCTACAACTACAACATGCCTATTTACTCCCTCCCCTTGAATGGCCTGCTGAACCATGGTGCCTTGGTCAGCTGACTCATCCTTCCTGCAACCCTGTTCGCCATCCACACAGGGAGCAAGTGCCTCATACCTGTTGGACAGAGTCAAGGGCTGAGGCTCCTGAGTTCCTGACTGCTGGTTCCCTTTACCTGCCTGACTTGCAGTCACACCCTGCTGTCCCTGGCCACTGGCAGGATTTAAACTACTTACTCTGACAGGTGTGACTGCCTCCTGAAACACAGTGTCCAGGTAAGTCTCCCCCTCTCGGATGTGCCTCAGTGTTTGAAGCTCAGACTCCAGCTTATCAACTCTGAGCCGGAGCTCTTCGAGCAGCCAACACTTACTGCAGATGTGGTCGCTGCAGCTCGCAATGGGATCTGCCAGCTCCCACATCAAGTAGCTCAAGCACATCACCTGACCAGCCATCACTAATTAATTAATTAGTTTAATTTAAGTTTATGGTGGGGGCAGCTTCAGCCAATCAGACACTAATCTACACTGCACTTTTAACTGAAAAACAGCACAATAGATTAACCACTTACCTTTTCTGGTTACCTCACTGCACCAAACTACCAAATTCTCACTGTCTGTATCTCTCTCACTCAGGCTGTGTCTCCTTGACCTGCGCAATGCTAATAATATAATATAATAATGCTAATAATAATATAATATGGCACTTACCTCACACCAATGGATCTTATTATTAGGTTAGAGGAGGAAGGCGGGTGGGAGACTCTACACGTGTAGTGTCTCGGGTTTCCTTTCCACCAGAATTTATTGGTTGGGGGATTGTGTCCTGGCGACCTGCGGGGTACGCCACGTAAGCGTACTGCGGGTTTGCATGGAGTAGCTGTACCCTCTCGACCAACGGATCCACCTTGTGGAACCGCACGTGTTTGCGGAGGAGAACGGGTCCTGGGGCTACCAGCCACGTTGGGAGCAAAACCCCGGAGGTGGACTTCCTACGGAAGGCAAGGAGACGTTCATGGGGGGTTGCATTAGTCGAAGTGCAAAGTAGCGATCGGATGGAGTGGAGGGCGTCGGGGGCGGCGACCTCCTGCCAGCGGGAGACCGGGAGATTTTTAGACCGTAGGGCCAACAGGACGGCGTTCCATACCGTCCCGTTCTCCCTCTCCACCTGCCCGTTTTCCCGGGGATTGTAGCTGGTCGTCCTGCTCAAGGCAATGCCCTTGCTGAGCAGGAATTGACGCAGCTCATCACTCATAAAGGAGGATGCCAGGTCGCTGTGGACGTAAGCGGGGAAACCGAATAGGGTGAAGATGCTATTGAGGGCCTTGGTGACTGTGGTAGACGTCATATCGGGACATGGAATGGCGAAGGGGAATCTGGAGTATTCGTCGACCACGTTAAGGAAGTACGTGTTTCGGTCGGAGGAGGGGAGGGGCCCTTTGAAGTCCATGCTGAGGCGTTCAAAGGGATGGGAGGCCTTCACCAGGTGCGCCCGATCTGGCCGGTAGAAGTGCGGTTTGCATGCTGCGCAGATCTGGCAGCCTTTGGTGACCGTCCTGACTTCTGCAATGGAGTAGGGTAGGTTACGGGCCTTTGTGAAGTGAAAGAACCGGATGACCCCTGGGTGACAGAGACCATCGTGTAGGGCCCGGAGTTGGTCCACTTGTGCGCTGGCACATGTACCTCGGGATAGGGCATCGGGGGGCTCATTGAGCTTACCGGGACAATAAAAAATCTCGCAATTCTGGGTGGAGAGCTCGATCCTCCACCTGAAGATTATATTATTTTTGATCTTGCCCCGCTGTGTGTTATTGACCATGAAGGCAACCGACCATTGGTCAGTGAGGAGAGTGAATCTCCTGCCGGCCAGGTAATGCCTCCAATGCCGCACAGCTTCAACGATGGCTTGGACCTCCTTTTCAACGGAGGAGTGCTGAATTTCGGAGGCATGGAGGGTGCGGGAAAAGAATGCCACAGGTCTGCCTGCCTGGTTGAGGGTGGCGGCCAGAGCGACGTCTGATGCATCGCTCTCAACTTGAAAGGGGAGGGTCTCATCAATTGCATGCATCGCGGCCTTGGCGATGTTGGCCTTGATACGGTTGAAGGCCTAGTGAGCCTCGGCCATCAGGGGGAAAACTGTGGAGTGAATGAGTGGGTGGGCCTTGTCCGCGTAGTTAGGGACCCACTGGGCATAGTATGAGAAGAACCCCAGGCATCGTTTGAGGGCCTTGAGGCAGTGGGGGGAGGGGGAGTTCCATGAGGGGGTGTATGCGATCGGGGTCGGGCCCTAGAACTCCATTTTGCACAACATAGCCAAGAATGTCTAAGCGGTTGGTGCTGAACACGCACGTCTCCTTGTTATACGTTAGGGTCAGGAGTTTGGTGGTGTGGAGACATTTGGAAAGGTTAGCGTCGTGGTCCTGCTGGTTGTGGCCGCAGAGGGTGACGTTATCCAAATACGGGAAGGTGGCCCGGGGTTATTCACAGTGTGGGGGAGGGGACACTGGGTGATTCACGGTGTGGGGGATGGGTCACTGGGTGATTCACAGTTTGGGGAGAGGGGATATTGGGTGATTGACAGTGTGGGGGGGGCACTGGGTGATTCACAATGTGAGGGAGGGGACACTGGGTGATTCACAATGTGAGGGAGGGGACACTGGGTGATTCACAGTTTGGGGGAGGGGACACTGGGTGATTCACAGTGTGGGGGAGGGGCCACTGGGTGATTCACAGTGTGGGGGAGGGGCCATTGGGTGATTCACAGTGTGGGGAGAGGGCACATTGGGTGATTGACAGTGTGTGGGGGGGGGGGCACTGGATGATTCACAGTGTGGGGGAGGGGGCACTGGGTGATTCAGAGGGTGAGGAAGAGGACACTGGGTGATTCATGGTGTGGAGGAGGGGACACTGGGTGATTCATGGTGTGGGGGAGGGGACACTGACTGAATCAGAGTGTGGGTTGTGGGAGAACTGAATGATTTAAAGTGTGGGGGGCACTGGGTGATCCACATTTTGGGAGATGGGGCACTGGGTGATTCACAATGTGCGGGGGGGGGGGCAGGATGACTTACAATGTGGGCAGAGTGAGTTTGAGATGATTTACAGTCTAGGGGAATGGGCACTGGATGATTTACAATGTGCGGAGGGGCACTGGGTGCGTTATAATGTGAGAATTGGATGATTTATATTGTGGGAAAATTGAAAACTGGTTGATTTACAGTGTGAAGGAGGGTGCACTGGATGGTTTACCATTTGGGAGGAGGGAGGACTGTGCGATTCACAGTGTGGGGAGTGGGAGCAGCACTGGGTAATTTACAGTTTGGGGGAGTGCGGAGTGGATGATTTGGAGGGGGGGTTGGGAAATGGGCGCTAGATGATTCACAGTGTGTAGGTTGGCGCACTGTGTGATTCACAGGGCAATGGGCACCGGGTGATTCACAGTGTGTAGGTGGGGGGGGAGTAGGCACTGGGGAATTCACAATGTGAGGGAGGGGCAGAGCACAGGTGATTCCAATGTGGGGTGGGAAATGGGCACTGGATGATTAACGGTGTGCAGATGTGGGATGGAGCACTGGGTTATTCACAGTGTGGGGATGGAGCACTGGGTGAGTCACAGTGTGGGGATGGAGCACTGGGTTATTCACAGTGTGGGGATGGAGCACTGGGTGAGTCACAGTGTGGGGATGGAGCACTGGGTTATTCACAGTGTGGGGATGGAGCACTGGGTTATTCACAGTGTGGGGATGGAGCACTGGGTCATTCACAGTGTGGGGATGGAGCACTGGGTTATTCACAGTGTAAGGATGGAGCACTGGGTTATTCACAGTGTGGGGAAGGAGCACTGGGTTATTCACAGTGTGGGAATGGAGCACTGGGTTGTTCACAGTGTGGGGATGGAGCACTGGGTTATTCACAGTGTGGAGATGGAGCACTGGGTTATTCACAGTGTGGGGATGGAGCACTGGGTTATTCACAGTGTGGGGATGGAGCACTGGGTTATTCACAGTGTGGGGATGGAGCACTGGGTTACTCACAGTGTGGGGATGGAGCACTGGGTTATTCACAGTGTGGGGATGGAGCACTGGGTTATTCACAGTGTGGGAATGGAGCACTGGGTTGTTCACAGTGTGGGGAAGGAGCACTGGGTTATTCACAGTGTGGGAATGGAGCACTGGGTTATTCACAGTGTGGGGATGGAGCACTGGGTTATTCACAGTGTGGGGATGGAGCACTGGGTTACTCACAGTGTGGGGATGGAGCACTGGGTTATTCACAGTGTGGGTATGGAGCACTGGGTTATTCAGTGTGTGGATGGAGCACTGGGTTATTCACAGTGTGGGGATGGAGCACTGTGTTATTCACAGTGTGGGGATGGAGCACTGTGTTATTCACAGTGTGGGGATGGAGCACTGGGTTATTCACAGTGTGGGGATGGAGCACTGGGTTATTCACAGTGTGGGGATGGAGCACTGGGTTACTCACAGTGTGGGGATGGAGCACTGGGTTATTCACAGTGTGGGGATGGAGCACTGGTTTATTCACAGTGTGGGGATGGAGCACTGGGTTATTCACAGTGTGGGGATGGAGCACTGGGTTATTCACAGTGTGGGGATGGAGCACTGGGTGATTCACAGTATGCGGATGGAGCACTGGGTTATTCACAGTGTGGGGATGGAGCACTGGGTTATTCACAGTGTGGGGATGGAGCACTGGGTTATTCACAGTATGCGGATGGAGCACTGGGTTATTCACAGTGTGGGGATGGAGCACTGTTTTATTCACAGTGTGGGGATGGAGCACTGGTTTATTCACAGTGTGGGGATGGAGCACTGGGTGATTTATAGTGTGGGGATGGAGCACTGGGTGATTCACAGTGTGGGGATGGAGCACTGGGTTATTCGCAGTGTGGGGATGGAGCACTGGGTTATTCGCAGTGTGGGGATGGAGCACTGGGTGATTCACAGTGTGGAGATGGAGCACTGGGTGATTCATAGTGTGGGGATGGAGCACTGGGTGATTTACAGTGTGGGGATGGAGCACTGCGTTATTCACAGGGTGAGGATGGAAAACTGGGTTATTCACAGTGTGCGGATGGAGCACTGGGTTATTCACAGTTTGGGGATGGAGCACTGGGTGATTTACAGTGTGGGGATGGAGCACTGGTTTATTCACAGTGTGTGGATGGAGCACTGCGTTATTCACAGTGTGAGGATGGAGCACTGGGTTATTCACAGTGTGGGGATGGAGCACTGGGTGATTTACAGTGTGAGGATGGAGCACTGGGTTATTCACAGTGTGGGGATGGAGCACTGGGTTATTCAGTGTGGGGATGGAGCACTGGGTTATTCACAGTGTGGGGATGGAGCACTGGGTTATTCACAGTGTGGGGATGGAGCACTGGGTTATTCGCAGTGTGGGGATGGAGCACTGGGTTATTCACAGTGTGCGGATGGAGCACTGGGTTATTCACAGTGTGGGGATGGAGCACTGGGTTATTCACTGTGTGGGGATGGAGCACTGGGTTATTCACAGTGTGGGGATGGAGCACTGGGTAATTCACAGTATGCGGATGGAGCACTGGGTTATTCACAGTATGCGGATGGAGCACTGGTTTAATCACAGTGTGGGGATGGAGCACTGGTTTATTCACAGTGTGGGGATGGAGCACTGGTTTATTCACAGTGTGGGGATGGAGCACTGGGTGATTCACAGTGTGGGGATGGAGCACTGGGTTATTCGCAGTGTGGTGACGGAGCACTCGGTGATTTACAGTGTGTGGATGGAGCACTGGGTTATTCCCAGGGTGAGGATGGAACACTGGGTTATTCACAGTGTGCGGATGGAGCACTCGGTTATTCACAGTGTGGGGATGGAGCACTGGGTGCTTTACAGTGTGGGGATGGAGCACTGGTTTATTCACAGTGTGTGGATGGAGCACTGCGTTATTCACAGTGTGAGGATGGAACACTGGGTTATTCACAGTGTGCGGATGGAGCACTGGGTTATTCACAGTGTGGGGATGGAGCACTGGGTGATTTACAGTGTGAGGATGGAGCACTGGGTTATTCACAGTGTGGGGATGGAGCACTGGGTTATTCAGTGTGGGGAGGGAGCACTGGGTTATTCACAGTGTGGGGATGGAGCACTGGGTTATTCACAGTGTGGGGATGGAGCACTGGGTTATTCACAGTGTGGGGATGGAGCACTGGGTTATTCACAGTGTGGGGATGGAGCATGGGGTTATTCACAGTGTGGGGATGGAGCACAGGGTGAATTATAGTGTGGGGATGGAGCATTGGGTTATTCACAGTGTGGGAATGGAGCACTGGGTTATTCACAGTGTGGGGATGGAGCACTGGGTTATTCACAGTGTGGGGATGAGCACTGGGTTATTCACAGTGTGGGGATTGAGCACTGGGTTATTCACAGTGTGGGGATGGAACACTGGGTGATTTACAGTGTGGGGATGGAGCACAGGGTTATTCACAGTATGGGGATGGGGCACTGGGTGATTTACAGTGAGGGGATGGAGCACTGGATTATTCATAGTGTGGGGATGGAGCACTGGGTTATTCAGTGTGGGGATGGAGCACTGGGTTATTCACAATATAGGGATGGAGCACTGGGTTATTCACAGTGTGGGGATGGAGCACTGGGTTATTCTCAGTGTGGGGATGGAGCACTGGGTTATTCACAGTGTGGGGATGGAGCACTGGGTTATTCACAGTGTGGGGATGGAGCACTGGGTTATTCACAGTTTGGGGATGGAGCACTGGGTTATTCACAGTGTGGGGATGGAGCACTGGCTTATTCACAGTGTGGGGATGGAGCACTGGGTGATTTAAAGTGTGGGGATGGAGCACTGGGGTATTCACAGTGTGGGGATGGAGCACTGGTTAATTCACAGTGTGGAGATAGAGCATGGGGTTATTCACAGTGTGGGGATGGAGCACTGGGTGATTTATAGTGTGGGGATGGAGCACTGGTTTATTCACAGTGTGGGGATTGAGCACTGGGTTATTCACAGTGTGGGGATGGAGGACTGGGTTATTCACAGTGTGGGGATGGAGCACTGGGTTATTCACAGTGTGGGGATGGAGCACTGGGTTATTCACAGTGTGGGGATGGAACACTGGGTGATTTACAGTGTGGGGATGGAGCACAGGGTTATTCACAATGTGGGGATGGAGCACTGGGTGATTTACAGTGTTGGGATGGAGCACTGGGGTATTCACAGGGTGAGGATGGAACACTGGGTTATTCACAGTGTGCGGATGGAGCACTCGGTTATTCACAGTGTGGGGATGGAGCACTGGGTGCTTTACAGTGTGGGGATGGAGCACTGGTTTATTCACAGTGTGTGGATGGAGCACTGCGTTATTCACAGTGTGAGGATGGAACACTGGGTTATTCACAGTGTGCGGATGGAGCACTGGGTTATTCACAGTGTGGGGATGGAGCACTGGGTGATTTACAGTGTGAGGATGGAGCACTGGGTTATTCACAGTGTGGGGATGGAGCACTGGGTTATTCAGTGTGGGGAGGGAGCACTGGGTTATTCACAGTGTGGGGATGGAGCACTGGGTTATTCACAGTGTGGGGATGGAGCACTGGGTTATTCACAGTGTGGGGATGGAGCACTGGGTTATTCACAGTGTGGGGATGGAGCACTGGGTTATTCACAGTGTGGGGATGGAGCACTGGGTTATTCACAGTGTGGGGATGGAGCACTGGGTTACTCACTGTGTGAGGATGGAGCACTGGGTAATTCACAGTATGCGGATGGAGCACTGGATTATTCACGGTGTGGGAATGGAGCACTGGGTGATATACAGCGTGGGGATGGAGCACTGGTTTATTCACAGTGTGGGGATGGAGCACTGGGTTATTCACAGTGTGGGGATGGAGCACTGGGTTATTCACAGTTTGGGGATGGAGCACTGGGTTATTCACAGTGTGGGGATGGAGCACTGGCTTATTCACAGTGTGGAGATGGAGCACTGGGTGATTTAAAGTGTGGGGATGGAGCACTGGGGTATTCACAGTGTGGGGATGGAGCACTGGTTAATTCACAGTGTGGAGATAGAGCATGGGGTTATTCACAGTGTGGGGATGGAGCACTGGGTGATTTATAGTGTGGGGATGGAGCACTGGTTTATTCACAGTGTGGGGATTGAGCACTGGGTTATTCACAGTGTGGGGATGGAGCACTGGGTTATTCACAGTGTGGGGATGGAGCACTGGGTTATTCACAGTGTGGGGATGGAGCACTGGGTTATTCACAGTGTGGGGATGGAACACTGGGTGATTTACAGTGTGGGGATGGAGCACAGGGTTATTCACAGTATGGGGATGGGGCACTGGGTGATTTACAGTGAGGGGATGGAGCACAGGGTTATTCACAGTATGGGGATGGGGCACTGGGTGATTTACAGTGTGGGGATGGAGCACAGGGTTATTCACAGTATGGGGATGGGGCACTGGGTGATTTACAGTGAGGGGATGGAGCACTGGGTGATTTACACTGTGGAGATGAAGCACTGGGTTACTCACAGTGTGGGGATGGAGCACTGGGTTATTCAATGTGTGGGGATGGAGCACTGGGTTATTCACAGTGTGGGGATGGAGCACTGGGTTATTCACAGTGTGAGGATGTAGCACTGGGTTATTCACAGTGTGGGGACGGAGCACTGGGTGATTTACAGTGTGGGGATGGAGCACTGCGTTATTCACAGTGTGGAGATGGAGCACTGGGTTATTCACAGTGTGGGGATGGAGCACTGGGTTATTCACAGTGTGGGGATGAAGCACTGGGTTGTTCACAGTCTGGGGATGGAGCACTGGGTTATTAACAGTGTGGGGATGGAACACTGGGTTATTCACAGTGTGGGCATGGAGCACTGAGTTATTCAAAGTGTGGGGATGGAGCACTGGGTGATTAACAGTGTGGGGATGGAGTACTGGGTTATTCACAGCGTGAGGATGGAGCACTGGGCTATTCACAGTGTGGGGATGGAGTATTGGGTGATTTCCAGTGTGGGAGTGGAGGAGTGGTACTGTGTGATTCATAGCGTATGGGGGCAAGGTGCACTGGGTGATTCACTGTGTGGGGATGGAGCACTGGGTTATTCACAGTGTGAGGATGGAGCACTGGGTTATTCACAGTGTGGGGATGGAGCACTGGGTGATTCATAGTGTGAGGATGGAGTAGTGGGTGATTTCCAGTGTGGGAGTGGAGGAGTGGCACTGGGTGATTCATAGCATATGGGGGGAAGGGGCACTGGGTGATTTACAGTATGGGGATGGAGCACTGGGTGATTCACAGTGTGTGGATGGAGCACTGGGTTATTCACAGTGTGGGGATGGAGCACTGGGTTATCCACAGTGTGGGGATGGAGCACTGGGTTATTCACAGTGTGGGGATGGAGCACTGGGTTATTCACAGTGTGGGGATGGAGCAAAGGGTTATTCACAGTATGCGGATGGAGCACTGGGTGATTTACAGTGTGGGGATGGAGCACTGGGTTATTCACAGTGTGAGGATGGAGCACTGGGTTATTCACAGTGTGGGGATGGAGCACTGGGTTATTCACAGTGTGAGGATGGAGCATTGGGTTATTCACAGTGTGGGGATGGAGCACTGGGTGATTCACAGTGTGGGGATGGAGCACTGGGTTATTCGCAGTGTGGTGACGGAGCACTCGGTGATTTACAGTGTGTGGATAGAGCACTGGGTGATACACAGTGCGGGGTTGGAGCACTGGGTTATTCTCAGTGTGGGGATGGAGCACTGGGTGATTTACAGTGTGGGGATGGAGCACTGGGTTATTCACAGTGTGGGGATGGAGCACTGGGTGATGTACAGTGTGAGGATGGAGCACTGGGTTATTCACAGTGTGGGGATGGAGCACTGGGTTATTCACAGTGTGCGAATGGAGCACTGGGTGATTCCCAGTGTGGTGATGGACCACTGGGTGATTTACAGTGAGGGGATGGAGCACTGGGTTATTCACAGTGCGGGGATGGAGCACTGGGCTATTCACAGTGTGGGGATGGAGCACTGGGTTATTCACAGTGTGAGTATGGAGGACTGGGTGATTTACAGTGAGGGGATGGAGCACTGGGTTATTCACAGTGTGAGGATGGAGCATTGGGTTATTCACAGTGTGAGTATGGAGGACTGGGTGATTTACAGTGAGGGGATAGAGCACTGGGTTATTCACAGTGTGAGGATGGAGCATTGGGTTATTCACAGTGTGTGGATGGAGCACTGGGTGATTTACAGTGTGGGGATGGAGCACTGGGTGATTTACAGTGAGGGGATGGAGCACTGGTTTATTCACAGTGTGAGTATGGAGGACTGGGTGATTTACAGTGAGGGGATGGAGCACTGGGTTATTCACAGTGTGAGGATGGAGCATTGGGTTATTCACAGTGTGCGGATGGAGCACTGGGTGATTAAGAGTGTGGGGATGGAGCACTGGGTTATTCACAGTGTGGGGGTGGAGCACTGGGTTATTCAGTGTGGGGATGGAGCACTGGGTTATTCACAGTGTGGGGATGGAGCACTGGGTTATTCACAGTGTGGGGATGGACCACTGGGTGATTCACAGAGCGCGGATGGATCTCTGGGTGATTTACAGTGTGGGGATGGAGCACTGGTTTATTCACAGTGTGAGGATGGAGCTCTGGGTGATTTACAGTGTGGGGATTGAGCACTGGGTGATTCACAGTGTGGAGATGGAGCACTGGGTTATTCACAGTGTGGTGATGGAGCACTGGGTGATTTACAGTGTGGGGATGGAGCACTGGGTGATTTACAATGCTGGGATGGAGCACTGGGTTATTCACAGTGTGGGGATGGAGCACTCGGTGATTCACAGTGTGGGGGTGGAGCACTGGGTTATTAACAGTGTGGGGATGGAGCACTGGGTGATTTACAGTGTGGCGATGGAGCACTGGTTTATTCACAGTGTGGGGATGGAGCACTGGGTTATTCAAAGTGTGCGGATGGAGCACTGGGTTATTCACAGTGTGGGGTGGAGCACTGGGTGATTTACAGTGTGGGGATGGAGCACTGGGTGATTCACAGTGTGGGGATGGAGCACTGGGTTATTCACTGTGTGGGGATGGAGCACTGGGTTATTCACAGTGTGGGGATGGAGCACTGGGTTATTCACAGTGTGGGGATGGAGCACTGGGTTATTCACAGTGTGCGGATGGAGCACTGGGTTATTCACAGTGTGGGCATGGAGCACTGGGTTATTCACAGTGTGGGGATGGAGCACTGGGTTATTCACAGTGTGCGGATGGAGCACTGGGTTATTCACAGTGTGGGCATGGAGCACTGGATTAGTCACAGTGTGGGGATGGAGCACTGGGTTATTCACAGTGTGACGATGGAGCACTGGGTTATTCACAGTGTGGGGATGGAGCACTGGGTTATTCACAGTGTGGGGATGGAGCACTGGGTTATTCACAGTGTGCGGATGGAGCACTGGGTTATTCACAGTGTGGGCATGGAGCACTGGATTAGTCACAGTGTGGGGATGGAGCACTGGGTTATTCACAGTGTGGGGATGGAGCACTGGGTGATTCACAGTGTGGTGATGGAGCACTCGGTGATTTACAATGTGGGGATGGAGCACTGGGTGATTTACAGTGTGGGGATGGAACACTGGGTTATTCACAGTGTGGGGATGGAGCACTGGGTGATTTACAGTCTGGGGATGGAGCACTGGGTTATTCACAGTGTGGGGATGGAGCACTGGGTGATTCACAGTGTGGGGATGGAGCACTGGGTTATTCACAGTGTGGGGATGGAGCACTGGGTTATTCACAGTGTTGGGATGGAGCACTGGGTGATTCACAGTGTGGGGATGGAGCACTGGGTTATTCACAGTGTGGGGATGGAGCACTGGGTTATTCACAGTGTGGGGATGGAGCACTGGGTTATTCACAGTGTGGGGATGGAGCACTGGGTGATTTAAAGTGTGAGGATGGAGCACTGGGTTATTCACAGTGTGGGGAAGGAGCACTTGGTTATTCAGTGTGGGGATGGAGCACTGGGTTATTCACAGTCTGGGGATGGAGCACTGTGTTATTCACAGTGTGGGGATGGAGCACTGGGTGATTCACAGTGTGGGGATGGAGCACTGGGTTATTCACAGTGTGGGGATGGAGCACTGGGTTATTCACAGTGTGGGGATGGAGCACTGGGTTATTCACAGTGTGGGGATGGAGCAGTGGGTTATTCACAGTGTGGGGATGGAGCACTGGGTTATTCACGGTGTGGGAATGGAGCACTGGGTGATTCATAGTGTGAGGATGGAGCACTGGGTTATTCACAGTGTGGGCATGGAGCACTGGGTGATTTACAGTGTGGGGATGGAGCACTGGGTGATTTGCAGTGTGGGGATGGAGCACTGGGTTATTCACAGTGTGAGGATGGAGCACTGGGTTATTCACCATGTGGGATTGGAGCACTGGGTGATTCACAGTGTGGGGATGGAGCACTGGGTTATTCACAGTGTGGGGACGGAGCACTGGGTTATTCACAGTGTGCGGATGGAGCACTGGGTTATTCACAGTGTGGGGATGGAATACTGGGTTATTCACAGTGTGGGGATGGACCACTGGGTTATTCAGTGTGGGGATGGAGCACTTGGTGATTTACAGTGTGAGGATGGAGCACTGGGTTATTCACAGTGTGGGGATGGACCACTGGGTTATTCAGTGTGGGGATGGAGCACTGGGTTTTTCACAGTGTGGGGATGGAGCACTGGGTTATTCACAGTGTGGGGATGGAGCACTGGGTGATTCACAGTGCGGGGATGGATCTCTGGGTGATTTACAGTGTGGGGATGGAGCACTGGTTTATTCACAGTGTGAGGATGGAGCTCTGGGTGATTTACAGTGAGGGGATGGAGCACTGGGTTATTCATAGTGTGAGGATGGAGCACTGGGTTATTCACAGTGTGAGTATGGAGGACTGGGTGATTTACAGTGTGAGGATGGAGCACTGGGTTATTCACAGTGTGGGGGTGGAGCACTGGGTGATTTACAGTGTGAGGATGGAGCACTGTGTTATTCATAGTGTGGGGATGGAGCACTTGGTGATTTACAGTGTGAGGATGGAGCACTGGGTTATTCACAGTGTGGGGATGGACCACTGGGTTATTCAGTGTGGGGATGGAGCACTGGGTTTTTCACAGTGTGGGGATGGAGCACTGGGTTATTCACAGTGTGGGGATGGAGCACTGGGTGATTCACAGTGCGGGGATGGATCTCTGGGTGATTTACAGTGTGGGGATGGAGCACTGGTTTATTCACAGTGTGAGGATGGAGCTCTGGGTGATTTACAGTGAGGGGATGGAGCACTGGGTTATTCATAGTGTGAGGATGGAGCACTGGGTTATTCACAGTGTGGGGATTGAGCACTGGGTGATTCACAGTGTGGAGATGGAGCACTGGGTTATTCACAGTGTGGTGATGGAGCACTGGGTGATTTACAGTGTGGGGATGGAGCACTGGGTGATTAACAATGCTGGGATGGAGCACTGGGTTATTCACAGTGTGGGGATGGAGCACTCGGTGATTCACAGTGTGGGAATGGAGCACTGGGTTATTCACAGTGTGGGGATGGAGCACTGGGTTATTCACAGTGTGGGGATGGAGCACTGGGTGATTCACAGTGTGTGGATGGAGCACTGGGTTATTCACAGTGTGGGGATGGAGCACTGGGTTATTCACAGTGTGGGGATTGAGCACTGGGTGATTCACAGTGTGGGGATGGAGCACTGGGTTATTCACAGTGTGGGTATGGAGCACTGGGTTATTCACAGTGTGCGGATGGAGCACTGGGTTATTCACAGTGTGGGTATGGAGCACTGGGTTATTCACAGTGTGCGGATGGAGCACTGGGTTATTCACAGAGTGGGCATGGAGCACTGGGTGATTTACAGTGTGGGGATGGAGCACTGGTTTATTCACAGTGTGGGGATGGAGCACTGGGTTATTCACAGTGTGCGGATGGAGCACTGGGTTATTCACAGTGTGGGCATGGAGCACTGGGTGATTTACAGTGTGGGGATGGAGCACTGGTTTATTCACAGTGTGGGCATGGAGCACTGGGTTATTCACAGTGTGCGGATGGAGCACTGGGTTATTCACAGTGTGGGTATGGAGCACTGGGTTATTCACAGTGTGGGGATGGAGCACTGGGTGATTCACAATGTGCGGATGGAGCACTGGGTGATTAAGAGTGTGGGGATGGAGCACTGGGTTATTTAAAGTGTGCGTATGGAATACTGGGTTATTCACAGTGTGGGGGTGGAGCACTGGGTGAGTTACAGTGTGAGGATGGAGCACTGTGTTATTCATAGTGTGGGCATGGAGCACTGGGTGATTTACAGTGTGAGGATGGAATACTGGGTTATTCACAGTGTGGGGATGGACCACTGGGTTATTCAGTGTGGGGATGGAGCACTGGGTTTTTCACAGTGTGGGGATGGAGCACTGGGTTATTCACAGTGTGGGGATGGAGCACTGGGTGATTCACAGTGCGGGGATGGATCTCTGGGTGATTTACAGTGTGGGGATGGAGCACTGGTTTATTCACAGTGTGAGGATGGAGCTCTGGGTGATTTACAGTGAGGGGATGGAGCACTGGGTTATTCATAGTGTGAGGATGGAGCACTGGGTTATTCACAGTGTGGGGATTGAGCACTGGATGATTCACAGTGTGGAGATGGAGCACTGGGTTATTCACAGTGTGGTGATGGAGCACTGGGTGATTTACAGTGTGGGGATGGAGCACTGGGTGATTAACAATGCTGGGATGGAGCACTGGGTTATTCACAGTGTGGGGATGGAGCACTCGGTGATTCACAGTGTGGGGATGGAGCACTCGGTTATTCACAGTGTGGGGATGGAGCACTGGGTTATTCACAGTGTGGGGATGGAGCACTGGGTGATTCACAGTGTGGGGATGGAGCACTGGGTTATTCACAGTGTGGGGATGGAGCACTGGGTTATTCACAGTGTGGGGATTGAGCACTGGGTTATTCACAGTGTGGGGATGGAGCACTGGGTTATTCACAGTGTGGGGATGGAGCACTGGGTTATTCACAGTGTGCGGATGGAGCACTGGGTTATTCACAGAGTGGGCATGGAGCACTGGGTGATTTACAGTGTGGGGATGGAGCACTGGTTTATTCACAGTGTGGGGATGGAGCACAGGGTTATTCACAATGTGCGGATGGAGCACTGGGTTATTCATAGTGTGGGCATGGAGCACTGGGTGATTTACAGTGTGGGGATGGAGCACTGGTTTATTCACAGTGTGGGCATGGAGCACTGGGTTATTCACAGTGTGCAGATGGAGGACTGGGTTATTCACAGTGTGGGCATGGAGCACTGGGTGATTTACAGTGTGGGGATGGAGCACTGGTTTATTCACAGTGTGGGCATGGAGCACTGCGTTATTCAAAGTGTGCGGATGGAGCACTGGGTTATTCACAGTGTGGGTATGGAGCACTGGGTTATTCACAGTGTGGGGATGGAGCACTGGGTTATTCACAGTGTGGGGATGGAGCACTGGGGTATTCACAGTGTGGGGATGGAGCACTGCGTTATTCACAGTGTGAGGATGGAGCACTGGGTTATTCACAGTGTGGGGATGGAGCACTGGTTTATTCACAGTGTCGGCATGGAGCACTGGGTGATTCACAGTGTGGGGATGGAGCACTGGGTTATTCACAGTGTGGGGGTGGAGCACTGGTTATTCACAGTGTGGGGATGGAGCACTGGGTGATTCACAGTGTGGGGATGGAGCACTGGGTTATTCACAGTGTGGTGATGGAGCACTGGGTTATTCACAGTGTGGGGGTGGAGCACTGGGTTATTCACAGTGTGGGGATGGAGCACTGGGTTATTCACAGTGCGGGGATGGAGCACTGGGTGATTTACAGTGTGAGGATGGAGCACTGGTTTATTCACAGTGTGGGGATGGAGCACTGGGTTATTCACAGTGTGGGGATGGAGCACTGGGTTATTCACAGTGTGGTGATGGAGCACTGGGTTATTCACAGTGTGGGGGTGGAGCACTGGGTTATTCACAGTGTGGGGATGGAGCACTGGGTTATTCACAGTGCGGGGATGGAGCACTGGGTGATTTACAGTGTGAGGATGGAGCACTGGGTTATTCACAGTGTGGGGGTGGAGCACTGGGTTATTCACAGTGTGGGGATGGAGCACTGGGTTATTCACAGTGCGGGGATGGAGCACTGGGTGATTTACAGTGTGAGGATGGAGCACTGGGTTATTCACAGTGTGGGGATGGAGCACTGGGTTATTCACAGTGTGGAGATGGAGCACTGGGTTATTCACAGTGTGGTGATGGAGCACTGGGTGATTTACAGTGTGGGGATGGAGCACTGGGTGATTAACAATGCTGGGATGGAGCACTGGGTTATTCACAGTGTGGGGATGGAGCACTCGGTGATTCACAGTGTGGGAATGGAGCACTGGGTTATTCACAGTGTGGGGATGGAGCACTGGGTTATTCACAGTGTGGGGATGGAGCACTGGGTGATTCACAGTGTGTGGATGGAGCACTGGGTTATTCACAGTGTGGGGATGGAGCACTGGGTTATTCACAGTGTGGGGATTGAGCACTGGGTTATTCACAGTGTGGGGATGGAGCACTGGGTTATTCACAGTGTGGGTATGGAGCACTGGGTTATTCACAGTGTGCGGATGGAGCACTGGGTTATTCACAGAGTGGGCATGGAGCACTGGGTGATTTACAGTGTGGGGATGGAGCACTGGTTTATTCACAGTGTGGGGATGGAGCACTGGGTTATTCACAGTGTGCGGATGGAGCACTGGGTTATTCACAGTGTGGGCATGGAGCACTGGGTGATTTACAGTGTGGGGATGGAGCACTGGTTTATTCACAGTGTGGGCATGGAGCACTGGGTTATTCACAGTGTGCGGATGGAGCACTGGGTTATTCACAGTGTGGGCATGGAGCACTGGGTGATTTACAGTGTGGGGATGGAGCACTGGTTTATTCACAGTGTGGGCATGGAGCACTGGGTTATTCACAGTGTGCGGATGGAGCACTGGGTTATTCACAGTGTGGGTATGGAGCACTGGGTTATTCACAGTGTGGGGATGGAGCACTGGGTGATTCACAGTGCGGGGATGGAGCACTGGGTTATTCACAATGTGCGGATGGAGCACTGGGTGATTAAGAGTGTGGGGATGGAGCACTGGGTTATTTAAAGTGTGCGTATGGAATACTGGGTTATTCACAGTGTGGGGGTGGAGCACTGGGTGATTTACAGTGTGAGGATGGAGCACTGTGTTATTCATAGTGTGGGGATGGAGCACTGGGTGATTTACAGTGTGAGGATGGAATACTGGGTTATTCACAGTGTGGGGATGGACCACTGGGTTATTCAGTGTGGGGATGGAGCACTGGGTTTTTCACAGTGTGGGGATGGAGCACTGGGTTATTCACAGTGTGGGGATGGAGCACTGGGTGATTCACAGTGCGGGGATGGATCTCTGGGTGATTTACAGTGTGGGGATGGAGCACTGGTTTATTCACAGTGTGAGGATGGAGCTCTGGGTGATTTACAGTGAGGGGATGGAGCACTGGGTTATTCATAGTGTGAGGATGGAGCACTGGGTTATTCACAGTGTGGGGATTGAGCACTGGATGATTCACAGTGTGGAGATGGAGCACTGGGTTATTCACAGTGTGGTGATGGAGCACTGGGTGATTTACAGTGTGGGGATGGAGCACTGGGTGATTAACAATGCTGGGATGGAGCACTGGGTTATTCACAGTGTGGGGATGGAGCACTCGGTGATTCACAGTGTGGGGATGGAGCACTGGGTTATTCACAGTGTGGGGATGGAGCACTGGGTTATTCACAGTGTGGGGATGGAGCACTGGGTGATTCACAGTGTGGGGATGGAGCACTGGGTTATTCACAGTGTGGGGATGGAGCACTGGGTTATTCACAGTGTGGGGATTGAGCACTGGGTTATTCACAGTGTGGGGATGGAGCACTGGGTTATTCACAGTGTGGGGATGGAGCACTGGGTTATTCACAGTGTGCGGATGGAGCACTGGGTTATTCACAGAGTGGGCATGGAGCACTGGGTGATTTACAGTGTGGGGATGGAGCACTGGTTTATTCACAGTGTGGGGATGGAGCACAGGGTTATTCACAATGTGCGGATGGAGCACTGGGTTATTCATAGTGTGGGCATGGAGCACTGGGTGATTTACAGTGTGGGGATGGAGCACTGGTTTATTCACAGTGTGGGGATGGAGCACTGGGTTATTCACAGTGTGCAGATGGAGGACTGGGTTATTCACAGTGTGGGCATGGAGCACTGGGTGATTTACAGTGTGGGGATGGAGCACTGGTTTATTCACAGTGTGGGCATGGAGCACTGCGTTATTCAAAGTGTGCGGATGGAGCACTGGGTTATTCACAGTGTGGGTATGGAGCACTGGGTTATTCACAGTGTGGGGATGGAGCACTGGGTTATTCACAGTGTGGGGATGGAGCACTGGGGTATTCACAGTGTGGGGATGGAGCACTGCGTTATTCACAGTGTGAGGATGGAGCACTGGGTTATTCACAGTGTGGGGATGGAGCACTGGTTTATTCACAGTGTGGGCATGGAGCACTGGGTGATTCACAGTGTGGGGATGGAGCACTGGGTTATTCACAGTGTGGGGGTGGAGCACTGGTTATTCACAGTGTGGGGATGGAGCACTGGGTGATTCACAGTGTGGGGATGGAGCACTGGGTTATTCACAGTGTGGTGATGGAGCACTGGGTTATTCACAGTGTGGGGGTGGAGCACTGGGTTATTCACAGTGTGGGGATGGAGCACTGGGTTATTCACAGTGCGGGGATGGAGCACTGGGTGATTTACAGTGTGAGGATGGAGCACTGGTTTATTCACAGTGTGGGGATGGAGCACTGGGTTATTCACAGTGTGGGGATGGAGCACTGGGTTATTCACAGTGTGGTGATGGAGCACTGGGTTATTCACAGTGTGGGGGTGGAGCACTGGGTTATTCACATTGTGGGGATGGAGCACTGGGTTATTCACAGTGCGGGGATGGAGCACTGGGTGATTTACAGTGTGAGGATGGAGCACTGGGTTATTCACAGTGTGGGGGTGGAGCACTGGGTTATTCACAGTGTGGGGATGGAGCACTGGGTTATTCACAGTGCGGGGATGGAGCACTGGGTGATTTACAGTGTGAGGATGGAGCACTGGTTTATTCACAGTGTGGGGATGGAGCACTGGGTTATTCACAGTGTGGGGATGGAGCACTGGGTTATTCACAGTGTGGGGATGGAGCACTGGGTTATTCATAGTGCGGGGATGGAGCACTGGGTGATTTACAGTGTGAGGATGGAGCACTGGGTTATTCACAGTGTGGGGAAGGAGCACTTGGTTATTCAGTGTGGGGATGGAGCACTGGGTTATTCACAGTCTGGGGATGGAGCACTGTGTTATTCACAGTGTGGGGATGGAGCACTGGGTGATTCACAGTGTGGGGATGGAGCACTGGGTTATTCACAGTGTGGGGATGGAGCACTGGGTTATTCACAGTGTGGGGATGGAGCACTGGGTTATTCACAGTGTGGGGATGGAGCAGTGGGTTATTCACAGTGTGGGGATGGAGCACTGGGTTATTCACGGTGTGGGAATGGAGCACTGGGTGATTCATAGTGTGAGGATGGAGCACTGGGTTATTCACAGTGTGGGCATGGAGCACTGGGTGATTTACAGTGTGGGGATGGAGCACTGGGTGATTTGCAGTGTGGGGATGGAGCACTGGGTTATTCACAGTGTGAGGATGGAGCACTGGGTTATTCACCATGTGGGATTGGAGCACTGGGTGATTCACAGTGTGGGGATGGAGCACTGGGTTATTCACAGTGTGGGGACGGAGCACTGGGTTATTCACAGTGTGCGGATGGAGCACTGGGTTATTCACAGTGTGGGGATGGAATACTGGGTTATTCACAGTGTGGGGATGGACCACTGGGTTATTCAGTGTGGGGATGGAGCACTTGGTGATTTACAGTGTGAGGATGGAGCACTGGGTTATTCACAGTGTGGGGATGGACCACTGGGTTATTCAGTGTGGGGATGGAGCACTGGGTTTTTCACAGTGTGGGGATGGAGCACTGGGTTATTCACAGTGTGGGGATGGAGCACTGGGTGATGCACAGTGCGGGGATGGATCTCTGGGTGATTTACAGTGTGGGGATGGAGCACTGGTTTATTCACAGTGTGAGGATGGAGCTCTGGGTGATTTACAGTGAGGGGATGGAGCACTGGGTTATTCATAGTGTGAGGATGGAGCACTGGGTTATTCACAGTGTGAGTATGGAGGACTGGGTGATTTACAGTGTGGGGATGGAGCACTGGGTGATTCACAGTGCGGGGATGGATCTCTGGGTGATTTACAGTGTGGGGATGGAGCACTGGTTTATTCACAGTGTGAGGATGGAGCTCTGGGTGATTTACAGTGAGGGGATGGAGCACTGGGTTATTCATAGTGTGAGGATGGAGCACTGGGTTATTCACAGTGTGGGGATTGAGCACTGGGTGATTCACAGTGTGGAGATGGAGCACTGGGTTATTCACAGTGTGGTGATGGAGCACTGGGTGATTTACAGTGTGGGGATGGAGCACTGGGTGATTAACAATGCTGGGATGGAGCACTGGGTTATTCACAGTGTGGGGATGGAGCACTCGGTGATTCACAGTGTGGGAATGGAGCACTGGGTTATTCACAGTGTGGGGATGGAGCACTGGGTTATTCACAGTGTGGGGATGGAGCACTGGGTGATTCACAGTGTGTGGATGGAGCACTGGGTTATTCACAGTGTGGGGATGGAGCACTGGGTTATTCACAGTGTGGGGATTGAGCACTGGGTGATTCACAGTGTGGGGATGGAGCACTGGGTTATTCACAGTGTGGGTATGGAGCACTGGGTTATTCACAGTGTGCGGATGGAGCACTGGGTTATTCACAGTGTGGGTATGGAGCACTGGGTTATTCACAGTGTGCGGATGGAGCACTGGGTTATTCACAGAGTGGGCATGGAGCACTGGGTGATTTACAGTGTGGGGATGGAGCACTGGTTTATTCACAGTGTGGGGATGGAGCACTGGGTTATTCACAGTGTGCGGATGGAGCACTGGGTTATTCACAGTGTGGGCATGGAGCACTGGGTGATTTACAGTGTGGGGATGGAGCACTGGTTTATTCACAGTGTGGGCATGGAGCACTGGGTTATTCACAGTGTGCGGATGGAGCACTGGGTTATTCACAGTGTGGGCATGGAGCACTGGGTGATTTACAGTGTGGGGATGGAGCACTGGTTTATTCACAGTGTGGGCATGGAGCACTGGGTTATTCACAGTGTGCGGATGGAGCACTGGGTTATTTACAGTGTGGGTATGGAGCACTGGGTTATTCACAGTGTGGGGATGGAGCACTGGGTGATTCACAGTGCGGGGATGGAGCACTGGGTTATTCACAATGTGCGGATGGAGCACTGGGTGATTAAGAGTGTGGGGATGGAGCACTGGGTTATTTAAAGTGTGCGTATGGAATACTGGGTTATTCACAGTGTGGGGGTGGAGCACTGGGTGAGTTACAGTGTGAGGATGGAGCACTGTGTTATTCATAGTGTGGGGATGGAGCACTGGGTGATTTACAGTGTGAGGATGGAATACTGGGTTATTCACAGTGTGGGGATGGACCACTGGGTTATTCAGTGTGGGGATGGAGCACTGGGTTTTTCACAGTGTGGGGATGGAGCACTGGGTTATTCACAGTGTGGGGATGGAGCACTGGGTGATTCACAGTGCGGGGATGGATCTCTGGGTGATTTACAGTGTGGGGATGGAGCACTGGTTTATTCACAGTGTGAGGATGGAGCTCTGGGTGATTTACAGTGAGGGGATGGAGCACTGGGTTATTCATAGTGTGAGGATGGAGCACTGGGTTATTCACAGTGTGGGGATTGAGCACTGGATGATTCACAGTGTGGAGATGGAGCACTGGGTTATTCACAGTGTGGTGATGGAGCACTGGGTGATTTACAGTGTGGGGATGGAGCACTGGGTGATTAACAATGCTGGGATGGAGCACTGGGTTATTCACAGTGTGGGGATGGAGCACTCGGTGATTCACAGTGTGGGGATGGAGCACTGGGTTATTCACAGTGTGGGGATGGAGCACTGGGTTATTCACAGTGTGGGGATGGAGCACTGGGTGATTCACAGTGTGGGGATGGAGCACTGGGTTATTCACAGTGTGGGGATGGAGCACTGGGTTATTCACAGTGTGGGGATTGAGCACTGGGTTATTCACAGTGTGGGGATGGAGCACTGGGTTATTCACAGTGTGGGGATGGAGCACTGGGTTATTCACAGTGTGCGGATGGAGCACTGGGTTATTCACAGAGTGGGCATGGAGCACTGGGTGATTTACAGTGTGGGGATGGAGCACTGGTTTATTCACAGTGTGGGGATGGAGCACAGGGTTATTCACAATGTGCGGATGGAGCACTGGGTTATTCATAGTGTGGGCATGGAGCACTGGGTGATTTACAGTGTGGGGATGGAGCACTGGTTTATTCACAGTGTGGGCATGGAGCACTGGGTTATTCACAGTGTGCAGATGGAGGACTGGGTTATTCACAGTGTGGGCATGGAGCACTGGGTGATTTACAGTGTGGGGATGGAGCACTGGTTTATTCACAGTGTGGGCATGGAGCACTGCGTTATTCAAAGTGTGCGGATGGAGCACTGGGTTATTCACAGTGTGGGGATGGAGCACTGGGGTATTCACAGTGTGGGGATGGAGCACTGGGTTATTCACAGTGTGAGGATGGAGCACTGGGTTATTCACAGTGTGGGGATGGAGCACTGGTTTATTCACAGTGTCGGCATGGAGCACTGGGTGATTCACAGTGTGGGGATGGAGCACTGGGTTATTCACAGTGTGGGGGTGGAGCACTGGTTATTCACAGTGTGGGGATGGAGCACTGGGTGATTCACAGTGTGGGGATGGAGCACTGGGTTATTCACAGTGTGGTGATGGAGCACTGGGTTATTCACAGTGTGGGGGTGGAGCACTGGGTTATTCACAGTGTGGGGATGGAGCACTGGGTTATTCACAGTGCGGGGATGGAGCACTGGGTGATTTACAGTGTGAGGATGGAGCACTGGTTTATTCACAGTGTGGGGATGGAGCACTGGGTTATTCACAGTGTGGGGATGGAGCACTGGGTTATTCACAGTGTGGTGATGGAGCACTGGGTTATTCACAGTGTGGGGGTGGAGCACTGGGTAATTCACAGTGTGGGGATGGAGCACTGGGTTATTCACAGTGCGGGGATGGAGCACTGGGTGATTTACAGTGTGAGGATGGAGCACTGGGTTATTCACAGTGTGGGGGTGGAGCACTGGGTTATTCACAGTGTGGGGATGGAGCACTGGGTTATTCACAGTGCGGGGATGGAGCACTGGGTGATTTACAGTGTGAGGATGGAGCACTGGGTTATTCACAGTGTGGGGATGGAGCACTGGGTTATTCACAGTGTGGAGATGGAGCACTGGGTTATTCACAGTGTGGTGATGGAGCACTGGGTGATTTACAGTGTGGGGATGGAGCACTGGGTGATTAAAAATGCTGGGATGGAGCACTGGGTTATTCACAGTGTGGGGATGGAGCACTCGGTGATTCACAGTGTGGGAATGGAGCACTGGGTTATTCACAGTGTGGGGATGGAGCACTGGGTTATTCACAGTGTGGGGATGGAGCACTGGGTGATTCACAGTGTGTGGATGGAGCACTGGGTTATTCACAGTGTGGGGATGGAGCACTGGGTTTTTCACAGGGTGGGGATTGAGCACTGGGTTATTCACAGTGTGGGTATGGAGCACTGGGTTATTCACAGTGTGGGTATGGAGCACTGGGTTATTCACAGTGTGCGGATGGAGCACTGGGTTATTCACAGAGTGGGCATGGAGCACTGGGTGATTTACAGTGTGGGGATGGAGCACTGGTTTATTCACAGTGTGGGGATGGAGCACTGGGTTATTCACAGTGTGCGGATGGAGCACTGGGTTATTCACAGTGTGGGCATGGAGCACTGGGTGATTTACAGTGTGGGGATGGAGCACTGGTTTATTCACAGTGTGGGCATGGAGCACTGGGTTATTCACAGTGTGCGGATGGAGCACTGGGTTATTCACAGTGTGGGCATGGAGCACTGGGTGATTTACAGTGTGGGGATGGAGCACTGGTTTATTCACAGTGTGGGCATGGAGCACTGGGTTATTCACAGTGTGCGGATGGAGCACTGGGTTATTCACAGTGTGGGTATGGAGCACTGGGTTATTCACAGTGTGGGGGTGGAGCACTGGGTGATTCACAGTGCGGGGATGGAGCACTGGGTTATTCACAATGTGCGGATGGAGCACTGGGTGATTAAGAGTGTGGGGATGGAGCACTGGGTTATTTAAAGTGTGCGTATGGAATACTGGGTTATTCACAGTGTGGGGGTGGAGCACTGGGTGATTTACAGTGTGAGGATGGAGCACTGTGTTATTCATAGTGTGGGGATGGAGCACTGGGTGATTTACAGTGTGAGGATGGAATACTGGGTTATTCACAGTGTGGGGATGGACCACTGGGTTATTCAGTGTGGGGATGGAGCACTGGGTTTTTCACAGTGTGGGGATGGAGCACTGGGTTATTCACAGTGTGGGGATGGAGCACTGGGTGATTCACAGTGCGGGGATAGATCTCTGGGTGATTTACAGTGTGGGGATGGAGCACTGGTTTATTCACAGTGTGAGGTTGGAGCTCTGGGTGATTTACAGTGAGGGGATGGAGCACTGGGTTATTCATAGTGTGAGGATGGAGCACTGGGTTATTCACAGTGTGGGGATTGAGCACTGGATGATTCACAGTGTGGAGATGGAGCACTGGGTTATTCACAGTGTGGTGATGGAGCACTGGGTGATTTACAGTGTGGGGATGGAGCACTGGGTGATTAACAATGCTGGGATGGAGCACTGGCTTATTCACAGTGTGGGATGGAGCACTCGGTGATTCACAGTGTGGGGATGGAGCACTGGGTTATTCACAGTGTGGGGATGGAGCACTGGGTTATTCACAGTGTGGGGATGGAGCACTGGGTGATTCACAGTGTGGGGATGGAGCACTGGGTTATTCACAGTGTGGGGATGGAGCACTGGGTTATTCACAGTGTGGGGATTGAGCACTGGGTTATTCACAGTGTGGGGATGGAGCACTGGGTTATTCACAGTGTGGGGATGGAGCACTGGGTTATTCACAGTGTGCGGATGGAGCACTGGGTTATTCACAGAGTGGGCATGGAGCACTGGGTGATTTACAGTGTGGGGATGGAGCACTGGTTTATTCACAGTGTGGGCATGGAGCACTGGGTTATTCACAGTGTGCAGATGGAGGACTGGGTTATTCACAGTGTGGGCATGGAGCACTGGGTGATTTACAGTGTGGGGATGGAGCACTGGTTTATTCACAGTGTGGGCATGGAGCACTGCGTTATTCAAAGTGTGCGGATGGAGCACTGGGTTATTCACAGTGTGGGGATGGAGCACTGGGTTATTCACAGTGTGGGGATGGAGCACTGGGTTATTCACAGTGTGCGGATGGAGCACTGGGTTATTCACAGAGTGGGCATGGAGCACTGGGTGATTTACAGTGTGGGGATGGAGCACTGGTTTATTCACAGTGTGGGCATGGAGCACTGGGTTATTCACAGTGTGCAGATGGAGGACTGGGTTATTCACAGTGTGGGCATGGAGCACTGGGTGATTTACAGTGTGGGGATGGAGCACTGGTTTATTCACAGTGTGGGCATGGAGCACTGCGTTATTCAAAGTGTGCGGATGGAGCACTGGGTTATTCACAGTGTGGGTATGGAGCACTGGGTTATTCACAGTGTGGGGATGGAGCACTGGGTTATTCACAGTGTGGGGATGGAGCACTGGGGTATTCACAGTGTGGGGTTGGAGCACTGCGTTATTCACAGTGTGAGGATGGAGCACTGGGTTATTCACAGTGTGGGGATGGAGCACTGGTTTATTCACAGTGTGGGCATGGAGCACTGGGTGATTCACAGTGTGGGGATGGAGCACTGGGTTATTCACAGTGTGGGGGTGGAGCACTGGTTATTCACAGTGTGGGGATGGAGCACTGGGTGATTCACAGTGTGGGGATGGAGCACTGGGTTATTCACAGTGTGGTGATGGAGCACTGGGTTATTCACAGTGTGGGGGTGGAGCACTGGGTTATTCACAGTGTGGGGATGGAGCACTGGGTTATTCACAGTGCGGGGATGGAGCACTGGGTGATTGAAAGTGTGAGGATGGAGCACTGGTTTATTCACAGTGTGGGGATGGAGCACTGGGTTATTCACAGTGTGGGGATGGAGCACTGGGTTATTCACAGTGTGGTGATGGAGCACTGGGTTATTCACAGTGTGGGGGTGGAGCACTGGGTTATTCACAGTGTGGGGATGGAGCACTGGGTTATTCACAGTGCGGGGATGGAGCACTGGGTGATTTACAGTGTGAGGATGGAGCACTGGGTTATTCACAGTGTGGGGGTGGAGCACTGGGTTATTCACAGTGTGGGGATGGAGCACTGGGTTATTCACAGTGCGGGGATGGAGCACTGGGTGATTTACAGTGTGAGGATGGAGCACTGGTTTATTCACAGTGTGGGGATGGAGCACTGGGTTATTCACAGTGTGGGGATGGAGCACTGGGTTATTCACAGTGTGGGGATGGAGCACTGGGTTATTCATAGTGCGGGGATGGAGCACTGGGTGATTTACAGTGTGAGGATGGAGCACTGGTTTATTCACAGTGTGGGGATGGAGCACTGGGTTATTCACAGTGTGGGGATGGAGCACTGGGTTATTCACAGTGTGGGGATGGAGCACTGGGTTATTCACAGTATGGGGAAGGAGCACTTGGTTATTCACAGTGTGGGGATGGAGCACTGGGTGATTTAAAGTGTGAGGATGGAGCACTGGGTTATTCACAGTGTGGGGAAGGAGCACTTGGTTATTCAGTGTGGGGATGGAGCACTGGGTTATTCACAGTGTGGGGATGGAGCACTGGGTGATTCACAGTGTGGTGAAGGAGCACTCGGTGATTTACAATGTGGGGATGGAGAACTGGGTGATTTACAGTGTGGGGATGGAACACTGGGTTATTCACAGTGTGGGGATGGAGCACTGGGTGATTTACAGTGTGGGCATGGAGCACTGGGGTATTCTCAGTGTGGGGATGGAGCACTGGGTGATTCACAGTGTGGGGATGGAGCACTGGGTTATTCACAGTGTGGGGATGGAGCACTGGGGTATTCTCAGTGTGGGGATGGAGCACTGGGTTATTCACAGTGTGGGGATGGAGCACTGGCTTATTCACAGTGTGGGGATGGAGCACTGGGTGATTTAAAGTGTGGGGATGGAGCACTGGGGTATTCACAGTGTGGGGATGGAGCACTGGTTAATTCACAGTGTGGAGATAGAGCATGGGGTTATTCACAGTGTGGGGATGGAGCACTGGGTGATTTATAGTGTGGGGATGGAGCACTGGTTTATTCACAGTGTGGGTATTGAGCACTGGGTTATTCACAGTGTGGGGATGGAGCACTGGGTTATTCACAGTGTAGGGATGGAGCACTGGGTTATTCACAGTGTGGGGATGGAGCACTGGGTTATTCACAGTGTGGGGATGGAACACTGGGTGATTTACAGTGTGGGGATGGAGCACAGGGTTATTCACAATGTGGGGATGGAGCACTGGGTGATTTACAGTGTGGGGATGGAGCACTGGGGTATTCACAGTGTGGGGATGGAGCACTGGTTAATTCACAGTGTGGAGATGGAGCATGGGGTTATTCACAGTGTGGGGATGGAGCACAGGGTGAATTATAGTGTGGGGATGGAGCATTGGGTTATTCACAGTGTGGGAATGGAGCACTGGGTTATTCACAGTGTGGGGATGGAGCACTGGGTTATTCACAGTGTGGGGATGAGCACTGGGTTATTCACAGTGTGGGGATTGAGCACTGGGTTATTCACAGTGTGGGGATGGAACACTGGGTGATTTACAGTGAGGGGATGGAGCACTGGATTATTCATAGTGTGGGGATGGAGCACTGGGTTATTCAGTGTGGGGATGGAGCACTGGGTTATTCACAGTGTGGGGATGGGGCACTGGGTGATTTACAGTGAGGGGATGGAGCACTGGATTATTCAGTGTGGGGATGGAGCACTGGGTTATTCACAGTGTGGGGATGGAGCACTGGGTTATTCACAATATAGGGATGGAGCACTGGGTTATTCACAGTGTGGGGATGGAGCACTGGGTTATTCACAGTGTGGGGATGGAGCACTGGGTTATTCACAGTGTGGGGATGGAGCACTGGGTTATTCACAGTTTGGGGATGGAGCACTGGGTTATTCACAGTGTGGGGATGGAGCACTGGCTTATTCACAGTGTGGGGATGGAGCACTGGGTGATTTAAAGTGTGGGGATGGAGCACTGGGGTATTCACAGTGTGGGGATGGAGCACTGGTTAATTCACAGTGTGGAGATAGAGCATGGGGTTATTCACAGTGTGGGGATGGAGCACTGGGTTATTCACAGTGTGGGGATGGAGCACTGGGTTATTCACAGTGTGGGGATGGAGCACTGTGTTATTCACAGTGCGGGGATGGAGCACTGGGTGATTTACAGTGTGAGGATGGAGCACTGGTTTATTCACAGTGTGGGGATGGAGCACTGGGTTATTCACAGTGTGGGGATGGAGCACTGGGTTATTCACAGTGTGGGGATGGAGCACTGGGTTATTCATAGTGCGGGGATGGAGCACTGGGTGATTTACAGTGTGAGGATGGAGCACTGGTTTATTCACAGTGTGGGGATGGAGCACTGGGTTATTCACAGTGTGGGGATGGAGCACTGGGTTATTCACAGTGTGGGGATGGAGCACTGGGTTATTCACAGTATGGGGAAGGAGCACTTGGTTATTCACAGTGTGGGGATGGAGCACTGGGTGATTTAAAGTGTGAGGATGGAGCACTGGGTTATTCACAGTGTGGGGAAGGAGCACTTGGTTATTCAGTGTGGGGATGGAGCACTGGGTTATTCACAGTGTGGGGATGGAGCACTGGGTGATTCACAGTGTGGTGAAGGAGCACTCGGTGATTTACAATGTGGGGATGGAGAACTGGGTGATTTACAGTGTGGGGATGGAACACTGGGTTATTCACAGTGTGGGGATGGAGCACTGGGTGATTTACAGTGTGGGCATGGAGCACTGGGGTATTCTCAGTGTGGGGATGGAGCACTGGGTGATTCACAGTGTGGGGATGGAGCACTGGGTTATTCACAGTGTGGGGATGGAGCACTGGGGTATTCTCAGTGTGGGGATGGAGCACTGGGTTATTCACAGTGTGGGGATGGAGCACTGGCTTATTCACAGTGTGGGGATGGAGCACTGGGTGATTTAAAGTGTGGGGATGGAGCACTGGGGTATTCACAGTGTGGGGATGGAGCACTGGTTAATTCACAGTGTGGAGATAGAGCATGGGGTTATTCACAGTGTGGGGATGGAGCACTGGGTGATTTATAGTGTGGGGATGGAGCACTGGTTTATTCACAGTGTGGGTATTGAGCACTGGGTTATTCACAGTGTGGGGATGGAGCACTGGGTTATTCACAGTGTAGGGATGGAGCACTGGGTTATTCACAGTGTGGGGATGGAGCACTGGGTTATTCACAGTGTGGGGATGGAACACTGGGTGATTTACAGTGTGGGGATGGAGCACAGGGTTATTCACAATGTGGGGATGGAGCACTGGGTGATTTACAGTGTGGGGATGGAGCACTGGGGTATTCACAGTGTGGGGATGGAGCACTGGTTAATTCACAGTGTGGAGATGGAGCATGGGGTTATTCACAGTGTGGGGATGGAGCACAGGGTGAATTATAGTGTGGGGATGGAGCATTGGGTTATTCACAGTGTGGGAATGGAGCACTGGGTTATTCACAGTGTGGGGATGGAGCACTGGGTTATTCACAGTGTGGGGATGAGCACTGGGTTATTCACAGTGTGGGGATTGAGCACTGGGTTATTCACAGTGTGGGGATGGAACACTGGGTGATTTACAGTGAGGGGATGGAGCACTGGATTATTCATAGTGTGGGGATGGAGCACTGGGTTATTCAGTGTGGGGATGGAGCACTGGGTTATTCACAGTGTGGGGATGGGGCACTGGGTGATTTACAGTGAGGGGATGGAGCACTGGATTATTCAGTGTGGGGATGGAGCACTGGGTTATTCACAGTGTGGGGATGGAGCACTGGGTTATTCACAATATAGGGATGGAGCACTGGGTTATTCACAGTGTGGGGATGGAGCACTGGGTTATTCACAGTGTGGGGATGGAGCACTGGGTTATTCACAGTGTGGGGATGGAGCACTGGGTTATTCACAGTTTGGGGATGGAGCACTGGGTTATTCACAGTGTGGGGATGGAGCACTGGCTTATTCACAGTGTGGGGATGGAGCACTGGGTGATTTAAAGTGTGGGGATGGAGCACTGGGGTATTCACAGTGTGGGGATGGAGCACTGGTTAATTCACAGTGTGGAGATAGAGCATGGGGTTATTCACAGTGTGGGGATGGAGCACTGGGTGATTTATAGTGTGGGGATGGAGCACTGGTTTATTCACAGTGTGGGGATTGAGCACTGGGTTATTCACAGTGTGGGGATGGAGCACTGGGTTATTCACAGTGTGGGGATGGAGCACTGGGTTATTCACAGTGTGGGGATGGAGCACTGGGTTATTCACAGTGTGGGGATGGAACACTGGGTGATTTACAGTGTGGGGATGGAGCACAGGGTTATTCACAATGTGGGGATGGAGCACTGGGTGATTTACAGTGTTGGGATGGAGCACTGGGATATTCACAGTGTGGGGATGGAGCACTGGTTAATTCACAGTGTGGAGATGGAGCATGGGGTTATTCAGTGTGGGGATGGAGCACAGGGTGAATTATAGTGTGGGGATGGAGCATTGGGTTATTCACAGTGTGGGAATGGAGCACTGGGTTATTCTCAGTGTGGGGATGGAGCACTGGGTTATTCACAGTGTGGGGATGAGCACTGGGTTATTCACAGTGTGGGGATTGAGCACTGGGTTATTCACAGTGTGGGGATGGAACACTGGGTAATTTACAGTGTGGGGATGGAGCACAGGGTTATTCACAGTATGGGGATGGGGCACTGGGTGATTTACAGTGAGGGGATGGAGCACTGGATTATTCACAGTGTGGGAATGGACCACTGGGTTATTCACAGTGTGGGGATGGAGCACTGGGTGATTTACAGTGTGGGGATGGAGCACTGCGTGATTCACATTGTGGGGATGGAGCACTGGGTGATTTACACTGTGGAGATGGAGCACTGGGTTACTCACAGTGTGGGGATGGAGCACTGGGTTATTCAATGTGTGGGGATGGAGCACTGGGTTATTCACAGTGTGGGGATGGAGCACTGGGTTATTCACAGTGTGGGGATGTAGCACTGGGTGATTCACAGTGTGGGGACGGAGCACTGGGTGATTTACAGGGTGGGGATGGAGCACAGCGTTATTCACAGTGTGGAGATGGAGCACTGTGTTATTCACAGTGTGGGGATGGAGCACTGGGTTATTCACAGTGTGGGGATGAAGCACTGGGTTGTTCACAGTGTGGGGATGGAGCACTGGGTTATTAACAGTGTGGGGATGGAACACTGGGTTATTCACAGTGTGGGCATGGAGCACTGAGTTATTCAAAGTGTGGGGATGGAGCACTGGGTGATTAACAGTGTGGGGATGGAGTACTGGGTTATTCACAGCGTGAGGATGGAGCACTGGGCTATTCACAGTGTGGGGATGGAGTATTGGGTGATTTCCAGTGTGGGAGTGGAGGAGTGGTACTGTGTGATTCATAGCGTATGGGTGCAAGGTGCACTGGGTGATTCACTGTGTGGGGATGGAGCACTGGGTTATTCACAGTGTGAGGATGGAGCACTGGGTTATTCACAGTGTGGGGATGGAGCACTGGGTGATTCATAGTGTGAGGATGGAGTAGTGGGTGATTTCCAGTGTGGGAGTGGAGGAGTGGCACTGGGTGATTCATAGCGTATGGGGGCAAGGTGCACTGGGTGATTCACTGTGTGGGGAATGGGGCACTGGGTGATTTACAGTATGGGGATGGAGCACTGGGTGATTCACAGTGTGGGGATGGAGCACTGGGTGATTTAAAGTGTGAGGATGGAGCACTGGGTTATTCACAGTCTGGGGAAGGAGCACTGGGTTATTCACAGTGTGGGGATGGAGCACTGGGTTATCCACAGTGTGGGGATGGAGCACTGGGTTATTCACAGTGTGGGGATGGAGCACTGGGTTATTCACAGTGTGGGGATGGAGCACTGGGTTATCCACAGTGTGGGGATGGAGCACTGGGTTATTCACAGTGTGGGGATGGAGCACTGGGTTATTCACAGTGTGGGGATGGAGCAAAGGGTTATTCACAGTATGCGGATGGAGCACTGGGTGATTTACAGTGTGGGGATGGAGCACTGGGTGATTCGCAGTGTGGTGACGGAGCACTCGGTGATTTACAGTGTGTGGATGGAGCACTGGGTGATACACAGTGCGGGGTTGGAGCACTGGGTTATTCTCAGTGTGGGGATGGAGCACTGGGTGATTCACAGTGTGGGGATGGAGCACTGGGTTATTCACAGTGTGGGGATGGAGCACTGGGTGATGTACAGTGTGAGGATGGAGCACTGGGTTATTCACAGTGTGGGGATGGACCACTGGGTTATTCAGTGTGGGGATGGAGCACTGGGTTATTCACAGTGTGGGGATGGAGCACTGGGTTATTCACAGTGTGGGGATGGACCACTGGGTGATTCACAGAGCGGGGATGGAGCACTGGGTTATTCACAGTGTGAGGATGGAGCTCTGGGTGATTTACAGTGAGGGGATGGAGCACTGGGTTATTCATAGTGTGAGGATGGAGCACTGGGTTATTCACAGTGTGGGGATTGAGCACTGGGTGATTCACAGTGTGGGGATGGAGCACTGGGTTATTCACAGTGTGGAGATGGAGCACTGGGTTATTCACAGTGTGGTGATGGAGCACTGGGTGATTTACAGTGTGGGGATGGAGCACTGGGTGATTAACAATGCTGGGATGGAGCACTGGGTTATTCACAGTGTGGGGATGGAGCACTCGGTGATTCACAGTGTGGGGGTGGAGCACTGGGTTATTCACAGTGTGGGGATGGAGCACTGGGTTATTCAGAGTGTGGGGATGGAGCACTGGGTTATTCACAGTGTGGGGTTGGAGCACTGGGTGATTCACAGTGTGGGGATGGAGCACTGGTTTATTCACAGTGTGGGGATGGTGCCCTGGGTGATTTACAGTGTGGGGATGGAACACTGGGTGATTTACAGTGTGGGGATGGAGCACTGGGTTATTCACAGTGTGGGGATGGAGCACTGGGTTATTCACAGTGTGGGGATGGAGCACTGGGTTATTCACAGTGTGGGGATGGAGCACTGGGTCATTCACAGTGTGGGGATGGAGCACTGGGTGATTTACAGTGTGCGGATGGAGCACTGGGTTATTCACAGTGCGGGGATGGAGCACTGGGTGATTTACAGTGTGGGGATGGAGCACTGGTTTATTCACAGTGTGGGCATGGAGCA
The DNA here is from genome assembly GCF_047496885.1 of Scyliorhinus torazame. NCBI lineage: Eukaryota > Metazoa > Chordata > Chondrichthyes > Carcharhiniformes > Scyliorhinidae > Scyliorhinus > Scyliorhinus torazame. Next base: position 181,740,280 of record NC_092713.1, read on the forward strand.
CTGGGTGATTCACAGTGTGGCGATGGAGCACTGGTATATTCACAGTGTGGGGATGGAGCACTGGTATATTCACAGTGTGGGGATGGAGCACTGGGTTATTCACAGTATGGGGATGGAGCACTGGTATATTCACAGTGTGGGGATGGAGCACTGGTTTATTCACAGTGTGGGGATGGAGCACTGGGTTATTCAAAGTGTGCGGATGGAGCACTGGGTTACTCACAGTGTGGGGATGGAGCTCTGGGTTATTCACAGTGTGGAGATGGAGCACTGGGTTATTCACAGTGTGCGGATGGAGCACTGGGTTATTCAAAGTGTGCGGATGGAGCACTGGGTGATTCACAGTGTGCGGATGGAGCACTGGGTTATTCACAGTGTGGGCATGGAGCACTGGGTGATTTACAGTGTGGCGATGGAGCACTGGTATATTCACAGTGTGGGGATGGAGCACTGGGTGATACACAGTGTGGGGATGGAGCACTGGGTTATTCACAGTGTGGGGATGGAGCACCGGGTGATTCACAGTGTGGGCATGGAGCACTGGGTTATTCACAGTGTGGGGATGGAGCACTGGGTGATTCACAGTGTGTGGATGGAGCACTGGGTTATTCACATTGTGGGGATGGAGCACTGGGTTATTCGCAGTGTGGGGATGGAGCACTGTGTGATTTACAGTGTGGGGATGGAGCACTGGGGTATTCACAGTGTGGGGATGGAGCACTGGTTAATTCACAGTGTGGGGATGGAGCATGGGGGTATTCACAGTGTGAGGATGGAGCACTGGTTAATTCACAGTGTGGAGATGGAGCATGGGGGTATTCACAGTGTGAGGATGGAGCACTGGGTTATTCACAGTGTGAGGATGGAGCACTGGGTTATTCACAGTGTGGGGATGGAGCACTGGATTAGTCACAGTGTGGGGATGGAGCACTGGGTTATTCACAGTGTGGGGATGGAGCACTGGGTGATTCACAGTGTGGTGATGGAGCACTCGGTGATTTACAATGTGGGGATGGAGCACTGGGTGATTTACAGTGTGGGGATGGAACACTGGGTTATTCACAGTGTGGGGATGGAGCACTGGGTGATTTACAGTCTGGGGATGGAGCACTGGGTGATTTACAGTCTGGGGATGGAGCACTGGGTGATTCACAGTGTGGGGATGGAGCACTGGGTTATTCACAGTGTGGGGATGGAGCACTGGGTTATTCACAGTGTGGGGATGGAGCACTGGGTGATTCACAGTGTGGGGATGGAGCACTGGGTTATTCACAGTGTGGGGATGGAGCACTGGGTTATTCACAGTGTGGGGATGGAGCACTGGGTTATTCACAGTGTGGGGATGGAGCACTGGGTGATTTAAAGTGTGAGGATGGAGCACTGGGTTATTCACAGTGTGGGGAAGGAGCACTGGGTGATTCACAGTGTGGGGATGGAGCACTGGGTTTTTCACAGTGTGGGGACAGAGCACTGGGTTATTCACAGTGTGGGGATGGAGCTCTGTGTTATTCACAGTGTGGGGATGGAGCACTGGGTTATTCACAGTCTGGGGATGGAGCACTGTGTTATTCACAGTGTGGGGATGGAGCACTGGGTGATTCACAGTGTGGGGATGGAGCACTGGTTTATTCACAGTGTGGGGACGGAGCACTGGGTTATTCACAGTGTGGGGATGGAGCACTGGGTTATTCACAGTGTGGGGATGGAGCACTGGGTTATTCACAGTGTGGGGATGGAGCAGTGGGTTATTCACAGTGTGGGGATGGAGCACTGGGTTATTCACGGTGTGGGAATGGAGCACTGGGTTATTCACAGTGTGAGGATGGAGCACTGGGTTATTCACCATGTGGGATTGGAGCACTGGGTGATTCACAGTGTGGGGATGGAGCACTGGGTTATTCACAGTGTGGGGGTGGAGCACTGGGTGATTGACAGTGTGGGGATGGAGCACTGGGTGATTCACAGTGCGGGGATGGAGCACTGGGTTATTCACAATGTGCGGATGGAGCTCTGGGTGATTAAGAGTGTGGGGATGGAGCACTGGGTTATTCACAATGTGCGTATGGAATACTGGGTTATTCACAGTGTGGGGGTGGAGCACTGGGTGATTTACAGTGTGAGGATGGAGCACTGTGTTATTCATAGTGTGGGGATGGAGCACTTGGTGATTTACAGTGTGAGGATGGAGCACTGGGTTATTCACAGTGTGGGGATGGACCACTGGGTTATTCAGTGTGGAGATGGAGCACTGGGTTTTTCACAGTGTGGGGATGGAGCACTGGGTTATTCACAGTGTGGGGATGGAGCACTGGGTGATTCACAGTGCGGGGATGGATCTCTGGGTGATTTACAGTGTGGGGATGGAGCACTGGTTTATTCACAGTGTGAGGATGGAGCTCTGGGTGATTTACAGTGAGGGGATGGAGCACTGGGTTATTCATAGTGTGAGGATGGAGCACTGGGTTATTCACAGTGTGGGGATTGAGCACTGGGTGATTCACAGTGTGGAGATGGAGCACTGGGTATTCACAGTGTGGTGATGGAGCACTGGGTGATTTACAGTGTGGGGATGGAGCACTGGGTGATTAACAATGCTGGGATGGAGCACTGGGTTATTCACAGTGTGGGGATGGAGCACTCGGTGATTCACAGTGTGGGAATGGAGCACTGGGTTATTCACAGTGTGGGGATGGAGCACTGGGTTATTCACAGTGTGGGGATGGAGCACTGGGTGATTCACAGTGTGGGGATGGAGCACTGGGTTATTCACAGTGTGGGGATGGAGCACTGGGTTATTCACAGTGTGGGGATTGAGCACTGGGTTATTCACAGTGTGGGGATGGAGCACTGGGTTATTCACAGTGTGGGGATTGAGCACTGGGTGATTTACAGTGAGGGGATGGAGCACTGGGTTATTCACAGTGTGCGGATGGAGCACTGGGTTATTCACAGAGTGGGCATGGAGCACTGGGTGATTTACAGTGTGGGGATGGAGCACTGGTTTATTCACAGTGTGGGGATGGAGCACTGGGTTATTCACAGTGTGCGGATGGAGCACTGGGTTATTCACAGTGTGGGCATGGAGCACTGGGTGATTTACAGTGTGGGGATGGAGCACTGGTTTATTCACAGTGTGGGCATGGAGCACTGGGTTATTCACAGTGTGCGGATGGAGCACTGGGTTATTCACAGTGCGGGGATGGAGCACTGTGTTATTCACAATGTGCGGATGGAGCTCTGGGTGATTAAGAGTGTGGGGATGGAGCGCTGGGTGATTTACAGTGTGAGGATGGAATACTGGGTTATTCACAGTGTGGGGATGGACCACTGGGTTATTCAGTGTGGGGATGGAGCACTGGGTTTTTCACAGTGTGGGGATGGAGCACTGGGTTATTCACAGTGTGGGGATGGAGCACTGGGTGATTCACAGTGCGGGGATGGATCTCTGGGTGATTCACAGTGCGGGGATGGATCTCTGGGTGATTTACAGTGTGGGGATGGAGCACTGGTTTATTCACAGTGTGAGGATGGCGCTCTGGGTGATTTACAGTGAGGGGATGGAGCACTGGGTTATTCATAGTGTGAGGATGGAGCACTGGGTTATTCACAGTGTGGGGATTGAGCACTGGATGATTCACAGTGTGGAGATGGAGCACTGGGTTATTCACAGTGTGGTGATGGAGCACTGGGTGATTTACAGTGTGGGAATGGAGCACTGGGTGATTAACAATGCTGGGATGGAGCACTGGGTTATTCACAGTGTGGGGATGGAGCACTCGGTGATGCACAGTGTGGGGATGGAGCACTGGGTTATTCACAGTGTGGGGATGGAGCACTGGGTTATTCACAGTGTGGGGATGGAGCACTGGGTTATTCACGGTGTGGGAATGGAGCACTGGGTTATTCACAGTGTGAGGATGGAGCACTGGGTTATTCACCATGTGGGATTGGAGCACTGGGTGATTCACAGTGTGGGGATGGAGCACTGGGTTATTCACAGTGTGGGGGTGGAGCACTGGGTGATTGACAGTGTGGGGATGGAGCACTGGGTGATTCACAGTGTGGGGATGGAGCACTGGGTTATTCACAGTGTGGGGATGGAGCACTGGGTTATTCACAGTGTGGGGATTGAGCACTGGGTTATTCATAGTGTGGGGATGGAGCACTGGGTTATTCACAGTGTGGGGATGGAGCACTGGGTTATTCACAGTGTGCGGATGGAGCACTGGGTTATTCACAGAGTGGGCATGGAGCACTGGGTGATTTACAGTGTGGGGATGGAGCACTGGTTTATTCACAGTGTGGGGATGGAGCACAGGGTTATTCACAGTGTGCGGATGGAGCACTGGGTTATTCATAGTGTGGGCATGGAGCACTGGGTGATTTACAGTGTGGGGATGGAGCACTGGTTTATTCACAGTGTGGGCATGGAGCACTGGGTTATTCACAGTGTGCAGATGGAGCACTGGGTTATTCACAGTGTGGGCATGGAGCACTGGGTGATTTACAGTGTGGGGATGGAGCACTGGTTTATTCACAGTGTGGGCATGGAGCACAGGGTTATTCAAAGTGTGCGGATGGAGCACTGGGTTATTCACAGTGTGGGTATGGAGCACTGGGTTATTCACAGTGTGGGGATGGAGCACTGGGTTATTCACAGTGTGGGGATGGAGCACTGGGGTATTCACAGTGTGGGGATGGAGCACTGCGTTATTCACAGTGTGGGGATGGAGCACTGGGGTATTCACAGTGTGGGGATGGAGCACTGGGTTATTCACAGTGTGGGGATGGAGCACTGGTTTATTCACAGTGTGGGCATGGAGCACTGGGTGATTCACAGTGTGGGGATGGAGCACTGGGTTATTCACAGTGTGGGGGTGGAGCACTGGGTTATTCACAGTGTGGGGATGGAGCACTGGGTGATTCACAGTGTGGGGATGGAGCACTGGGTTATTCACAGTGTGGTGATGGAGCACTGGGTTATTCACAGTGTGGGGGTGGAGCACTGGGTTATTCACAGTGTGGGGATGGAGCACTGGGTTATTCACAGTGCGGGGATGGAGCACTGGGTGATTTACAGTGTGAGGATGGAGCACTGGTTTATTCACAGTGTGGGGATGGAGCACTGGGTTATTCACAGTGTGGGGATGGAGCACTGGGTTATTCACAGTGTGGGGATGGAGCACTGGGTTATTCACAGTGTGGGGATGGAGCACTGGTTTATTCACAGTGTGGGGATGGAGCACTGGGTTATTCACAGTGTGGGGGTGGAGCACTGGGTTATTCACAGTGTGGGGATGGAGCACTGGGTTATTCACAGTGCGGGGATGGAGCACTGGGTGATTTACAGTGTGATGATGGAGCACTGGTTTATTCACAGTGTGGGGATGGAGCACTGGGTTATTCACAGTGTGGGGATGGAGCACTGGGTTATTCACAGTGTGGGGATGGAGCACTGGGTTATTCATAGTGCGGGGATGGAGCACTGGGTGATTTACAGTGTGAGGATGGAGCACTGGTTTATTCACAGTGTGGGGATGGAGCACTGGGTTATTCACAGTGTGGGGATGGAGCACTGGGTTATTCACAGTGTGGGGATGGAGCACTGGGTTATTCACAGTGTGGGGAAGGAGCACTTGGTTATTCACAGTGTGGGGATGGAGCACTGGGTGATTTAAAGTGTGAGGATGGAGCACTGGGTTATTCACAGTGTGGGGAAGGAGCACTTGGTTATTCAGTGTGGGGATGGAGCACTGGGTTATTCACAGTGTGGGGATGGAGCACTGGGTGATTCACAGTGTGGTGAAGGAGCACTCGGTGATTTACAATGTGGGGATGGAGCACTGGGTGATTTACAGTGTGGGGATGGAACACTGGGTTATTCACAGTGTGGGGATGGAGCACTGGGTGATTTACAGTGTGGGCATGGAGCACTGGGGTATTCTCAGTGTGGGGATGGAGCACTGGGTGATTCACAGTGTGGGGATGGAGCACTGGGTTGTTCACAGTGTGGGGATGGAGCACTGGGGTATTCTCAGTGTGGGGATGGAGCACTGGGTTATTCACAGTGTGGGGATGGAACACTGGGTTATTCACAGTGTGGGGATGGAGCACTGGGTGATTTACAGTGTGAGGATGGAGCACTGGTTTATTCACAGTGTGGGGATGGAGCACTGGGTTATTCACAGTGTGGGGATGGAGCACTGGGTTATTCACAGTGTGGGGATGGAGCACTGAGTGATTTAAAGTGTGAGGATGGAGCACTGGGTTATTCACAGTGTGGGGAAGGAGCACTTGGTTATTCAGTGTGGGGATGGAGCACTGGGTTATTCACAGTCTGGGGATGGAGCACTGGGTTATTAACAGTGTGGGGATGGAGCACTGGGTGATTCACAGTGTGGGGATGGAGCACTGGGTTATTCACAGTGTGGGGATGGAGCACTGGGTTATTCACAGTGTGGGGATGGAGCACTGGGTTATTCACAGTGTGGGGATGGAGCACTGGGTTATTCACAGTGTGGGGATGGAGCACTGGGTTATTCACAGTGTGGGGATGGAGCACTGGGTTATTCACAGTGTGGGGATGGAGCACTGGGTTATTCACAGTGTGGGGATGGAGCACTGGGTTATTCACCATGTGGGATTGGAGCACTGGGTGATTCACAGTGTGGGGATGGAGCACTGGGTTATTCACAGTGTGGGGGTGGAGCACTGGGTGATTGACAGTGTGGGGATGGAGCACTGGGTTATTCACAGTGTGGGGGTGGAGCACTGGGTGATTGACAGTGTGGGGATGGAGCACTGGATGATTCACAGTGCGGGGATGGAGCACTGGGTTATTCACAATGTGCGGATGGAGCTCTGGGTGATTAAGAGTGTGGGGATGGAGCACTGGGTTATTTAAAGTGTGGGGAAGGAGCACTTGGTTATTCAGTGTGGGGATGGAGCACTGGGTTATTCACAGTGTGGGGATGGAGCACTGGGTGATTCACAGTGTGGTGAAGGAGCACTCGGTGATTTACAATGTGGGGATGGAGCACTGGGTGATTTACAGTGTGGGGATGGAACACTGGGTTATTCACAGTGTGGGGATGGAGCACTGGGTGATTTACAGTGTGGGCATGGAGCACTGGGGTATTCTCAGTGTGGGGATGGAGCACTGGGTGATTCACAGTGTGGGGATGGAGCACTGGGTTATTCACAGTGTGGGGATGGAGCACTGGGGTATTCTCAGTGTGGGGATGGAGCACTGGGTTATTCACAGTGTGGGGATGGAACACTGGGTTATTCACAGTGTGGGGATGGAGCACTGGGTGATTCACAGTGTGAGGATGGAGCACTGGTTTATTCACAGTGTGGGGATGGAGCACTGGGTTATTCACAGTGTGGGGATGGAGCACTGGGTTATTCACAGTGTGGGGATGGAGCACTGGGTGATTTAAAGTGTGAGGATGGAGCACTGGGTTATTCACAGTGTGGGGAAGGAGCACTTGGTTATTCAGTGTGGGGATGGAGCACTGGGTTATTCACAGTCTGGGGATGGAGCACTGGGTTATTAACAGTGTGGGGATGGAGCACTGGGTGATTCACAGTGTGGGGATGGAGCACTGGGTTATTCACAGTGTGGGGATGGAGCACTGGGTTATTCACAGTGTGGGGATGGAGCACTGGGTTATTCACAGTGTGGGGATGGAGCACTGGGTTATTCACAGTGTGGGGATGGAGCACTGGGTTATTCACAGTGTGGGGATGGAGCACTGGGTTATTCACAGTGTGGGGATGGAGCACTGGGTTATTCACAGTGTGGGGATGGAGCACTGGGTTATTCACCATGTGGGATTGGAGCACTGGGTGATTCACAGTGTGGGGATGGAGCACTGGGTTATTCACAGTGTGGGGGTGGAGCACTGGGTGATTGACAGTGTGGGGATGGAGCACTGGGTGATTCACAGTGCGGGGATGGAGCACTGGGTTATTCACAATGTGCGGATGGAGCTCTGGGTGATTAAGAGTGTGGGGATGGAGCACTGGGTGATTTAAAGTGTGCGTATGGAATACTGGGTTATTCACAGTGTGGGGGTGGAGCACTGGGTGATTTACAGTGTGAGGATGGAGCACTGTGTTATTCATAGTGTGGGGATGGAGCACTGGGTGATTTACAGTGTGAGGATGGAGCACTGGGTTATTCACAGTGTGGGGATGGACCAATGGGTTATTCAGTGTGGGGATGGAGCACTGGGTTTTTCACAGTGTGGGGATGGAGCACTGGGTTATTCACAGTGTGGGGATGGAGCACTGGGTGATTCACAGTGCGGGGATGGATCTCTGGGTGATTTACAGTGTGAGGATGGAGCACCGGTTTATTCACAGTGTGAGGATGGAGCTCTGGGTGATTTACAGTGAGGGGATGGAGCACTGGGTTATTCATAGTGTGGGGATGGAGCACTGGGTTATTCACAGTGTGGGGATTGAGCACTGGGTTATTCACAGTGTGGTGATGGAGCACTGGGTTATTCACAGTGTGGGGATGGAGCACTGGGTTATTCACAGTGTGCGGATGGATCACTGGGTTATTCACAGTGTGGGCATGGAGCACTGGGTGATTTACAGTGTGGGGATGGAGCACTGGTTTATTCACAGTGTGGGGTTGGAGCACTGGGTTATTCACAGTGTGCGGATGGAGCACTGGGTTATTCACAGTGTGGGCATGGAGCACTGGGTGATTTACAGTGTGGGGATGGAGCACTGGTTTATTCACAGTGTGGGCATGGAGCACTGGGTTATTCACAGTGTGCGGATGGAGCACTGGGTTATTCACAGTGTGGGCATGGAGCACTGGGTGATTTACAGTGTGGGGATGGAGCACTGGTTTATTCACAGTGTGGGCATGGAGCACTGGGTTATTCACAGTGTGCGGATGGAGCACTGGGTTATTCACAGTGTGGGTATGGAGCACTGGGTTATTCACAGTGTGGGGATGGAGCACTGGGTTATTCACAGTGTGGGGATGGAGCACTGGGGTATTCACAGTGTGGGGATGGAGCACTGCGTTATTCACAGTGTGAGGATGGAGCACTGGGTTATTCACAGTGTGGGGATGGAGCACTGGTTTATTCACAGTGTGGGGATGGAGCACTGGGTGATTCACAGTGTGGGGATGGAGCACTGGGTTATTCACAGTGTGGGGGTGGAGCACTGGGTTATTCACAGTGTGGGGATGGAGCACTGGGTGATTCACAGTGTGGGGATGGAGCACTGGGTTATTCACAGTGTGGTGATGGAGCACTGGGTTATTCACAGTGTGGGGGTGGAGCACTGGGTTATTTACAGTGTGGGGATGGAGCACTGGGTTATTCAGAGTGCGGGGATGGAGCACTGGGTGATTTACAGTGTGAGGATGGAACACTGGTTTATTCACAGTGTGGGGATGGAGCACTGGGTTATTCACAGTGTGGGGATGGAGCACTGGGTTATTCACAGTGCGGGGATGGAGCACTGGGTGATTTACAGTGTGAGGATGGAGCACTGGTTTATTCACAGTGTGAGGATGGAGCACTGGGTTATTCACAGTGTGGGGATGGAGCACTGGTTTATTCACAGTGTGGGGATGGAGCACTGGGTTATTCACAGTGTGGGGGTGGAGCACTGGGTTATTCACAGTGTGGGGATGGAGCACTGGGTTATTCACAGTGCGGGGATGGAGCACTGGGTGATTTACAGTGTGAGGATGGAGCACTGGTTTATTCACAGTGTGGGGATGGAGCACTGGGTTATTCACAGTGTGGGGATGGAGCACTGGGTTATTCACAGTGTGGGGATGGAGCACTGGGTTATTCACAGTTTGAGGATGGAGCACTGGGTGATTTAAAGTGTGAGGATGGAGCACTGGGTTATTCACAGTGTGGGGATGGAGCACTGGGTTATTCACAGTGTGGGGATGGAGCACTGGGTGATTCACAGTGTTGGGATGGAACACTGGGTTATTCACAGTGTGGGGATGGAGCACTGGGTTATTCACAGTCTGGGGATGGAGCACTGGGTTATTCACAGTGTGGGGATGGAGCACTGGGTGATTCACAGTGTTGGGATGGAACACTTGGTTATTCACAGTGTGGGGATGTAGCACTGGGTTATTCACAGTGTTGGGATGGAGCACTGGGTTATTCACAGGGTGGGGATGGAGCAGTGGGTTATTCACAGTGTGGGGATGGAGCACTGGGTTATTCACAGGGTGGGGATGGAGCAGTGGGTTATTCACAGTGTGGGGATGGAGCACTGGGTTATTCACGGTGTGGGAATGGAGCACTGGGTGATTTCCAGCGTGGGGATGGAGCACTGGTTTATTCAGAGTGTGTGGATGGAGCACTGGGTTATTCACAGTGTGGGGATGGAGCACTGGGTTATTCACAATTTGGGGATTGAGCACTGGGTTATTCACAGTGTGGGGATGGAGCACTGGCTTATTCACAGTGTGGGGATGGAGCACTGGGTGATTTACAGTGTGGGGATGGAGCACTGGGGTATTCACAGTGTGGGGATGGAGCACTGGTTAATTCACAGTGTGGAGATGGAGCACTGGGGTATTCACAGTGTGGGGATGGATCACTGGGTTATTCACAGTGTGGAGATGGAGCATGGGGTTATTCACAGTGTGGGGATGGAGCACTGTGTGATTTATAGTGTGGGGATGGAGCATTGGGTTATTCACAGTGTGGGGATGGAGCACTGGGTTATTCACAGTGTGGGGATGGAGAACTGGGTTATGCACAGTGTGGAGATGGAGCACTGGGTGATTCACAGTGTGGGGATGGAGCACTGGGTTATTCACAGTGTGGGGATGGAACACTGGGTGATTTACAGTGTGGGGATGGAGCACAGGGTTATTCACAGTGTGGGGATGGAGCACTGGGTGATTTACAGTGTGGGGATGGAGCACTGGGGCATTCACAGTGTGGGAATGGAGCACTGGTTAATTCACAGTGTGGAGATGGAGCATTGGGTTATTCACAGTGTGGGGATGCAGCACGGGGTGAATATAGTGTGGGGATGGAGCATTGGGTTATTCACAGTGTGGGGATGGAGCACTGGGTTATTCACAGTGTGGGGATGGATCACTGGGTTATTCACAGTGTGGGGATGGAGCACTGGGTTATTCACAGTGTGGGGATGGAGCACTGGGTTATTCACAGTGTGGGGATGGAACACTGGGTGATTTAAAGTGTGGGGATGGAGCACAGGGTTATTCACAGTATGGGGATGGGGCACTGGGAGATTTACAGTGTGTGGATGGAGTACTGGATTATTCACAGTGTGGGAATGGACCACTGGGTTATTCACAGTGTGGGGATGGAGCACTGGGTGATTTACAGTGTGGGGATGGAGCACTGCGTAATTCACATTGTGGGGATGGAGCACTGGGTGATTTACACTGTGGAGTTGGACCACTGGGTTACTCACAGTGTGGGGATGGAGCACTGGGTTATTCAATGTGTGGGGATGGAGCACTGGGTTATTCACAGTGTGGGGATGGAGCACTGGGTTATTCACAGTTTGGGGATGTAGCACTGGGTTATTCACAGTGTGGGGACGGAGCACTGGGTGATTTACAGTGTGGGGATGGAGCACTGCGTTATTCACAGTGTGGGGATGGAACACTGGGTTCTTCACAGTGTGGAGATGGAGCACTGGGTAATTCACAGTGTGGGGATGAAGCACTGGGTTGTTCACAGTGTGGGGATGGAGCACTGGGTTATTCACAGTGTGGGGATGGAACACTGGGTTATTCACAGTGTGGGCATGGAGCACTGAGTTATTCACAGTGTGGGGATGGAGCACTGGGTGATTAACAGTGTGGGGATGGCGTTCTGGGTTATTCACAGTGTGAGGATGGAGCACTGGATTATTCACAGTGTGGGGATGGAGCACTGGGTTATTTAAAGTGTGGGGAAGGAGCACTTGGTTATTCAGTGTGGGGATGGAGCACTGGGTTATTCACAGTGTGGGGATGGAGCACTGGGTGATTCACAGTGTGGTGAAGGAGCACTCGGTGATTTACAATGTGGGGATGGAGCACTGGGTGATTTACAGTGTGGGGATGGAACACTGGGTTATTCACAGTGTGGAGATGGAGCATGGGGTTATTCACAGTGTGGGGATGGAGCACTGTGTGATTTATAGTGTGGGGATGGAGCATTGGGTTATTCACAGTGTGGGGATGGAGCACTGGGTTATTCACAGTGTGGGGATGGAGAACTGGGTTATGCACAGTGTGGAGATGGAGCACTGGGTGATTCACAGTGTGGGGATGGAGCACTGGGTTATTCACAGTGTGGGGATGGAACACTGGGTGATTTACAGTGTGGGGATGGAGCACAGGGTTATTCACAGTGTGGGGATGGAGCACTGGGTGATTTACAGTGTGGGGATGGAGCACTGGGGCATTCACAGTGTGGGAATGGAGCACTGGTTAATTCACAGTGTGGAGATGGAGCATTGGGTTATTCACAGTGTGGGGATGCAGCACGGGGTGAATATAGTGTGGGGATGGAGCATTGGGTTATTCACAGTGTGGGGATGGAGCACTGGGTTATTCACAGTGTGGGGATGGATCACTGGGTTATTCACAGTGTGGGGATGGAGCACTGGGTTATTCACAGTGTGGGGATGGAGCACTGGGTTATTCACAGTGTGGGGATGGAACACTGGGTGATTTAAAGTGTGGGGATGGAGCACAGGGTTATTCACAGTATGGGGATGGGGCACTGGGAGATTTACAGTGTGTGGATGGAGTACTGGATTATTCACAGTGTGGGAATGGACCACTGGGTTATTCACAGTGTGGGGATGGAGCACTGGGTGATTTACAGTGTGGGGATGGAGCACTGCGTAATTCACATTGTGGGGATGGAGCACTGGGTGATTTACACTGTGGAGTTGGACCACTGGGTTACTCACAGTGTGGGGATGGAGCACTGGGTTATTCAATGTGTGGGGATGGAGCACTGGGTTATTCACAGTGTGGGGATGGAGCACTGGGTTATTCACAGTTTGGGGATGTAGCACTGGGTTATTCACAGTGTGGGGACGGAGCACTGGGTGATTTACAGTGTGGGGATGGAGCACTGCGTTATTCACAGTGTGGGGATGGAACACTGGGTTCTTCACAGTGTGGAGATGGAGCACTGGGTAATTCACAGTGTGGGGATGAAGCACTGGGTTGTTCACAGTGTGGGGATGGAGCACTGGGTTATTCACAGTGTGGGGATGGAACACTGGGTTATTCACAGTGTGGGCATGGAGCACTGAGTTATTCACAGTGTGGGGATGGAGCACTGGGTGATTAACAGTGTGGGGATGGCGTTCTGGGTTATTCACAGTGTGAGGATGGAGCACTGGATTATTCACAGTGTGGGGATGGAGCACTGGGTTATTTAAAGTGTGGGGAAGGAGCACTTGGTTATTCAGTGTGGGGATGGAGCACTGGGTTATTCACAGTGTGGGGATGGAGCACTGGGTGATTCACAGTGTGGTGAAGGAGCACTCGGTGATTTACAATGTGGGGATGGAGCACTGGGTGATTTACAGTGTGGGGATGGAACACTGGGTTATTCACAGTGTGGGGATGGAGCACTGGGTGATTTACAGTGTGGGCATGGAGCACTGGGGTATTCTCAGTGTGGGGATGGAGCACTGGGTGATTCACAGTGTGGGGATGGAGCACTGGGTTATTCACAGTGTGGGGATGGAGCACTGGGGTATTCTCAGTGTGGGGATGGAGCACTGGGTTATTCACAGTGTGGGGATGGAACACTGGGTTATTCACAGTGTGGGGATGGAGCACTGGGTGATTCACAGTGTGAGGATGGAGCACTGGTTTATTCACAGTGTGGGGATGGAGCACTGGGTTATTCACAGTGTGGGGATGGAGCACTGGGTTATTCACAGTGTGGGGATGGAGCACTGGGTGATTTAAAGTGTGAGGATGGAGCACTGGGTTATTCACAGTGTGGGGAAGGAGCACTTGGTTATTCAGTGTGGGGATGGAGCACTGGGTTATTCACAGTCTGGGGATGGAGCACTGGGTTATTAACAGTGTGGGGATGGAGCACTGGGTGATTCACAGTGTGGGGATGGAGCACTGGGTTATTCACAGTGTGGGGATGGAGCACTGGGTTATTCACAGTGTGGGGATGGAGCACTGGGTTATTCACAGTGTGGGGATGGAGCACTGGGTTATTCACAGTGTGGGGATGGAGCACTGGGTTATTCACAGTGTGGGGATGGAGCACTGGGTTATTCACAGTGTGGGGATGGAGCACTGGGTTATTCACAGTGTGGGGATGGAGCACTGGGTTATTCACCATGTGGGATTGGAGCACTGGGTGATTCACAGTGTGGGGATGGAGCACTGGGTTATTCACAGTGTGGGGGTGGAGCACTGGGTGATTGACAGTGTGGGGATGGAGCACTGGGTGATTCACAGTGCGGGGATGGAGCACTGGGTTATTCACAATGTGCGGATGGAGCTCTGGGTGATTAAGAGTGTGGGGATGGAGCACTGGGTGATTTAAAGTGTGCGTATGGAATACTGGGTTATTCACAGTGTGGGGGTGGAGCACTGGGTGATTTACAGTGTGAGGATGGAGCACTGTGTTATTCATAGTGTGGGGATGGAGCACTGGGTGATTTACAGTGTGAGGATGGAGCACTGGGTTATTCACAGTGTGGGGATGGACCAATGGGTTATTCAGTGTGGGGATGGAGCACTGGGTTTTTCACAGTGTGGGGATGGAGCACTGGGTTATTCACAGTGTGGGGATGGAGCACTGGGTGATTCACAGTGCGGGGATGGATCTCTGGGTGATTTACAGTGTGAGGATGGAGCACCGGTTTATTCACAGTGTGAGGATGGAGCTCTGGGTGATTTACAGTGAGGGGATGGAGCACTGGGTTATTCATAGTGTGGGGATGGAGCACTGGGTTATTCACAGTGTGGGGATTGAGCACTGGGTTATTCACAGTGTGGTGATGGAGCACTGGGTTATTCACAGTGTGGGGATGGAGCACTGGGTTATTCACAGTGTGCGGATGGATCACTGGGTTATTCACAGTGTGGGCATGGAGCACTGGGTGATTTACAGTGTGGGGATGGAGCACTGGTTTATTCACAGTGTGGGGTTGGAGCACTGGGTTATTCACAGTGTGCGGATGGAGCACTGGGTTATTCACAGTGTGGGCATGGAGCACTGGGTGATTTACAGTGTGGGGATGGAGCACTGGTTTATTCACAGTGTGGGCATGGAGCACTGGGTTATTCACAGTGTGCGGATGGAGCACTGGGTTATTCACAGTGTGGGCATGGAGCACTGGGTGATTTACAGTGTGGGGATGGAGCACTGGTTTATTCACAGTGTGGGCATGGAGCACTGGGTTATTCACAGTGTGCGGATGGAGCACTGGGTTATTCACAGTGTGGGTATGGAGCACTGGGTTATTCACAGTGTGGGGATGGAGCACTGGGTTATTCACAGTGTGGGGATGGAGCACTGGGGTATTCACAGTGTGGGGATGGAGCACTGCGTTATTCACAGTGTGAGGATGGAGCACTGGGTTATTCACAGTGTGGGGATGGAGCACTGGTTTATTCACAGTGTGGGGATGGAGCACTGGGTGATTCACAGTGTGGGGATGGAGCACTGGGTTATTCACAGTGTGGGGGTGGAGCACTGGGTTATTCACAGTGTGGGGATGGAGCACTGGGTGATTCACAGTGTGGGGATGGAGCACTGGGTTATTCACAGTGTGGTGATGGAGCACTGGGTTATTCACAGTGTGGGGGTGGAGCACTGGGTTATTTACAGTGTGGGGATGGAGCACTGGGTTATTCAGAGTGCGGGGATGGAGCACTGGGTGATTTACAGTGTGAGGATGGAACACTGGTTTATTCACAGTGTGGGGATGGAGCACTGGGTTATTCACAGTGTGGGGATGGAGCACTGGGTTATTCACAGTGCGGGGATGGAGCACTGGGTGATTTACAGTGTGAGGATGGAGCACTGGTTTATTCACAGTGTGAGGATGGAGCACTGGGTTATTCACAGTGTGGGGATGGAGCACTGGTTTATTCACAGTGTGGGGATGGAGCACTGGGTTATTCACAGTGTGGGGGTGGAGCACTGGGTTATTCACAGTGTGGGGATGGAGCACTGGGTTATTCACAGTGCGGGGATGGAGCACTGGGTGATTTACAGTGTGAGGATGGAGCACTGGTTTATTCACAGTGTGGGGATGGAGCACTGGGTTATTCACAGTGTGGGGATGGAGCACTGGGTTATTCACAGTGTGGGGATGGAGCACTGGGTTATTCACAGTTTGAGGATGGAGCACTGGGTGATTTAAAGTGTGAGGATGGAGCACTGGGTTATTCACAGTGTGGGGATGGAGCACTGGGTTATTCACAGTGTGGGGATGGAGCACTGGGTGATTCACAGTGTTGGGATGGAACACTGGGTTATTCACAGTGTGGGGATGGAGCACTGGGTTATTCACAGTCTGGGGATGGAGCACTGGGTTATTCACAGTGTGGGGATGGAGCACTGGGTGATTCACAGTGTTGGGATGGAACACTTGGTTATTCACAGTGTGGGGATGTAGCACTGGGTTATTCACAGTGTTGGGATGGAGCACTGGGTTATTCACAGGGTGGGGATGGAGCAGTGGGTTATTCACAGTGTGGGGATGGAGCACTGGGTTATTCACAGGGTGGGGATGGAGCAGTGGGTTATTCACAGTGTGGGGATGGAGCACTGGGTTATTCACGGTGTGGGAATGGAGCACTGGGTGATTTCCAGCGTGGGGATGGAGCACTGGTTTATTCAGAGTGTGTGGATGGAGCACTGGGTTATTCACAGTGTGGGGATGGAGCACTGGGTTATTCACAATTTGGGGATTGAGCACTGGGTTATTCACAGTGTGGGGATGGAGCACTGGCTTATTCACAGTGTGGGGATGGAGCACTGGGTGATTTACAGTGTGGGGATGGAGCACTGGGGTATTCACAGTGTGGGGATGGAGCACTGGTTAATTCACAGTGTGGAGATGGAGCACTGGGGTATTCACAGTGTGGGGATGGATCACTGGGTTATTCACAGTGTGGAGATGGAGCATGGGGTTATTCACAGTGTGGGGATGGAGCACTGTGTGATTTATAGTGTGGGGATGGAGCATTGGGTTATTCACAGTGTGGGGATGGAGCACTGGGTTATTCACAGTGTGGGGATGGAGAACTGGGTTATGCACAGTGTGGAGATGGAGCACTGGGTGATTCACAGTGTGGGGATGGAGCACTGGGTTATTCACAGTGTGGGGATGGAACACTGGGTGATTTACAGTGTGGGGATGGAGCACAGGGTTATTCACAGTGTGGGGATGGAGCACTGGGTGATTTACAGTGTGGGGATGGAGCACTGGGGCATTCACAGTGTGGGAATGGAGCACTGGTTAATTCACAGTGTGGAGATGGAGCATTGGGTTATTCACAGTGTGGGGATGCAGCACGGGGTGAATATAGTGTGGGGATGGAGCATTGGGTTATTCACAGTGTGGGGATGGAGCACTGGGTTATTCACAGTGTGGGGATGGATCACTGGGTTATTCACAGTGTGGGGATGGAGCACTGGGTTATTCACAGTGTGGGGATGGAGCACTGGGTTATTCACAGTGTGGGGATGGAACACTGGGTGATTTAAAGTGTGGGGATGGAGCACAGGGTTATTCACAGTATGGGGATGGGGCACTGGGAGATTTACAGTGTGTGGATGGAGTACTGGATTATTCACAGTGTGGGAATGGACCACTGGGTTATTCACAGTGTGGGGATGGAGCACTGGGTGATTTACAGTGTGGGGATGGAGCACTGCGTAATTCACATTGTGGGGATGGAGCACTGGGTGATTTACACTGTGGAGTTGGACCACTGGGTTACTCACAGTGTGGGGATGGAGCACTGGGTTATTCAATGTGTGGGGATGGAGCACTGGGTTATTCACAGTGTGGGGATGGAGCACTGGGTTATTCACAGTTTGGGGATGTAGCACTGGGTTATTCACAGTGTGGGGACGGAGCACTGGGTGATTTACAGTGTGGGGATGGAGCACTGCGTTATTCACAGTGTGGGGATGGAACACTGGGTTCTTCACAGTGTGGAGATGGAGCACTGGGTAATTCACAGTGTGGGGATGAAGCACTGGGTTGTTCACAGTGTGGGGATGGAGCACTGGGTTATTCACAGTGTGGGGATGGAACACTGGGTTATTCACAGTGTGGGCATGGAGCACTGAGTTATTCACAGTGTGGGGATAGAGCACTGGGTGATTAACAGTGTGGGGATGGCGTTCTGGGTTATTCACAGTGTGAGGATGGAGCACTGGATTATTCACAGTGTGGGGATGGAGTACTGGATTATTCACAGTGTGAGGATGGAACACTGGGTTATTCACAGTGTGGGGATGGAGTATTGGGTGATTTCCAGTGTGGGAGTGGAGGAGTGGCACTGTGTGATTCATAGCGTATGGGGGGAAGGTGCACTGGGGGATTTAATGTATGGGGATGGAGCACTGGGTTATTCACAGTGTGAGGATGGAGCACTGGGTTAATCACAGGTGGGGATGGAGCACTGGGTGATTCATAGTGTGAGGATGGAGTAGTGGGTGATTTCCAGTGTGGGAGTGGAGGAGTGGCACTGGTTGATTCATAGTGTATGGGGGGAAGGGGCACTGGGTGATTTACAGTATGGGGATGGAGCACTGGGTGATTCACAGTGTGGGGATGGAGCACTTGGGTATTCAGTGTGGGGATGGAGCACTGGGTTATTCACAGCCTGGGGATGGAGCACTGGGTTATTCACAGTGTGGGGATGGAGCACTGGGTGATTCACAGTGTGGGGATGGAGCACTGGGTTATTCACAGTGTGGGGATGGAGCACTGGGTTATTCACAGTGTGGGGATGGAGCACTGGGTTATCCACAGTGTGGGGATGGAGCACTGGGTTATTCACAGTGTGGGGATGGAGCACTGGGTTATTCACAATGTGGGGATGGAGCAAAGGGTTATTCACAGTGCGGAGATGGAGCACACTGTTATTCTCAGTGTGGGGATGGAGCACTGGGTGATTCACAGTGTGGGGATGGAGCACTGGGTTATTCACAGTGTGGGGATGGAGCACTGGGTGATTTACAGTGTGAGGATGGAGTACTGGGTTATTCACAGTGTGGGGATGGAGCACTGGGTTATTCACAGTGTGAGAATGGAGCACTGGGTGATTTCCAGTGTGGTGATGGACCACTGGGTGATTTACAGTGAGGGGATGGAGCACTGGGTTATTCACAGTGCGGGGATGGAGCACTGGGCTATTCACAGTGTGGGGATGGAGCACTGGGTTATTCACAGTGTGGGGATGGAGCACTGGTTTATTCACAGTGTGAGTATGGAGGACTGGGTGATTTACAGTGAGGGGATGGAGCACTGGGTTATTCACAGTGTGAGGATGGAGCACTGGGTTATTCACCATGTGGGATTGGAGCACTGGGTTATTCACAGTGTGGGGATGGAGCACTGGGTGATTTACAGTGTGGGGATAGAGCACTGGGGCATTCACAGTGTGGGAATGGAGCACTGGTTAATTCACAGTGTGGAGATGGAGCATGGGGTTATTCACAGTGTGGGGATGGAGCACTGGGTGAATATAGTGTGGGGATGGAGCATTGGGTTATTCACAGTGTGGGGATGGAGCACTGGGTTATTCACAGTGTGGGGATGGAGCACTGGGTTATTCACAGTGTGGGGACGGAGCACTGGGTTATTCACAGTGTGGGGATGGAGCACTGGGTTATTCACAGTGTGGGGATGGAACACTGGGTGATTTACAGTGTGGGGATGGAGCACAGGGTTATTCACAGTATGGGGATGGGGCACTGGGAGATTTACAGTGTGGGGATGGAGCACTGGATTATTCACAGTGTGGGAATGGACCACTGGGTTATTCACAGTGTGGGGATGGAGCACTGGGTGATTTACAGTGTGGGGATGGAGCACTGCGTAATTCACATTGTGGGGATGGAGCACTGGGTGATTTACACTGTGGAGTTGGAGCACTGGGTTACTCACAGTGTGGGGATGGAGCACTGGGTTATTCAATGTGTGGGGATGGAGCACTGGGTTATTCACAGTGTGGGGATGGAGCACTGGGTTATTCACAGTGTGGGGATGTAGCACTGGGTTATTCACAGTGTGGGGACTGAGCACTGGGTGATTTACAGTGTGGGGATGGAGCACTGGGTTATTCAATGTGTGGGGATGGAGCACTGGGTTATTCACAGTGTGGGGATGGAGCACTGGGTTATTCACAGTGTGGGGATGTAGCACTGGGTTATTCACAGTGTGGGGACTGAGCACTGGGTGATTTACAGTGTGGGGATGGAGCACTGCGTTATTCACAGTGTGGGGATGGAACACTGGGTTCTTCACAGTGTGGAGATGGAGCACTGGGTTATTCACAGTGTGGGGATGAAGCACTGGGTTGTTCACAGTGTGGGGATGGAGCACTGGGTTATTCACAGTGTGGGGATGGAACACTGGGTTATTCACAGTGTGGGGATGGAGCACTGGGTTATTCACAGTGTGGGGATGGAGCACTGGATTATTCACAGTGTGAGGATGGAGCACTGGGTTATTCACAGTGTGGGGATGGAGTATTGGGTGATTTCCAGTGTGGGAGTGGAGGAGTGGCACTGTGTGATTCATAGCGTATGGTGGGAAGGTGCACTGGGTGACTTAATGTATGGGGATGGAGCACTGGGTTATTCACAGTGTGAGGATGGAGCACTGGGTTAATCACAGTGTGGGGATGGAGCACTGGGTGATTCATAGCGTGAGGATGGAGTAGTGGGTGATTTCCAGTGTGGGAGTGGAGGAGTGGCACTGGGTGATTCATAGTGTATGGGGGGGAAGGGGCACTGGGTGATTTACAGTATGGGGATGGAGCACTGGGTGATTCACAGTGTGGGGATGGAGCACTTGGGTATTCATAGTGGGGATGGAGCACTGGGTTATTCACAGTCTGGGGATGGAGCACTGGGTTATTCACAGTGTGGGGATCGAGCACTGGGTGATTCACAGTGTGGGGATCGAGCACTGGGTTATTCACAGTGTGGGGATGGAGCACTGGGTTATTCACAGTGTGGGGATGGAGCACTGGGTTATCCACAGTGTGGGGATGGAGCACTGGGTTATTCACAGTGTGGGGATGGAGCACTGGGTTATTCACAGTGTGGGGATGGAGCACTGGGTGATTCACAGTGTGAGGATGGAGTACTGGGTTATTCACAGTGTGGGGCTGGAGCACTGGGTGATTTACAGTGTGAGGATGGAGTACTGGGTTATTCACAGTGTGGGGAAGGAGCACTGGGTTATTCACAGTGTGAGAATGGAGCACTGGGTGATTAAGAGTGTGGGGATGGAGCACTGGGTTATTCACAGTGTGGGGACGGAGCACTCGGTGATTTACAGTGAGGGGATGGAGCACTGGGTTATTCACCATGTGGGATTGGAGCACTGGGTGATTGACAGTGTGGGGATGGAGCACTGGGTGATTCACAGTGCGGGGATGGAGCACTGGGTTATTCACAGTGTGCGGATGGAGCACTGGGTGATTAAGAGTGTGGGGATGGAGCACTGGGTTATTCACAGTGTGGGGATGGAGCACTGGGTTATTCAAAGTGTGCGGATGGAATACTGGGTTATTCACAGTGTGGGGGTGGAGCACTGGGTGATTTACAGTGTGAGGATGGAGCACTGTGTTATTCACAGTGTGGGGATGGAGCACTGGGTTATTCACAGTGTGAGAATGGAGCACTGGGTGATTCCCAGTGTGGTGATGGACCACTGGGTGATTTACAGTGAGGGGATGGAGCACTGGGTTATTCACAGTGCGGGGATGGAGCACTGGGCTATTCACAGTGTGGGGATGGAGCACTGGGTTATTCACAGTGTGGGGATGGAGCACTGGTTTATTCACAGTGTGAGTATGGAGGACTGGGTGATTTACAGTGAGCGGATGGAGCACTGGGTTATTCACAGTGTGAGGATGGAGCACTGGGTTTTTCACCATGTGGGATTGGAGCACTGGGTGATTCACAGTGTGGGGATGGAGCACTGGGTTATTCACAGTGTGGGGATGGAGCACTGGGTGATTGACAGTGTGGGGATGGAGCACTGGGTGATTCACAGTGCGGGGATGGATCACTGGGTTATTCACAGTGTGTGCGGATGGAGCACTGGGTGATTAAGAGTGTGGGGATGGAGCACTGCGTTATTCAAAGTGTGCGGATGGAATACTGGGTTATTCACAGTGTGGGGGTGGAGCACTGGGTGATTTACAGTGTGAGGATGGAACACTGTGTTATTCACAGTGTGGGGATGGAGCACTGGGTGATTTACAGTGTGAGGATGGAGCACTGGGTTATTCACAGTGTGGGGATGGACCACTGGGTTATTCAGTGTGGGGATGGAGCACTGGGTTATTCACAGTGTGGGGATGGGGCACTGGGAGATTTACAGTGTGGGGATGGAGCACTGGATTATTCACAGTGTGGGAATGGACCACTGAGTTATTCACAGTGTGGGGATGGAGCACTGGGTGATTTACAGTGTGGGGATGGAGCACTGCGTGATTCACATTGTGGGGATGGAGCACTGGGTGATTTACACTGTGGAGATGGAGCACTGGGTTACTCACAGTGTGGGGATGGAGCACTGGGTTATTCAATGTGTGGGGATGGAGCACTGGGTTATTCAATGTGTGGGGATGGAGCACTGGGTTATTCAAAGTGTGGGGATGGAGCACTGGGTTATTCACACTGTGGGGATGGAGCACTGGGTTACTCACAGTGTGGGGATGGAGCACTGGGTTATTCAATGTGTGGGGATGGAGCACTGGGTTATTCACAGTGTGGGGATGTAGCACTGGGTTATTCACAGTGTGGGGACGGAGCACTGGGTGATTTACAGTGTGGGGATGGAGCACTGCGTTATTCACAGTGTGGGGATGGAACACTGGGTTGTTCACAGTGTGGAGATGGAGCACTGGGTTATTCACAGTGTGGGGATGAAGCACTGGGTTGTTCGCTGTGTGGGGATGGAGCACTGTGTTATTCACAGTGTGAGGATGGAGCACTGGGTTATTCACAGTGTGGGGATGGAGCACTGTGTTATTCACAGTGTGGGGATGGAGCACTGGGTGATTAACAGTGTGGGGATGGAGTACTGGGTTATTCACAGTGTGAGGATGGAGCACTGGGTTATTCACAGTGTGGGGATGGAGTACTGGGTTATTCACAGTGTGAGGATGGAGCACTGGGTTATTCACAGTGTGGGGATGGAGTAGTGGGTGATTTCCAGTGTGGGAGTGGAGGAGTGGCACTGGGTGATTCATAGTGTATGGGGGGAAGGGGCACTGGGTGATTTACAGTATGGGGATGGAGCACTGTGTTATTCACAGTGTGGGTATTGAGCACTGGGTTATTTACAGTGTGGGGATGGAGCACTGGATTATTCACAGTGTGGGGATGGAGCACTGGGTGATTCACAGTGTGGGGATGGAGCACCGGGTTATTCACAGTCTGGGGATGGAGCACTGGATTATTCACAGTGTGGGGATGGAGCACTGGGTGATTCACAGTGTGGGGATGGAGCACTGGGCTATTCACAGTATGGGGATGGAGCACTGGGTTATTCACAGTGTGGGGATGGAGCACTGGGTTATCCACAGTGTGGGGATGGAGCACTGGGTTATTCACAGTGTGGGGATGGAGCACTGGGTTATTCACAATGTGGGGATGGAGCAAAGGGTTATTCACAGTGTGGGGATGGAGCACTGGGTTATTCTCAGTGTGGGGATGGAGCACTGGGTGATTCACAGTGTGGGGATGGAGCACTGGGTTATTCACAATGTGGGGATGGAGCACTGGGTGATTTACAGTGTGAGGATGGAGCACTGGGTTATTCACAGTGTGGGGATGGAGCACTGGGTTATTCACAGTGTGAGAATGGAGCACTGCGTGATTCCCAGTGTGGTGATGGACCACTGGGTGATTTACAGTGAGGGGATGGAGCACTGGGTTATTCACAGTACGGGGATGGAGGACTGGGCTATTCACAGTGTTGGGATGGAGCACTGGGTTATTCACAGTGTGGGGATGGAGCACTGGTTTATTCACAGTGTGAGTATGGAGGACTGGGTGATTTACAGTGAGGGGATGGAGCACTGGGTTATTCACAGTGTGAGGATGGAGCACTGGGTTATTCACCATGTGGGATTGGAGCACTGGGTGATTCACAGTGTGGGGATGGAGCACTGGGTTATTCACAGTGTGGGGGTGGAGCACTGGGTGATTGACAGTGTGGGGATGGAGCACTGGGTGATTCACAGTGCGGGGATGGAGCACTGGGTTATTCACAGTGTGCGGATGGAGCATTGGGTTATTCACAGTGTGGGGGTGGAGCACTGGGTGATTTACAGTGTGAGGATGGAGCACTATGTTATTCATAGTGTGGGGATGGAGCACTGGGTTATTCACAGTGTGAGAATAGAGCACTGGGTGATTCCCAGTGTGGTGATGGACCACTGGGTGATTTACAGTGAGGGGATGGAGCACTGGGTTATTCACAGTGCGGGGATGGAGCACTGGGCTATTCACAGTGTGGGGATGGAGCACTGGGTTATTCACAGTGTGGGGATGGAGCACTGGTTTATTCACAGTGTGAGTATGGAGGACAGGGTGATTTACAGTGAGGGGATGGAGCACTGGGTTATTCACAGTGTGAGGATGGAGCACTGGGATATTCACCATGTGGGATTGGAGCACTGGGTAATTCACAGTGTGGGGATAGAGCACTGGGTCATTCACAGTGTGAGGGTGGAGCACTGGGTGATTGACAGTGTGGGGATGGAGCACTGGGTGATTCACAGTGTGCGAATGGAGCACTGGGTGATAAAGAGTGTGGGGTTGGAGCACTGGGTTATTCAAAGTGTGCGGATGGAATACTGGGTTATTCACAGTGTGGGGGTGGAGCACTGGGTGATTTACAGTGTGAGGATGGAGCACTGTGTTATTCACAGTGTGGGGATGGAGCACTGGGTGATTTACAGTGTGAGGATGGAGCACTGGGTTATTCACAGTGTGGGCATGGAGCACTGGGTGATTCACAGTGCGGGGATGGAGCACTGGGTTATTCACAGTGTGGGGATGGAGCACTGGGTTATTCACAGTGTGGGGATGGAGCACTGGGTTATTCAGTGTGGGGATGGAGCACCGGGTTATTCACAGTGTGGGGATGGAGCACTGGGTGATTCACAGTGCGGGGATGGATCTCTGGGTGATTTACAGTGTGGGAATGGAGCACTGGTTTATTCACAGTGTGAGGATGGAGCACTGGGTGATTTACAGAAAGGGGATGGAGCACTGGGTTATTCATAGTGTGAGGATGGAGCACTGGGTTATTCACAGTGTGGTGATGGAGCACTGGGTGATTTACAGTGTGGGGATGGAGCACTGGGTGATTAACAGTGCTGGGATGGAGCACTGGGTTATTCACAGTATGGGGATGGAGCACTCGGTGATTCACAGTGTGGGGATGGAGCACTGGGTTATTCACAATGTGGAGATGGAGCACTGGGTTATTCACAGTGTAGGGATGGAGCACTGGGTGATTCACAGTGTGGGGATGGAGCACTGGGTTATTCACAGTGTGGGGATGGAGCACTGGGTTATTCACAGTGTGGGGATGGAGCACTGGGTTATTCACAGTGTGCGGATGGAGCACTGGGTTATTCACAGTGTGGTCATGGAGCATTGGGTGATTTACAGTGTGGGGATGGAGCACTGGTTTATTCACAGTGTGGGGATGGAGCACTGGGTTATTCACACTGTGCGGATGGAGCACTGGGTTATTCACAGTGTAGGGATGGAGCACTGGGTGATTCACAGTGTGGGGATGGAGCACTGGGTTATTCACAGTGTGGGGATGGAGCACTGGGTTATTCACAGTGTGGGGATGGAGCACTGGGTTATTCACAGTGTGCGGATGGAGCACTGGGTTATTCACAGTGTGGTCATGGAGCACTGGGTGATTTACAGTGTGGGGATGGAGCACTGGTTTATTCACAGTGTGGGGATGGAGCACTGGGTTATTCACACTGTGCGGATGGAGCACTGGGTTATTCACAGTGTGGGCATCGAGCACTGGGTGATTTACAGTGTGGGGATGGAGCACTGGTTTATTCACAGTGTGAACATGGAGCACTGGGTTATTCACAGTGTACGGATGGAGCACTGGGTTATTCACATTGTGGGGATGGAGCACTGGGTTATTCACAGTGTGGGGATGGAGCACTCCGTTATTCACAGTGTGGGGATGGAGCACTGGGTGATTTACAATGTGGGGATGGAGCACTGGGGTATTCACAGTGTGGGGATGGAGCACTGGTTAATTCACAGTGTGGAGATGGAGCATGAGAGTATTCACAGTGTGGGGATGGAGCACTGGGTTATTCACAGTGTGGGGGTGGAGCACTGGGTGATTGACAGTGTGGGGATGGAGCACTAGTTGATTCACAGTGCGGGGATTGAGCACTGGGTTATTCACAGTGTGCGGATGGAGCACTGGGTGATTAAGAGTGTGGGGATGGAGCACTGGGTTATTCACAGGGTGGGTATGGAGCACTGGGTTATTCACAGTGTACGGATGGAGCACTGGGTTATTCGCAGTGTGGGGGTGGAGCACTGGGTGATTTACAGTGTGAGGATGGAGCACTGTGTTATTCACAGTGTGGGGATGGAGCACTGGGTGATTTACAGTGTGAGGATGGAGCACTGGGTTATTCACAGTGTGGGAATGGACCACTGGGTTATTCAGTGTGGGGATGGAGCACTGGGATATTCACAGTGTGGGGATGGAGCACTGGGTTATTCACAGTGTGGGGATGGAGCACTGGGTGATTCACAGTGCGGGGATGGATCTCTGGGTGATTTACAGTGTGGGGATGGAGCACTGGTTTTTCACAGTGTGAGGATGGAGCACTGGGTGATTTACAGTGAGGGGATTGAGCACTGGGTTATTCATAGTGTGAGGATGGAGCACTGGGTTATTCACAGTGTGGGGATTGAGCACTGGGTGATTCACAGTGTGGAGATGGAGCACTGGGTTATTCACAGTGTGGTGATGGAGCACTGGGTGATTTACAGTGTGGGGATGGAGCACTGGGTGATTAACAGTGCTGGGATGGAGCACTGGGTTATTCACAGTGTGGGGATGGAGCACTCGGTGATTCACAGTGTGGGGATGGAGCACTGGGTTATTCACAATGTGGGGATGGAGCACTGGGTTATTCACAGTGTGGGGATGGAGCACTGGGTAATTCACAGTGTGGGGATGGAGGACTGGGTTATTCACAGTGTGGGGATGGAGCACTGGGTTATTCACAGTGTGGGGATGGAGCACTGGGTTATTCACAGTGTGGGGATGGAGCACTGGTTTATTCACAGTGTGGGCATGGAGCACTGGGTTATTCACAGTGTACGGATGGAACACTGGGTGATTCACAGTGTGGGGATGGAGCACTGGGTTATTCACAGTGTGTGGATGGAGCACTGGGTGATTTACAATGTGGGGATGGAGCACTGGGGTATTCACAGTGTGGGGATGGAGCACTGGTTAATTCACAGTGTGGGGATGGAGCACTGGGTTATTCACAGTATGCGGATGGAGCACTGGGTGATTTACAGTGTGGGGATGGAGCACTGGGTGATTTACAGTGAGGGGATGGAGCACTGGGTTCTTCATAGTGAGAGGATGGAGCATTGGGTTATTCACAGTGTGGGGATGGAGCACTGGGTGATACACAGTGCGGGGATGGAGCACTGGGTTATTCTCAGTGTGGGGATGGAGCACTGGGTGATTCACAGTGTGGGGATGGAGCACTGGGTTACTAACAGTGTGGGGATGGAGCACTGGGTGATTAACAGTGTGAGGATGGAGCACTGGGTTATTCACAGTGTGGGGATGGAGCACTGGGTTATTCAGTGTGGGGATGGAGCACCGGGTTATTCACAGTCTGGGGATGGAGCACTGGATTATTCACAGTGTGGGGATGGAGCACTGGGTGATTCACAGTGTGGGGATGGAGCACTGGGTTATTCACAGTATGGGGATGGAGCACTGGGTTATTCACAGTGTGGGGATGGAGCACTGGGTTATTCACAGTGTGGGGATGGAGCACTGGGTTATTCACAATGTGAGGATGGAGCACTGGGTTATTCACAGTGTGGGGATGGAGCACTGCGTGATTCCCAGTGTGGTGATGGACCACTGGGTGATTTACAGTGAGGGGATGGAGCACTGGGTTATTCACAGTACGGGGATGGAGGACTGGGTTATTCACAGTGTGAGTATGGAGGACTGGGTGATTTACAGTGTGAGAATGGAGCACTGGGTGATTCACAGTGTGGGGATGGAGCACTGGGTTATTCACGGTGTGGGGATGGAGCACTGGGTTATTCACAGTGTGAGGATGGAGCACTGGGTTATTCACCATGTGGGGTTGGAGCACTGGGTGATTCACAGTGTGGGGATGGAGCACTGGGTTATTCACAGTGTGGGGGTGGAGCACTGGGTGATTGACAGTGTGGGGATGGAGCACTGGGTGATTCACAGTGCGGGGATGGAGCACTGGGTTATTCACAGTGTGCGGATGGAGCACTGGGTGATTAAGAGTGTGGGGATGGAGCACTGGGTTATTCAAAGTGTGCGGATGGAATACTGGGTTATTCACAGTGTGGGGATGGAGCACTGGGTTATTCACAGTGTGAGAATAGAGCACTGGGTGATTCCCAGTGTGGTGATGGACCACTGGGTGATTTACAGTGTGAGGATGGAGCACTATGTTATTCACAGTGTGGGGATGGAGCACTGGGTTATTCACAGTGTGAGAATAGAGCACTGGGTGATTCCCAGTGTGGTGATGGACCACTGGGTGATTTACAGTGAGGGGATGGAGCACTGGGTTATTCACAGTGCGGGGATGGAGCACTGGGCTATTCACAGTGTGGGGATGGAGCACTGGGTTATTCACAGTGTGGGGATGGAGCACTGGTTTATTCACAGTGTGAGTATGGAGGACTGGGTGATTTACAGTGAGGGGATGGAGCACTGGGTTATTCACCATGTGGGATTGGAGCACTGCGTAATTCAAAGTGTGGGGATAGAGCACTGGGTTATTCACAGTGTGAGGGTGGAGCACTGGGTGATTGACAGTGTGGGGATGGAGCACTGGGTGATTCACAGTGCGGGGATGGAGCACTGGGTTATTCACAGTGTGCGGATGGAGCACTGGGTGATAAAGAGTGTGGGGTTGGAGCACTGGGTTATTCAAAGTGTGCGGATGGAATACTGGGTTATTCACAGTGTGGGGGTGGAGCACTGGGTGATTTACACTGTGACGATGGAGCACTGTGTTATTCACAGTGTGAGGATGGAGCACTGTGTTATTCACAGTGTTGGGATGGAGCACTGGGTTATTCACAGTGTGGGGATGGAGCACTGGGTTATTCACAGTGTGGGGATGGAGCACTGGGTTATTCACAGTGTGGGGATGGAGCACTGGGTGATTCACAGTGCGGGGATGGATCTCTGGGTGATTTACAGTGTGGGGATGGAGCACTGGTTTATTCACAGTGTGAGGATGGAGCACTGGGTGATTTACAGAAAGGGGATGGAGCACTGGGTTATTCATAGTGTGAGGATGGAGCACTAGGTTATTCACAGTGTGGGGATTGAGCACTGGGTGATTCACAGTGTGGAGATGGAGCACTGGGTTATTCACAGTGTGGTGATGGAGCACTGGGTGATTTACAGTGTGGGGATGGAGCACTGGGTGATTAACAGTGCTGGGATGGAGCACTGGGTTATTCACAGTATGGGGATGGAGCACTGGGTTATTCACAGTATGGGGATGGAGCACTGGGTTATTCACAGTGTGGGGATGGAGCACTGGGTGATTCACAGTGCGGGGATGGATCTCTGGGTGATTTACAGTGTGGGGATGGAGCACTGGTTTATTCACAGTGTGAGGATGGAGCACTGGGTGATTTACAGAAAGGGGATGGAGCACTGGGTTATTCATAGTGTGAGGATGGAGCACTGGGTTATTCACAGTGTGGGGATTGAGCACTGGGTGATTCACAGTGTGGAGATGGAGCACTGGGTTATTCACAGTGTGGTGATGGAGCACTGGGTGATTTACAGTGTGGGGATGGAGCACTGGGTGATTAACAGTGCTGGGATGGAGCACTGGGTTATTCACAGTATGGGGATGGAGCACTGGGTTATTCACAGTATGGGGATGGAGCACTGGGTTATTCACAGTATGGGGATGGAGCACTGGGTTATTCACAGTGTGGGGATGGAGCACTGGGTTATTCACAGTGTGGGGATGGAGCACTGGGTTATTCACAGTGTGGGGATGGAGCACTGGGTTATTCACAGTGTGCGGATGGAGCACTGGGTTATTCACAGTGTGGTCATGGAGCACTGGGTGATTTACAGTGTGGGGATGGAGCACTGGT
The DNA here is from genome assembly GCF_047496885.1 of Scyliorhinus torazame. Lineage (NCBI taxonomy): Eukaryota > Metazoa > Chordata > Chondrichthyes > Carcharhiniformes > Scyliorhinidae > Scyliorhinus > Scyliorhinus torazame. Next base: position 181,770,957 of record NC_092713.1, read on the forward strand.
TTATTCACAGTGTGGGGATGGAGCACTGGGTTATTCACACTGTGCGGATGGAGCACTGGGTTATTCACAGTGTGGGCATGGAGCACTGGGTGATTTACAGTGTGGGGATGGAGCACTGGTTTATTCACAGTGTGGGGATGGAGCACTGGGTTATTCACAGTGTGGGGATGGAGCACTGGTTTATTCACAGTGTGGGGATGGAGCACTGGGTTATTCACAGTGTGCGGATGGAGCACTGGGTTATTCACAGGGTGGGTATGGAGCACTGGGTTATTCACAGTGTACGGATGGAGCACTGGGTTATTCACAGTGTGGGGATGGAGCACTGGGTTATTCACATTGTGGGGATGGAGCACTGGGTTATTCACAGTGTGGGGATGGAGCACTGGGTTATTCACAGTGTGGGGATGGAGCACTGGGTGATTTACAATGTGGGGATGGAGCACTGGGGTATTCACAGTGTGGGGATGGAGCACTGGTTAATTCACAGTGTGGAGATGGAGCATGGGGGTATTCACAGTGTGGGGATGGAGCACTGGGTTATTCACAGTGTGGGGGTGGAGCACTGGGTGATTGACAGTGTGGGGATGGAGCACTAGTTGATTCACAGTGCGGGGATGGAGCACTGGGTTATTCACAGTGTGCGGATGGAGCACTGGGTGATTAAGAGTGTGGGGATGGAGCACTGGGTTATTCAAAGTGTGCGGATGGAATACTGGGTTATTCGCAGTGTGGGGGTGGAGCACTGGGTGATTTACAGTGTGAGGATGGAGCACTGTGTTATTCACAGTGTGGGGATGGAGCACTGGGTGATTTTCAGTGTGAGGATGGAGCACTGGGTTATTCACAGTGTGGGAATGGACCACTGGGTTATTCAGTGTGGGGATGGAGCACTGGGATATTCACAGTGTGGGGATGGAGCACTGGGTTATTCACAGTGTGGGGATGGAGCACTGGGTGATTCACAGTGCGGGGAAGGATCTCTGGGTGATTTACAGTGTGGGGATGGAGCACTGGTTTTTCACAGTGTGAGGATGGAGCACTGGGTGATTTACAGTGAGGGGATGGAGCACTGGGTTATTCATAGTGTGAGGATGGAGCACTGGGTTATTCACAGTGTGGGGATTGAGCACTGGGTGATTCACAGTGTGGAGATGGAGCACTGGGTTATTCACAGTGTGGTGATGGAGCACTGGGTGATTTACAGTGTGGGGATGGAGCACTGGGTGATTTACAGTGTGGGGATGGAGCACTGGGTTATTCACAGTGTGGGGATGGAGCACTGGGTTATTCACAGTGTGGGGATGGAGCACTGGGTAATTCACAGTGTGGGGATGGAGCACTGGGTTATTCACAGTGTGGGGATGGAGCACTGGGTTATTCACAGTGTGGGGATGGAGCACTGGGTTATTCACAGTGTGGGGATGGAGCACTGGGTTATTCACAGTGTGGGGATGGAGCACTGGGTTATTCACAGTGTGCGGATGGAGCACTGGGTTATTCACAGTGTGGGCATGGAGCACTGGGTGATTTACAGTGTGGGGATGGAGCACTGGTTTATTCACAGTGTGGGGATGGAGCACTAGGTTATTCACAGTGTGCGGATGGAGCACTGGGTTATTCATAGTGTGGGCATGGAGCACAGGGTGATTTACAGTGTGGGGATGGAGCACTGGTTTATTCACAGTGTGGGCATGGAGCACTGGGTTATTCACAGTGTGCGGATGGAGCACTGGGTTATTCACAGGGTGGGTATGGAGCACTGGGTTATTCACAGTGTGGGGATGGAGCACTGGGTTATTCACAGTGTGGGGATGGAGCACTGGGTGATTTACAATGTGGGGATGGAGCACTGGGGTATTCACAGTGTGGGGATGGAGCACTGGTTAATTCACAGTGTGGGGATGGAGCACTGGGTTATTCATAGTATGCGGATGGAGCACTGGGTGATTTACAGTGTGGGGATGGAGCACTGGGTGATTTACAGTGAGGGGATGGAGCACTGGGTTATTCATAGTGAGAGGATGGAGCATTGGGTTATTCACAGTGTGGGGATGGAGCACTGGGTGATACACAGTGCGGGGATGGAGCACTGGGTTATTCTCAGTGTGGGGATGGAGCACTGGGTGATTCACAGTGTGGGGATGGAGCACTGGGTTACTAACAGTGTGGGGATGGAGCACTGGGTGATTAACAGTGTGAGGATGGAGCACTGGGTTATTCACAGTGTGGGGATGGAGCACTGGGTTATTCAGTGTGGGGATGGAGCACTGGGTTATTCACAGTGTGGGGATGGAGCACTGGGTTACTCACAGTGTGGGGATGGAGAACTGGGTTATTCACAGTGTGCGGATGGAGCACTGGGTTATTCACAGTGTGGGGATGGAGCACTGGGTTATTCACAGTGTAGGGATGGAGCACTGGGTTATTCACAGTGTGGGGATGGAACACTGGGTTATTCACAGTATGCGGATGGAGCACTGGTTGATTTACAGTGTGAGGATGGAGCACTGGGTTATTCACAGTGTGGGGATGGAGCACCGGTTTATTCACAGTGTGGGGATGGAGCACTGGGTGATTTACAGTGTGCGGATGGAGCACTGGGTTATTCACAGTGTGGGGATGGAGCACTGGGTGATTTACATTGTGCGGATGGAGCAATGGGTTATTCACAGTGTGGGGATGGAGCACTGGGTGATTTACAGTGAGGGGATGGAGCACTCGGTTATTCACAGTGTGAGGATGGAGCACTGGGTTATTCACAGTGTGGGGATGGAGCACTGGGTGATTCACAGTGTGGTGACGGAGCACTGGGTTATTCGCAGTCTGGTGACGGAGCACTCGGTGATTTACAGTGTGTGGATGGAGCACTGGGTGATACACAGTGAGGGGATGGAGCACTGGGTTATTCTCAGTGTGGGGATGGAGCACTGGGTTATTCACAGTGTGTGGATGGAGCACTGCGTTATTCACAGTGTGAGGGTGGAACACTGGGTTATTCACAGTGTGCGGATGGAGCACTGGGTTCTTCACTGTGTGGGGATGGAGCACTGGTTGATTTACAATGTGAGGATGGAGCACTGGGTTATTCACAGTGTGAGGATGGAACACTGGGTTATTCACAGTGTGCGGATGGAGCACTGGGTTATTCACAGTGTGGGGATGGAGCACTGGGTGATTTACAGTGTGATGATGGAGCACTGGGTGATACACAGTGCGGGGATGGAGCACTGGGTTATTCTCAGTGTGGGGATGGAGCACTGGGTGATTCACAGTGTGTGGATGGAGCACTGCGTTATTCACAGTGTGAAGGTGGAACACTGGGTTATTCACAGTGTGCGGATGGAGCACTGGGTTCTTCACTGTGTGGGGATGGAGCACTGGGTGATTTACAGTGTGAGAATGGAGCACTGGGTTATTCATAGTGTGGGGATGGAGCACTGTGTTATTCAGTGTGGGGATGGAGCACTGGGTTATTCACAGTGTGAGGATGGAGCACTGGGTTATTCACAGTGTGGGGATGGAGCACTGGGTGATTCACAGTGTGTGGATGGAGCACTGCGTTATTCACAGTGTGAGGGTGGAACACTGGGTTATTCACAGTGTGCGGATGGAGCACTGGGTTCTTCACTGTGTGGGGATGGAGCACTGGGTGATTTACAGTGTGAGGATGGAGCACTGGGTTATTCATAGTGTGGGGATGGAGCACTGTGTTATTCAGTGTGGGGATGGAGCACTGGGTTATTCACAGTGTGAGGATGGAGCACTGGGTTATTCACAGTGTGGGGATGGAGCACTGGGTTATTCACAGTGTGGGGATGGAGCACTGGGTTATTCACATTGTGGGGATGGAACACTGGGTGATTTACAGTGTGGGGATCTAGCACTGGGTTATTCACAGTGTGGGGATGGAGCACTGGGCGATTTACAGTGTGGGGATGGAGCACTGCGTGATTCACATTGTGGGGATGGAGCACTGGGTGATTTACACTGTGGAGATGGAGCACTGGGTTATTCACAGTGTGGGGATGGAGCACTGGGTTATTCACAGTGTGGGGATGGAGCACTGGGTTATTCACAGTGTGGGGATGTATCATTGGGTTATTCACAGTGTGGGGACCGAGCACTGGGTGATTTACAGTGTGGGGATGGAGCACTGCGTTATTCACAGTGTGGGGATGGAACACTGGGTTCTTCAGAGTGTGGGGATGGAGCACTGGGTTATTCACAGTGTGGGGATGGAGCACTGGGTTGTTCACAGTGTGGGGATGGAGCACTAGGTTATTCACAGTGTGGGGATGGAACACTGGGTTATTCACAGTGTGGGCATGGAGCACTGAGTTATTCACAGTGTGGGGATGGAGCACTGGGTTATTCACAGTGTGGACATGGAGCACTGAGTTATTCACAGTGTGGGGATGGAGCACTGGGTGATTAATAGTGTGGGGATGGAGTACTGGGTTATTCACAGTGAGGATGGAGCACTGGGTTATTCACAGTGTGGGGATGAAGTATTGGGTGATTTCCTGTGTGGGAGTGGAGGAGTGGCACTGTGGGATTCATAGTGGATGGGGGGAAGGTGCACTGGGTGATTTGCAGTGTGTGGATGGAGCACTGGGAGATTTACAGTGTGGGGAAGGAGCACTGGGTTATTAACAGTGTGAGGATGGAGCACTGGGTTATTCACAGTGTGGGGATGGAGCACTGGGTGATTCATAGTGTGGGAATGGAGTAGTGGGTGATTTCCAGTGTGGGAGTGGAGGGGTGGCACTGGATGATTCATAGTGTATGGGGGGAAGGTGCACTGGGTGATTTACAGTATGGGGATGGAGCACTGGGTGATTTACTGTGTGGGGATGTAGCACTGCAATAATCACAGTGTGAGAATGGAGCACTGGGTGATTCCCAGTGTGGGGATGGACCACTGGGTGATTTACAGTGAGGGGATGGAGCACTGGGTTATTCACAGTGCGGGGATGGAGCACTGGGCTATTCACAGTGTGGGGATGGAGCACTGGGTTATTCACAGTGTGGGGATGGAGCACTGGGTGATTTACAGTGTGGGGATGGAGCACTGGGTGATTAACAGTGTGGGGATGGAGTACTGGGTTATTCACAGTGTGAGGATGGAGCACTGGGTTATTCACAGTGCGGGGATGGAGCACTGGGCTATTCACAGTGTGGGGATGGAGCACTGGGCTATTCACAGTGTGGGGATGGAGCACTGGGTGATTAACAGTGTGGGGATGGAGCACTGGTTTATTCACCGTGTGAGGATGGAGGACTGGGTGATTTACAGTGAGGGGATGGAGCCCTGGGTTATTCACAGTGTGAGGATGGAGCACTGGGTTATGCACCGTGTGGGGTTGGAGCACTGGGTGATTCACAGTGTGGGGATGGAACACTGGGTTATTCACAGTGTGGGGGTGGAGCACTAGGTGATTGACAGTGTGGGGATGGAGCACTGCGTGATTCACAGTGCGGGGATGGAGCACTGGGTTATTCACAGTGTGCGGATGGAGCACTGGGTGATTAAGAGTGTGGGAATGGAGCACTGGGTTATTCAAAGTGAGCGGATGGAATACTGGGTTATTCACAGTGTGGGGTGGAGCACTGGGTGATTTACAGTGTGACGATGGAGCACTGTGTTATTCACAGTGTGGGGATGGAGCACTGGGTGATTTACAGTGTTGAGGATGGAGCACTGGTTTATTTACAGTGTGGGGATGGAGCACTGGGTTATTCACAGTGTGAGGATGGAGCACTGGGTTATTCACAGTGTGGGGATGGAGCACTGGGTGATTCATAGTGTGGGAATGGAGTAGTGGGTGATTTCCAGTGTGGGAGTGGAGGAGTGGCACTGGGTGATTCATAGTGTATGGGGGGAATGTGCACTGGGTGATTTACAGTATGGGGATGGAGCACTGGGTGATTTATTGTGTGGGGATGTAGCACTGCATTATTCACAGTGTGAGAATGGAGCACTGGGTGATTCCCAGTGTGGGGATGGACCACTGGGTGATTTACAGTGAGGGGATGGAGCACTGGGTTATTCACAGTGTGAGGATGGAGGACTGGGTGATTTACAGTGAGAGGATGGAGCACTGGGTTATTCACAGTGTGCGGATGGAGCACTGGGTTATTCACCGTGTGGGGTTGGAGCACTGGGTGATTCACAGTGTGGGGATGAAGCACTGGGTTATTCACAGTGTGGGGGTGGAGCACTGGGTGATTGACAGTGTGGGGATGGAGCACTGGGTGATTCACAGTGCGGGGATGGAGCACTGGGTTATTCACAGTGTGCGGATGGAGCACTGGGTGATTAAGAGTGTGGGGATGGAGCACTGGGTTATTCAAAGTGTGCTGATGGAATACTGGGTTATTCACAGTGTGGGGGTGGAGCACTGGGTGATTTACAGTGTGACGATGGAGCACTGTGTTATTCACAGTGTGGGGATGGAGCACTGGGTGATTTACAGTGTGAGGATGGAGCACTGGTTTATTCACAGTGTGGGGATGGAGCACTGGGTTATTCAGTGTGAGGATGGAGCACTGGGTTATTCACAGTGTGGGGATGGAGCACTGGGTTATTCACAGTATAGGGATGGAGCACTGGGTTATTCACAGTGTGGGGATGGAGCACTGGGTTATTCACAGTGTGGAGATGGAGCACTGGGTGATTCACAGTGCGGGGATGGAGCACTGGGTGAATTACAGTGTGGGGATGGAGCACTGGTTTATTCACAGTGTAAGGATGGAGCACTGGGTGATTTACAGTGTCGGGATGGAGCACTGGGGTATTCACAGTGTGGGGATGGAGCACTGGTTAATTCACAGTGTGGAGATGGAGCATGGGGTTATTCACAGTGTGGGGATGGAGCACTGGGTGATTTATAGTGTGGGGATGGAGCATTGGGTTATTCACAGTGTGGGGATGGAGCACTGGTGCACTGGGTTATTCACAGTGTGGGGATGGAGCACTGGGTTATTCACAGTGTGGGGATGGAGCACTGGGTTATTCACAGTGTGGGGATGGAGCACTGGGTTGTTCACAGTGTGGGGATGGAACACTGGGTGATTTACAGTGTGGGGATGGAGCACTGGGTTTTTCACAGTGTGGGGATGGAACACTGTGTGATTAATAGTGTGGGGATGGAGCACAGGGTTATTCACAGTGTGGGGATGGAGCACTGGGTGATTTACAGTGTGGGGATGGAGCACTGCGGTATTCACAGTGTGGGGATGGAGCACTGGTTAATTCACAGTGTGGAGATGGAGCATGGGGTTATTCACAGTGTGGGGATGGAGCACTGGGTTATTCACAGTGTGGGGATGGAGCATTGGGTTATTCACAGTGTGGGGATGGAGCATGGGGTTATTCACAGTGTGGGGATGGAGCATTGGGTTATTCACAGTGTGGGGATGGAGCATTGGGTTATTCACAGTGTGGGGATGGAGCACTGGGGTATTCACAGTGTGGGGATGGAGCACTGGGTGATTTACAGTGTGGGGATGGAGCACTGCGGTATTCACAGTGTGGGGATGGAGCACTGGGTTATTCACAGTGTGGGGATGGAGCACTGGGTTATTCACAGTGTGGGGATGGAGCACTGGGTTATTCACAGTGTGGGGATGGGGCACTGGGTTATTCACAGTGTGAGGATGGAGCAGTGGGTTATTCACAGTGTGGGGATGGAGCACTGGGTTATTCACAGTGTGTGGATGGAGCACTGGGGTATTCACAGTGTGGGGATGGATCACTGGTTAATTCACAGTGTGGAGATGGAGCATGAGGTTATTGACAGTGTGGGGATGGAGCACTTGGTGATTTATAGTGTGGGGATGGAGCATTCGCTTATTCAGTGTGGGGATGGAGCACTGGGTTATTCACAGTGTGGGGATGGAACACTGGGTGATTTACAGTGTGGAGATGGAGCACTGGGGTATTCACAGTGTGGGGATGGAGCACTGGTTAATTCACAGTCTGGGGATGGAGCACTGGGTTATTCACAGTGTGGGGATGGAGCACTGGGTTATTCACAGTGTGGGGATGGAGCATTGGGTTATTCACAGTGTGGGGATGGAGCACTGGGGTATTCACAGTGTGGGGATGGATCACTGGTTAATTCACAGTGTGGAGATGGAGCATGGGGTTATTGACAGTGTGGGGATGGAGCACTGGGTGATTTATAGTGTGGGGATGGAGCATTCGGTTATTCAGTGTGGGGATGGAGCACTGGGTTATTCACAGTGTGGGGATGGAGCACTGGGTTATTCACAGTGTGCGGATGGAGCACTGGGATATTCACAGTGTGGGGATGGAACACTGGGTGATTTACAGTGTGGGGATGGAGCACAGGGTTATTCACAGTGTGGGGATGGAGCACTGGGTGATTTACAGTGTGGGGATGGAGCACTGGGGTATTCACAGTGTGGGGATGGAGCACTGGTTAATTCACAGTGTGGAGATGGAGCATGGGGTTATTCACAGCGTGGGGATGGAGCACTGTGTGATTTATAGTGTGGGGATGGAGCATTGGGTTATTCACAGTGTGGGGATGGAGCACTGGGTTATTCAGTGTGGGGATGGAGCACTGGGTTATTCACAGTGTGGGGATGGAGCACTGGGTTACTCACAGTGTGGGGATGGAGCACTGGGTTATTCACAGTGTGCGGATGGAGCACTGGGTTATTCACAGTGTGGGGATGGAGCACTGGGTTACTCACAGTGCGGGGATGGAGCACTGGGTTATTCACAGTATGCAGATGGAGCACTGGGTGATATACAGAGTGGGGATGGAGCACCGGTTTATTCACAGTGTGGGGATGGAGCACTGGGTGATTTACAGTGAGGGGATGGAGCACTGGGTTATTCACAGTGTGAGGATGGAGCACTGGGTTATTCACAGTGTGGGGATGGAGCACTGGGTGATTCACAGTGTGGTGACGGAGCACTGGGTTATTCGCAGTGTGGTGACGGAGCACTGGGTGATTTACAGTGCGATGATGGAGCACTGGGTGATACACAGTGCGGGGATGGAGCACTGGGTTATTCTCAGTGTGGGGATGGAGCACTGGGTGATTCACAGTGTGTGGATGGAGCAGTGCGTTATTCACAGTGTGAGGTGGAACACTGGGTTATTCACAGTGTGCGGATGGAGCACTGGGTGCTTCACTGTGTGGGAATGGAGCACTGGGTGATTTACAGTGTGAGGATGGAGCACTGGGTTATTCACAGTGTGGGGTTGGAGCACTGGGTTATTCAGTGTGGGGATGGAGCACTGAGTTATTCACAGTGTGAGGATGGAGCACTGGGTGCTTCACTGTGTGGGAATGGAGCACTGGGTGATTTACAGTGTGAGGATGGAGCACTGGGTTATTCACAGTGTGGGGATGGAGCACTGGGTTATTCACAGAGTGGGGATGCAGCACTGGGTTATTCACAGTGTGGAGATGGAGCACTGGGTTATTCACAGTGTGGGGATGGAGCACTGGGTTATTCACAGTGTGGGGATGGAACACTGGGTGATTTACAGTGTGGGGATGGAGCACTGGGTGATTTACAGTGTGGGGATGGAGCACTGCGTGATTCACAGTGTGGGGATGGAGCACTGGGTGATTTACAGTGTGGGGATGGAGCACTGGGGTATTCACAGTGTGGGGATGGATCACTGGTTAATTCAAAGTGTGGGGATGGAGCATTGGGTTATTCACAGTGTGGGGATGGAGCACTGGGTTATTCAGTGTGGGGATGGAGCACTGGGTTATTCACAGTGTGGGGATGGAGCACTGGGTTACTCATGTTGTGGGGATGGAGCACTGGGTTATTCACAGTGTGCGGATGGAGCACTGGGTTATTCACAGTGTGGGGATGGAGCACTGGGTTATTCACAGTGTGGGGATGGAGCACTGGGTTATTCACAGTGTGGGGATGGAGCACTGGGTTATTCACAGTCTGCGGATGGAGCACTGGGTGATTTACAGTGAGGGGATGGAGCACTGGGTTATTCACAGTGTGAGGATGGAGCACTGGGTTATGCACCGTGTGGGGTTGGAGCACTGGGTGATTCACAGTGTGGGGATGGAACACTGTGTTATTCACAGTGTGGGGGTGGAGCACTGGGTGATTGACAGTGTGGGGATGGAGCACTGCGTGATTCACAGTGCGGGGATGGAGCACTGGGTTATTCAAAGTGTGTGGATGGAGCACTGGGTGATTAAGAGTGTGGGAATGGAGCACTGGGTTATTCAAAGTGACCGGATGGAATACTGGGTTATTCACAGTGTGGGGTGGAGCACTGGGTGATTTACAGTGTGACGATGGAGCACTGTGTTATTCACAGTGTGGGGATGGAGCACTGGGTGATTTACAGTGTGAGGATGGAGCACTGGTTTATTTACAGTGTGGGGATGGAGCACTGGGTTATTCACAGTGTCGGGATGGAGCACTGGGTGATTTACAGTGTGGGGATGGAGCACCGGTTTATTCACAGTGTGGGGATGGAGCACTGGGTGATTTACAGTGAGGGGATGGAGCACTGGGTTATTCACAGTGTGAGGATGGAGCACTGGGTTATTCACAGTGTGGGGATGGAGCACTGGGTGATTCACAGTGTGGTGACGGAGCACTGGGTTATTCGCAGTGTGGTGACGGAGCACTGGGTGATTTACAGTGCGATGATGGAGCACTGGGTGATACACAGTGCGGGGATGGAGCACTGGGTTATTCTCAGTGTGGGGATGGAGCACTGGGTGATTCACAGTGTGTGGATGCAGCAGTGCGTTATTCACAGTGTGAGGTGGAACACTGGGTTATTCACAGTGTGCGGATGGTGCACTGGGTTCTTCACTGTGTGGGAATGGAGCACTGGGTGATTTACAGTGTGAGGATGGAGCACTGGGTTATTCACAGTGTGGGGTTGGAGCACTTGGTTATTCAGTGTGAGGATGGAGCACTGGGTTATTCACAGTGTGGGGATGGAGCACTGGGTTATTCACAGTGTGGAGATGGAGCACTGGGTTATTCACAGTGTGGGGATGGAGCACTGGGTTATTCACAGTGTGGGGATCGAGCACTGGGTGATTTACAGTGTGGGGATGGAGCACTGCGTGATTCACAGTGTGGGGATGGAGCACTGGGTGATTTACAGTGTGGGGATGGAGCACTGGGGTATTCACAGTGTGGGGATGGATCACTGGTTAATTCAAAGTGTGGGGATGGAGCATTGGGTTATTCACAGTGTGGGGATGGAGCACTGGGTTATTCAGTGTGGGGATGGAGCACTGGGTTATTCACAGTGTGGGGATGGAGCACTGGGTTACTCATGTTGTGGGGATGGAGCACTGGGTTATTCACAGTGTGCGGATGGAGCACTGGGTTATTCACAGTGTGGGGATGGAGCACTGGGTTATTCACAGTGTGGGGATGGAGCACTGGGTTATTCACAGTGTGGGGATGGAGCACTGGGTTATTCACAGTATGCGGATGGAGCACTGGGTGATTTACAGTGAGGGGATGGAGCACTGTGTTATTCACAGTGTGAGGATGGAGCACTGGGTTATGCACCGTGTGGGGTTGGAGCACTGGGTGATTCACAGTGTGGGGATGGAACACTGGGTTATTCACAGTGTGGGGGTGGAGCACTGGGTGATTCACAGTGTGGGGATGGAACACTGGGTTATTCACAGTGTGGGGTTGGAGCACTGGGTGATTCACAGTGTGGGGATGGAACACTGGGTGATTCACAGTGTGGGGATGGAACACTGGGTTATTCACAGTGTGGGGTTGGAGCACTGGGTGATTCACAGTGTGGGGATGGAACACTGGGTTATTCACCGTGTGGGGTTGGAGCACTGGGTGATTGACAGTGTGGGGATGGAGCACTGCGTGATTCACAGTGCGGGGATGGAGCACTGGGTTATTCAAAGTGTGTGGATGGAGCACTGGGTGATTAAGAGTGTGGGAATGGAGCACTGGGTTATTCAAAGTGAGCGGATGGAATACTGGGTTATTCACAGTGTGGGGTGGAGCACTGGGTGAGTTACAGTGTGACGATGGAGCACTGTGTTATTCACAGTGTGGGGATGGAGCACTGGGTGATTTACAGTGTGAGGATGGAGCACTGGTTTATTTACAGTGTGGGGATGGAGCACTGGGTTATTCACAGTGTGGGGATGGAGCACTGGGTGATTCATAGTGTGGGAATGGAGTAGTGGGTGATTTCCAGTGTGGGAGTGGAGGAGTGGCACTGGGTGATTCATAGTGTATGGGGGGAATGTGCACTGGGTGATTTACAGTATGGGGATGGAGCACTGGGTGATTTATTGTGTGGGGATGTAGCACTGCATTATTCACAGTGTGAGAATGGAGCACTGGGTGATTCCCAGTGTGGGGATGGACCACTGGGTGATTTACAGTGAGGGGATGGAGCACTGGGTTATTCACAGGGTGAGGATGGAGCACTGTGTTATTCACCGTGTGGGGTTGGAGCACTGGGTGATTCACAGTGTGGGGATGAAGCACTGGATTATTCACAGTGTGGGGGTGGAGCACTGGGTGATTGACAGTGTGGGGATGGAGCACTGGGTGATTCACAGTGCGGGGATGGAGCACTGGGTTATTCACAGTATGCGGATGGAGCACTGGGTGATTAAGAGTGTGGGGATGGAGCACTGGGGTATTCACAGTGTGGGGATGGAGCACAGGTTAATTCACAGTGTGGGGATGGAGCACTGGGTTATTCAAAGTGTGCGGATGGAATACTGGGTTATTCACAGTGTGGGGGTGGAGCACTGGGTGATTTACAGTGTGAGGATGGAGCACTGGTTTATTCACAGTGTGGGGATGGAGCACTGGGTTATTCAGTTTGGGGATGGAGCACTGGGTTCTTCACAGTGTGGGGATGGAGCACTGGGTTATTCACAGTATAGGGATGGAGCACTGGGTTATTCACAGTGTGGGGATGGAGCACTGGGTTATTCACAGTGTGGGGATGGAGCACTGGGTGATTCACAGTGCGGGGATGGAGCACTGGTTTATTCACAGTGTGAGGATGGAGCACTGGGTGATTCACAGTGTCGGGATGGAGCACTGTGGTATTCACAGTGTGGGGATGGAGCACTGGGTTATTCAGTGTGCGGATGGAGCACTGGGTTATTCACAGTGTGGAGATGGAGCACTGGGTTATTCACAGTGTGGGGATGAAGCACTGGGTTATTCACAGTGTGGGGATGGAACACTGGGTGATTTACAGTGTGGGCATGGAGCACTGGGTTATTCACAGTGTGGGGATGGAGCACTGGGTGATTTACAGTGTGGGGATGGAGCCAGGCGTGATTCACAGTGTGGGGATGGAGCACTGGGTGATTTACAGTGTGGGGATGGAGCACTGGGGTATTCACAGTGTGGGGATGGATCACTGGTTAATTCAAAGTGTGGGGATGGAGCACTGGGTTATTCACAGTGCGGGGATGGAGCCAGGCGTGATTCACAGTGTGGGGATGGAGCACTGGGTGATTTACAGTGTGGGGATGGAGCACTGGGTTATTCACAGTGTGGGGATGGAGCACTGGGTTATTCAGTGTGGGGATGGAGCACTGGGTTATTCACAGTGTGGGGATGGAGCACTGGGTTACTCATGTTGTGGGGATGGAGCACTGGGTTATTCACAGTGTGCGGATGGAGCACTGGGTTATTCACAGTGTGGGGATGGAGCACTGGGTTATTCACAGTGTGGGGATGGAGCACTGGGTTATTCACAGTGTGGGGATGGAGCACTGTGTTATTCACAGAGTGGGGATGGAGCACTGGGTTATTCACAGTGTGGGGGTGGAGCACTGGGTGATTGACAGTGTGGGGATGGAACACTGGGTTATTCACAGTGTGGGGGTGGAGCACTGGGTGATTGACAGTGTGGGGATGGAGCACTGCGTGATTCGCAGTGCGGGGATGGAGCACTGGGTTATTCACAGTGTGCGGATGGAGCACTGGGTGATTAAGAGTGTGGGAATGGAGCACTGGGTTATTCAAAGTGAGCGGATGGAATACTGGGTTATTCACAGTGTGGGGTGGAGCACTGGTTGATTTACAGTGTGACGATGGAGCACTGTGTTATTCACAGTGTGGGGATGGAGCACTGGGTGATTTACAGTGTGAGGATGGAGCACTGGTTTATTTACAGTGTGGGGATGGAGCACTGGGTTATTCACAGTGTGAGGATGGAGCACTGAGTTATTCACAGTGTGGGGATGGAGCACTGGGTGATTCATAGTGTGGGAATGGAGTAGTGGGTGATTTCCAGTGTGGGAGTGGAGGAGTGGCACTGGCTGATTCATAGTGTATGGGGGAATGTGCACTGGGTGATTTACAGTATGGGGATGGAGCACTGGGTGATTTATTGTGTGGGGATGTAGCACTGCATTATTCACAGTGTGAGAATGGAGCACTGGGTGATTCCCAGTGTGGGGATGGACCACTGGGTGATTTACAGTGAGGGGATGGAGCACTGGGTTATTCACAGTGTGAGGATGGAGGACTGGGTGATTTACAGTGAGAGGATGGAGCACTGGGTTATTCACAGTGTGCGGATGGAGCACTGGGTTATTCACCGTGTGGGGTTGGAGCACTGGGTGATTCACAGTGTGGGGATGAAGCACTGGGTTATTCACAGTGTGAGGGTGGAGCACTGGGTGATTGACAGTGTGGGGATGGAGCACTGGGTGATTCACAGTGCGGGGATGGAGCACTGGGTTATTCACAGTGTGCGGATGGAGCACTGGGTTATTCACAGTGTGCGGATGGAGCACTGGGTGATTAAGAGTGTGGGGATGGAGCACTGGGTTATTCAAAGTGTGCGGATGGAATACTGGGTTATTCACAGTGTGGGGGTGGAGCACTGGGTGATTTACAGTGTGAGGATGGAGCACTGGTTTATTCACAGTGTGGGGATGGAGCACTGGGTTATTCAGTTTGGGGACGGAGCACTGGGTTATTCACAGTGTGGGGATGGAGCACTGGGTTATTCACAGTATAGGGATGGAGCACTGGGTTATTCACAGTGTGGGGATGGAGCACTGGGTGATTCACAGTGCGGGGATGGAGCACTGGGTGACTTACAGTGTGGGGATGGAGCACTGGTTTATTCACAGTGTGAGGATGGAGCACTGGGTGATTTACAGTGTCGGGATGGAGCACTGGGTTATTCACAGTGTGGGGATGGAGCACTGGTTAATTCACAGTGTGGAGATGGAGCATGGGGTTATTCACAGTGTGGGGATGGAGCACTGGGTGATTTATAGTGTGGGGATGGAGCATTGGGTTATTCACAGTGTGGGGATGGAGCACTGGGGCACTGGGGCACTGGGTTATTCACAGTGTGGAGATGGAGCACTGGGTTATTCACAGTGTGGGGATGGAGCACTGGGTTATACACAGTGTGGGGATGGAGCACTGGGTTTTTCACAGTGTGGGGATATAACACTGGGTGATTTACAGTGTGGGGATGGAGCGCAGGGTTATTCACAGTGTGGGGATGGAGCACTGGGTGATTTACAGTGTGGGGATGGATCACTGGGGTATTCACAGTGTGGGGATGGAGCACTGGTTAATTCACAGTGTAGAGATGGAGCATGGGGTTATTCACAGTGTGGGGATGGAGCACTGGGTGATTTATAGTGTGGGGATGGAGCATTGGGTTATTCACAGCGTGGGGATGGAGCACTGGGTTATTCACAGTGTGGGGATGGAGCACTGGGTTATTCACAGTGTGGGGATGGAGCACTGGGTTATTCACAGTGTGGGGATGGAGCACTGGGTTATTCACAGTGTGGGGATGGAGCACTGGGGTATTCACAGTGTGGGGATGGATCACTGGTTAGTTCACAGTGTGGAGATGGAGCATGGGGTTATTCACAGTGTGGGGATGGAGCACTGGGTGATTTATAGTGTGGGGATGGAGCATTCGGTTATTCAGTGTGGGGATGGAGCACTGGGTTATTCACAGTGTGGGGATGGAGCACTGGGTTATTCACAGTGTGGGGATGGAGCACTGGGATATTCACAGTGTGGGGATGGAACACTGGGTGATTTACAGTGTGGGGATGGAGCACAGGGTTATTCACAGCGTGGGGATGGAGCACTGGGTGATTTACAGTGTGGGGATGGAGCACTGGGGTATTCACAGTGTGGGGATGGAGCACTGGTTAATTCACAGTGTGGAGATGGAGCATGGGGTTATTCACAGCGTGGGGATGGAACACTGGGTGATTTATATTGTGGGGATGGAGCATTGGGTTATTCACAGTGTGGTGATGGAGCACTGGGTTATTCAGTGTGGAGATGGAGCACTGGGTTATTCACAGTGTGGGGATGGAGCACTGGGTGATTCACAGTGTGGTGACGGAGCACTGGGTGATTTACAGTGTGATGATGGCGCACTGGGTGATACACAGTGCGGGGCTGGAGCACTGGGTTGTGAGGGGATGGAGCACTGGGTGATTCACAGTGTGTGGATGGAGCACTGCGTTATTCACAGTGTGAGGGTGGAACACTGGGTTATTCACAGTGTGCGGATGGAGCACTGGGTTATTCACAGTGTGGGGTTGGAGCACTGGGTTGTTCAGTGTGGGGATGGAGCACTGGGTTATTCACAGTGTTAGGATGGAGCACTGGGTTATTCACAGTGTGGGGATGGAGCACTGGGTTATTCACAGTGTGGGGATGGAGCACTGGGTTATTCACAGTGTTGGGATGGAGCACTGGGTGATTTACACTGTGGAGATGGAGCACTGGGTTATTCACAGTGTGGGGATGGAGCACTGGGTTATTCAATGTGTGGGGATGGAGCACTGGGTTATTCACAGTGTGGGGATGGAGCACTGGGTTATTCACAGTGTGGGGATGTAGCACTGGGTTATTCACAGTGTGGGGACGGAGCACTGGGTGATTTACAGTGTGGGGATGGAGCACTGCGTTTTTCACAGTGTGGGGATGGAACACTGGGTTCTTCACAGTGTGGGGATGGAGCACTGGGTTATTCACAGTGTGGGGATGGTGCACTGGGTTGTTCACAGTGTGGGGATGGAGCACTAGGTTATTCCCAGTGTGGGAATGGAACACTGGGTTATTCACAGTGTGGGGATGGAGCACTGCGTTATTCACAGTGTGGGAATGGAGCACTGAGTTATTCACAGTGTGGGGATGGAGCACTCAGTTATTCACAGTGTGGGCATGGAGCACTGAGTTATTCACAGTGTGGGGATGGAGCACTGGGTTATTCACAGTGTGGGGATGGAGCACTGGGTTATTCACAGTGTGGGGATGGAGCACTGGGTTATTCACAGTGTGGGGATGGAGCACTGGGTGATTTACAGTGTGGGGATGGAGCACTGCGTGATTCACAGTGTGGGGATGGAACACTGGGTGATTTACAGTGTGGGGATGGAGCACTGGGTTATTCACAGTGTGGGGATGGAGCACTGGGTGATTTACAGTGTGGGGATGGAGCACTGCGTGATTCACAGTGTGGGGATGGAGCACTGGGTGATTTACAGTGTGGGGATGGAGCACTGGGGTATTCACAGTGTGGGGATGGAGCACTGGTTAATTCAAAGTGTGGGGATGGAGCATTGGGTTATTCACAGTGTGGGGATGGAGCACTGGGTTATTCAGTGTGGGGATGGAGCACTGGGTTATTCACAGTGTGGGGATGGAGCACTGGGTTACTCATGTTGTGGGGATGGAGCACTGGGTTATTCACAGTGTGCGGATGGAGCACTGGGTTATTCACAGTGTGGGGCTGGAGCACTGGGTTATTCACAGTGTGGGGATGGAGCACTGGGTTATTCACAGTGTGGGGAAGGAGCACTGGGTTATTCACAGTATGCGGATGGAGCACTGGGTGATTTACAGTGTGGGGATGGAGCACCGGTTTATTCACAGTGTGGGGATGGAGCACTGGGTTATTCACAGTGTGGGGATGGAGCACTGGGTTATTCACAGTGTGGGGATGGAGCACTGGGTTATTCACAGTGTGGGGATGGAGCACTGGGTTATTCACAGTGTGGGGATGGAGCACTGGGTTATTCACAGTATGCGGATGGAGCACTGGGTGATTTACAGTGTGAGGATGGAGCACTGGGTGATTTACAGTGAGGGGATGGAGCACTGGGTTATTCACAGTGTAAGGATGGAGCACTGGGTTATTCACAGTGTGGGGATGGAGCACTGGGTGATTCACAGTGTGGTGACGGAGCACTGGGTGATTTACAGTGTGATGATGGAGCACTGGGTGATACACAGTGCGGGGATGGAGCACTGGGATATTCTCAGTGTGGGGATGGAGCAATGGGTGATTCACAGTGTGTGGATGGAGCACTGCGTTATTCACAGTGTGAGGGTGGAACACTGGGTTATTCACAGTGTGCGGATGGAGCACTGGGTTATTCACAGTGTGGGGTTGGAGCACTGGGTTATTCAGTGTGGGGATGGAGCACTGGGTTATTCACAGTGTGAGGATGGAGCACTGGGTTATTCACAGTGTGGGGATGGAGCACTGGGTTATTCACAGTGTGGGGATGGAGCACTGGGTTATTCACAGTGTTGGGATGGAGCACTGGGTGATTTACAGTGTGGGGATGGAGCACTGCGTGATTCACATTGTGGGGATGGAGCACGGGGTGATTTACACTGTGGAGGTGGAGCACTGGGTTATTCACAGTGTGGGGATGGAGCACTGGGTTATTCAATGTGTGGGGATGGAGCACTGGGTTATTCACAGTGTGGGGATGGAGCACTGGGTTATTCACAGTGTGGGGATGTAGCACTGGGTTATTCACAGTGTGGGGACGGAGCACTGGGTGATTTACAGTGTGGGGATGGAGCACTGCGTTTTTCACAGTGTGGGGATGGAACACTGGGTTCTTCACAGTGTGGGGATGGAGCACTGGGTTATTCACAGTGTGGGGATGGTGCACTGGGTTGTTCACAGTGTGGGGATGGAGCACTAGGTTATTCCCAGTGTGGGAATGGAACACTGGGTTATTCACAGTGTGGGCATGGAGCACTGAGTTATTCACAGTGTGGGGATGGAGCACTCGGTTATTCACAGTGTGGGCATGGAGCACTGAGTTATTCACAGTGTGGGGATGGAGCACTGGGTGATTAATAGTGTGGGGATGGAGTACTAGCTTATTCACAGTGTGAGGATGGAGCACTGGGTTATTCACAGTGTGGGGATGAAGTATTGGGTGATTTCCTGTGTGGGAGTGGAGGAGTGGCACTGTGTGATTCATAGTGGATGGGGGAAGGTGCACTGGGTGATTTGCAGTGTGTGGATGGAGCACTGGGAGATTTACAGTGTGGGGATGGAGCACTGGGTTATTCACAGTGTGAGGATGGAGCACTGGGTTATTCACAGTGTGGGGATGGAGCACTGGGTGATTCATAGTGTGGGAATCGAGTAGTCGGTGATTTCCAGTGTGGGAGGGGAGGAGTGGCACTGGGTGATTCATAGTGTATGGGGGGAAGGTGCACTGGGTGATTTACAGTATGGGGATGGAGCACTGGGTGATTTACTGTGTGGGGATGTAGCACTGCATTAATCACAGTGTGAGAATGGAGCACTGGCTGATTCCCAGTGTGGCGATGGACCACTGGGTGATTTACAGTGAGTGGATGGAGCACTGGGTTATTCACAGTGCGGGGATGGAGCACTGGGCTATTCACAGTGTGGGGATGGAGCACTGGGTTATTCACAGTGTGGGGATGGAGCACTGGGTGATTTACAGTGTGGGGATGGAGCACTGGGTGATTAACAGTGTGGGGATGGAGTACTGGGTTATTCACAGTGTGAGGATGGAGCACTGGGTTATTCACAGTGCGGGGATGGAGCACTGGGCTATTCACAGTGTTGGGATGGAGCACTGGGTTATACACAGTGTGGGGATGGAGCACTGGGTGGTTTACAGTGTGGGGATGGAGCACTGGTTCACTCACCGTGTGAGGATGGAGGACTGTGTGATTTACAGTGAGGGGATGGAACACTGGGTTATTCACAGTGTGAGGATGGAGCACTGGGTTATGCACCGTGTGGGGTTGGAGCACTGGGTGATTCACAGGGTGGGGATGGAACACTGGGTTATTCACAGTGTGGGGGTGGAGCACTGGGTGACTGACAGTGTGGGGATGGAGCACTGCGTGATTCACAGTGCGGGGATGGAGCACTGGGTTATTCACAGTGTGCGGATGGAGCACTGGGTGATTAAGAGTGTGGGAATGGAGCACTGGGTTATTCAAAGTGAGCGGATGGAATACTGGGTTATTCCCAGTGTGGGGTGGAGCACTGGGTGATTTACAGTGTAACGATGGAGCACTGTGTTATTCACAGTGTGGGGATGGAGCACTGGGTGATTTACAGTGTGAGGATGGAGCACTGGTTTATTTACAGTGTGGGGATGGAGCACTGGGTTATTCACAGTGTGAGGATGGAGCACTGGGTTATTCACAGTGTGGGGATGGAGCACTGGGTGATTCATAGTGTGGGAATGGAGTAGTGGGTTATTTCCAGTGTGGGAGTGGAGGAGTGGCACTGGGTGATTCATAGTGTATGGGGGGAATGTGCACTGGGTGATTTACAGTATGGGGATGGAGCACTGGGTGATTTATTGTGTGGGGTTGTAGCACTGCATTATTCACAGTGTGAGAATGGAGCACTGGGTGATTCCCAGTGTGGGGATGGACCACTGGGTGATTTACAGTGAGGGGATGGAGCACTGGGTTATTCACAGTGTGAGGATGGAGGACTGGGTGATTTACAGTGAGGGGATGGAGCACTGGGTTATTCACAGTGTGTGGATGGAGCACTGGGTTATTCACCGTGTGGGGTTGGAGCACTGGGTGATTCACAGTGTGGGGATGAAGCACTGGGTTATTCACAGTGTGGGGGTGGAGCACTGGGTGATTGACAGTGTGGGGATCGGGAACTGGGTGATTCACAGTGCGGGGATGGAGCACTGGGTTATTCACAGTGTGCGGATGGAGCACTGGGTGATTAAGAGTGTGGGGATGGAGCACTGGGTTATTCACAGTGTGCGGATGGAATACTGGGTAATTCACTGTATGGGGGTGGAGCACTGGGTGATTTACAGTGTGACGATGGAGCACTGTGTTATTCACAGTGTGACGATGGAGCACTGTGTTATTCTCAGTGTGGGGATGGAGCACTGGGTTATTCACAGTATAGGGATGGAGCACTGGGTTATTCACAGTGCGGGGATGGAGCACTGGGTTATTCACAGTGTGGGGATGGAGCACTGGGTGATTCACAGTGCGGGGATGGAGCACTGGGTGATTTACAGTGTGGGGATGGAGCACTGGTTTATTCACAGTGTGAGGATGGAGCACTGGGTGATTTACAGTGTGGGGATGGAGCACTGGGGTTTTCACACTGTGGGGATGGAGCACTGGTTAATTCACAGTGTGGAGATGGAGCATGGGGTTATTCACAGTGTGGGGATGGAAAACTGGGTGATTTATAGTGTGGGGATGGAGCATTGGGTTATTCACAGTGTGGGGCTGGAGCACTGGGTTATTCACAGTGTGGGGATGGACCACTGGGTTATTCACAGTGTGGCGATGGAACACTGGGTGATTTACAGTGTGGGCATGGAGCACAGGGTTATTCACAGTATGGGGATGGAGCATTCGGTTATTCAGTGTGGGGATGGAGCACTGGGTTATTCACAGTGTGGGGATGGAGCACTGGGTTATTCACAGTGTGGGGATGGAGCACTGGCATATTCACAGTGTGGGGATGGAACACTGGGTGATTTACAGTGTGGGCATGGAGCACAGGGTTATTCACAGTGTGGGGATGGAGCACTGGGTGATTTACAGTGTGGGGATGGAGCACTGGGGTATTCACAGTGTGGGAATGGAGCACTGGTTAATTCACAGAGTGGAGATGGAGCATGGGGTTATTCACAGCGTGGGGATGGAGCACTGGGTGATTTATAGTGTGGGGATGGAGCATTGGGTTATTCACAGTGTGGGGATGGAGCACTGGGTTATTCACAGTGTGGGCATGGAGCACTGGGTTATTCACAGTGTGGGGATGGAGCACTGGGTTATTCACAGTGTGGGGATGGAGCACTGGGTTATTCACAGTGTGGGGATGTAGCACTTGATTATTCACAGTGTGGGAATGGACCACTCGGTTATTCACAGTGTGGGGATGGAGCACTGGGTGATTTACAGTGTGGGGATGGAGCACAGGGTTATTCACAGTATGGGGATGGGGCACTGGATGATTTACAGTGTGGGGATGGAGCACTGGATTATTCACAGTGTGGGAATGGACCACTGGGTTATTCACAGTGTGGGGATGGAGCACTGGGTTATTCACAGTGTGCGGATGGAGCACTGGGTTATTCACAGTGTGGGGACGGAGCACTGGGTGATTTACAGTGTGGGGATGGAGCACTGCGTTATTCACAGTGTGGGGATGGAACACTGGGTTATTCACAGTGTGGGGATGGAGCACTGGGTTATTCACAGTGTGGGGACGGAGCACTGGGTTATTCACAGTGTGGGGATGAAGCACTGGGTTGTTCACAGTGTGGGGATGGAGCACTGGGTTATTCACAGTGTGTGGATGGAGCACTGAGTTATTCACAGTGTGGGGATGGATCACTGGGTTATTCACAGTGTGGGGTGGAGCACTGGGTTATTCACAGTGTGGGGATGGCGCACTGGGTGATTTACAGTGTGGGGATGGATCACTGGGTGATTAACAGTGTGGGGATGGAGTACTGGGTTATTCACAGTGTGAGGATGGAGCACTGGGTTATTCACAGTGTGGGGATGGAGCACTGGGTTATTCACAGTGTGGGGATGGAGCACTGGGTGATTTACAGTGTGGGGATGGAGCACTGCGTTATTCACAGTGTGGGGATGGAACACTGGGTTCTTCATAGTGTGGAGATGGAGCACTGGGTTATTCACAGTGTGGGGATGGAACACTGGGTTATTCACAGTGTGGGCATGGAGCACTGAGTTATTCACAGTGTGGGAATGGAGCACTGGGTGATTAACAGTGTGCGGATGGAGTACTGGGTTATTCACAGTGTGTGGATGGAGCACTGGGTTATTCACAGTGTGGGGATGGAGTATTGGGTGATTTCCAGTGTGGCAGTGGAGGAGTGGCACTGTGTGATTCATAGTGTATGAGGGGAAGGTGCACTGGGTGATTTACTGTGTGGGGATGGAGCACTGGGTTATTCACAGTGTAAGGATGGAGCACTGGGTTATTCACAGTGTGGGGATGGAGCACTGGGTGATTCATAGTGTGAGGATGGAGTAGTGGGTGATTTCCAGTGTGGGAGTGGAGGAGTGGCACTGGGTGATTCATAGTGTATGGGGGGAAGGGGCACTGGGTGATTTAAAGTGTGAGGATGGAGCACTGGGTTATTCGCAGTGTGGGGAAGGAGCACTTGGTTATTCAGTGTGGGGATGGAGCACTGGGTTATTCACAGTCTGGGGATGGAGCACTGGGTTATTCACAGTGTGAGAATGGAGCACTGGGTGATTCACAGTGTGGAGATGGAGCACTGGGTCATTCACAGTGTGGGGATGGAGCACTGGGTTATTCACAGTGTGGGGATGGAGCACTGCGTTATTCACAGTGTGGGGATGGAGCACTGGGTTATTCACAGTGTGGGGATGGAGCACTGGGTTATTCACAGTGTGGGGATGGAGCAAAGGGTTATTCACAGTGTGCGGTTGGAGCACTGGGTTATTCACAGTGTGGGGATGGAGCAAAGGGTTATTCACAGTATGCGGATGGAGCACTGGGTGATTTACAGTGTGGGGATGCAGCACTGGGTGATTTACAGTGAGGGGATGGAGCACTGGGTTATTCACAGTGTGAGGATGGAGCACTGGGTGATTCACAGTGTGGGGATGGAGCATTGGGTTATTCACAGTGTGAGGATGGAGCACTGGGTGATTCACAGTGTGGGGATGGAGCACTGGGTTATTCACAGTGTGGGGATGGAGCACTGGGTTATTCGCAGTGTGGTGACGGAGCACTCGGTGATTTACAGTGTGGGGATGGAGCACTGGGTTATTCTCAGTGTGGGGATGGAGCACTGGGTGATTCACAGTGTGGGGATGGAGCACTGGGTTATTCACAGTGTGGGGATGGAGCACTGGGTGATTTACAGTGTGAGGATGGAGCACTGGGTTATTCACAGTGTGGGGATGGAGCACTGGGTTATTCACAGTGTGAGGATGGAGCACTGGGTTATTCACCATGTGGGATTGGAGCACTGGGTGATTCACAGTGTGGGGATGGAGCACTGGGTTATTCACAGTGTGGGGCTGGAGCACTGGGTGATTGGCAGTGTGGGGATGGAGCACTGGGTGATTCACAGTGCGGGGATGGAGCACTGGGTTATTCACAGTGTGCGGATGGAGCACTGGGTGATTAAGAGTGTGGGGATGGAGCACTGGGTTATTCAAAGTGTGCGGATGGAATACTGGGTTATTCACAGTGTGGGGGTGGAGCACTGGGTGAGTTACAGTGTGAGGATGGAGCACTGTTATTCACAATGTCGGGATGGAGCACTGGGTGATTTACAGTGTGAGGATGGAGCACTGGGTTATTCACAGTGTGGGGATGGACCACTGGGTTATTGAGTGTGGGGATGGAGCACTGGGTTATTCACAGTATGGGGATGGAGCACTGGGTTATTCACAGTGTGGGGATGGAGCACTGGGTAAATCAGAGTGCGGGGATGGAGCTCTTGGTTATTCACAGTGTGGGGATTGAGCACTGGGTGACTCACAGTGTGGAGATGGAGCACTGGGTTATTAACAGTGTGGTGATGGAGCACTGGGTGATTTACAGTGTGGGGATGGAGCACTGGGTGATTAACAGTGCGGGGATGGAGCACTGGGTTATTCACAGTGTGGGGAAGGAGCGTTCGGTGATTCACAGTGTGGGGATGGAGCACTGGGTTATTCACAGTGTGGGGATGGAGCACTGGGTTATTCACAGTGTGGGGATGGAGCACTGGGTGATTCACAGTGTGGGGATGGAGCACTGGGTTATTCACAGTGTGGGGATGGAGCACTGGGTTATTCACAGTGTGGGGATGGAGCACTGGGTTATTCACAGTGTGGGGATGGAGCACTGTGTTATTCACAGTGTGGGGATGGAGCACTGGGTTATTCACAGTGTGCGGATGGAGCACTGGGTTATTCACAGTGTGGGCATGGAGCACTGGGTGATTTACAGTGTGGGGATGGAGCACTGGTTTATTCACAGTGTGGGGATGGAGCACTGGGTTATTCACAGTGTGCGGATGGAGCACTGGGTTATTCACAGTGTGCGCATGGCGCACTGGGTGATTTACAGTGTGGGGATGGAGCACTGGTTTATTCACAGTGTGGGGATGGAGCACTGGGTTATTCACAGTGTGCGGATGGAGCACTGGGTTATTCACAGTGTGGGTATGGAGCACTGGGTTATTCACAGTGTGGGGATGGAGCACTGGGTTATTCACATTGTGGGGATGGAGCACTGGGTTATTCACAGTGTGGGGATGGATCACTGGGTGATTTACAGTGTGGGGATGGAGCACTGGGGTATTCACAGTGTGGGAATGGAGCACTGGTTAATTCACAGTGTGAAGATGGAGCATGGGGGTATTCACAGTGTGAGGATGGAGCACTGGGTTATTCACAGTGTGGGGATGGAGCACTGGGTGATTCACAGTGTGGGGATGGAGCACTGGGTCATTCACAGTGTGGGGATGGAGCACTGGGTTATTCACAGTGTGGGGATGGAGCACTGCGTTATTCACAGTGTGGGGATGGAGCACTGGGTTATTCACAGTGTGGGGATGGAGCACTGGGTTATTCACAGTGTGGGGATGGAGCAAAGGGTTATTCACAGTATGCGGTTGGAGCACTGGGTTATTCACAGTGTGGGGATGGAGCAAAGGGTTATTCACAGTATGCGGATGGAGCACTGGGTGATTTACAGTGTGGGTATGCAGCACTGGGTGATTTACAGTGTGAGGATGGAGCACTGGGTGATTTACAGTGTGGGGATGCAGCACTGGGTGATTTACAGTGAGGGGATGGAGCACTGGGTTATTCACAGTGTGAGGATGGAGCACTGGGTGATTTACAGTGTGAGGATGGAGCACTGGGTGATTCACAGTGTGGGGATGGAGCACTGGGTTATTCGCAGTGTGGTGACGGAGCACTCGGTGATTTACAGTGTGGGGATGGAGCACTGGGTTATTCTCAGTGTGGGGATGGAGCACTGGGTGATTCACAGTGTGGGGATGGAGCACTGGGTTATTCACAGTGTGGGGATGGAGCACTGGGTGATTTACAGTGTGAGGATGGAGCACTGGGTTATTCACAGTGTGGGGATGGAGCACTGGGTTATTCACAGTGTGGGGATGGAGCACTGGCTGATTTACAGTGTGGGGATGGAGCACTGGTTTATTCACAGTGTGAGTATGGAGGACTGGGTGATTTACAGTGAGGGTATGGAGCACTGGGTGATTCACAGTGTGGGGATGGAGCACTGGGTTATTCACAGTGTGGGGGTGGAGCACTGGGTGATTGACAGTGTGGGGATGGAGCACTGGGTGATTCACAGTGCGGGGATGGAGCACTGGGTTATTCACAGTGTGGGGATGGAGCACTGGGTTATTCACAGTGTGAGGATGGAGCACTGTTATTCACAATGTCGGGATGGAGCACTGTGTGATTTACAGTGTGAGGATGGAGCACTGGGTTATTCACAGTGTGGGGATGGACCACTGGGTTATTGAGTGTGGGGATGGAGCACTGGGTTATTCACAGTATGGGGATGGAGCACTGGGTTATTCACAGTGTGGGGATGGAGCACTGGGTAAATCAGAGTGCGGGGATGGAGCTCTTGGTTATTCACAGTGTGGGGATTGAGCACTGGGTGACTCACAGTGTGGAGATGGAGCACTGGGTTATTAACAGTGTGGTGATGGAGCACTGGGTGATTTACAGTGTGGGGATAGAGCACTGGGTGATTAACAGTGCGGGGATGGAGCACTGGGTTATTCACAGTGTGGGGAAGGAGCGTTCGGTGATTCACAGTGTGGGGATGGAGCACTGGGTTATTCACAGTGTGGGGATGGAGCACTGGGTTATTCACAGTGTGGGGATGGAGCACTGGGTGATTCACAGTGTGGGGATGGAGCACTGGGTTATTCACAGTGTGGGGATGGAGCACTGGGTTATTCACAGTGTGGGGATGGAGCACTGGGTTATTCACAGTGTGGGGATGGAGCACTGTGTTATTCACAGTGTGGGGATGGAGCACTGGATTATTCACAGTGTGCGGATGGAGCACTGGGTTATTCACAGTGTGGGCATGGAGCACTGGGTGATTTACAGTGTGGGGATGGAGCACTGGTTTATTCACAGTGTGGGGATGGAGCACTGGGTTATTCACAGTGTGCGGATGGAGCACTGGGTTATTCACAGTGTGCGCATGGCGCACTGGGTGATTTACAGTGTGGGGATGGAGCACTGGTTTATTCACAGTGTGGGGATGGAGCACTGGGTTATTCACAGTGTGCGGATGGAGCACTGGTTATTCACAGTGTGGGTATGGAGCACTGGGTTATTCACAGTGTGGGGATGGAGCACTGGGTTATTCACATTGTGGGGATGGAGCACTGGGTTATTCACAGTGTGGGGATGGATCACTGGGTGATTTACAGTGTGGGGATGGAGCACTGGGGTATTCACAGTGTGGGAATGGAGCACTGGTTAATTCACAGTGTGAAGATGGAGCATGGGGGTATTCACAGTGTGAGGATGGAGCACTGGGTTATTCACAGTGTGGGGATGGAGCACTGGGTGATTCACAGTGTGGGGATGGAGCACAGGGTGATTCACAGAGTGGTGATGGAGCACTCGGTGATTTACCGTGTGGGGATGGAGCACTGGGTGATTCACAGTGTGGGGATGGAGCACTGGGTTATTCACAGTGAGGGCATGGAGCACTGGGTTATTCACAGTGTGGGGATGGAGCACTCGGTTATTCACAGTGTGGGGATGGAGCACTGGGTGATTTAAAGTGTGAGGATGGAGCACTGGGTTATTCACAGTGTGGGGATGGAGCACTGGGTTATTCAGTGTGGGGATGGAGCACTGGGTTATTCACAGTCTGGGGATGGAGCACTGGGTTATTCACCGTCTGGGGATGGAGCACTGGGTTATTCACAGTGTGGGGATGGAGCACTGGGTTATTCACAGTGTGGGGATGGAGCACTGGGTGATGAACAGTGTGAGGATTGAGCACTGGGTGATTCACAGTGTGGTTATGGAGCACTCGGTGATTTACCGTGTGGGGATGGAGCACTGGGTGATTCACAGTGTGGGGATGGAGCACTGGGTGATTTACAGTGTGGGGATGGAGCACTGGGTTATTCACAGTGTGGGCATGGAGCACTGGGTTATTCACAGTGTGGGGATGGAGCACTTCGTTATTCACAGTGTGGGGATGGAGCACTGGGTGATTTAAAGTGTGAGGATGGAGCACTGGGTTATTCACAGTCTGGGGATGGAGCACTGGGTTATTCACAGTGTGGGGATGGAGCACTGGGTTATTCACAGTGTGGGGATGGAGCACTGGGTTATTCACAGTGTGGGGATGGAGCACTGGGTGATTTACAGTGTGAGGATTGAGCACTGGTTTATTCACAGTGTGGGGATGGAGCACTGGGTTATTCACAGTGTGGGGATGGAGCACTGGGTTATTCACAGTGTGGGGATGGAGCACTGGGTGATTTAAAGTTTGAGGATGGAGCACTGGTTTATTCACAGTGTGGGGATGGAGCACTGGGTTATTCACAGTCTGGGGATGGAGCACTGGGTTATTCACAGTGTGGGGATGGAGCACTGGGCGATTTAAAGTGTGAGGATGGAGCACTGGGCGATTTAAAGTGTGAGGATGGTGCACTGGGTTATTCACAGTGTGGGGATGGAGCACTGGGTTATTCACAGTCTGGGGATGGAGCACTGGGTTACTCACTGTGTGGGGATGGAGCACTGGGTGATTTATAGTGTGGGGATGGAGCACTGGTTTATTCACTGTGTGGGGATGGAGCACTGGGTTATTCACAGTGTGGGGATGGAGCACTGGGTTATTCAGTGTGGGGATGGAGCACTGGGTTATTCATTGTGGGGATGGAGCACTGGGTTATTCACAGTGTGGGGATGGAGCACTGGGTTATTCACAGTGTGGGGATGGAGCACTGGGTTATTCACAGTGTGGGGATGGAGCACTGGGTTATTCACAGTGTGGGGATGGAGCACTGGGTGATTTAGAGTGTGAGGATGGAGCACTGGTTTATTCACAGTGTGGTGATGGAGCACTGGGTTATTCACAGTGTGGGGATGGAGCACTGGGTTATTCACAGTGTGGGGATGGAGCACTGGGTTATTCACAGTGTGGGGATGGAGCACTGGGTTATTCACAGTGTGGGGATGGAACACTGGGTTATTCACAGTGTGAGGATGGAGCACTGGGTTATTCACAGTGTGGGGATGGAGCACTGGGTTATTCACAGTGTGGGGATGGAGCACTCGGTTATTCACAGTGTGGGGATGGAGCACTGGGTGATTTAGAGTGTGAGGATGGAGCACTGGTTTATTCACAGTGTGGGGATGGAGCACTGGGTTATTCACAGTGTGGGGATGGAGCACTGGGTTATTCACAGTGTGGAGATGGAGCACTGTGTTATTCACAGTGTGGGGATGGAACACTGGGTTATTCACAGTGTGAGGATGGAGCACTGTGTTATTCACAGTGTGGGGATGGAACACTGGGTTATTCACAGTGTGAGGATGGAGCACTGCGTTATTCACACTGTGGGGATGGAGCACTGTGTTATTCACAGTGTGGGGATGGAGCACTGGGTTATTCACACTGTGGGGATGGAGCACTGTGTTATTCACAGTGTGGGGATGGAGCAGTGGGTGATTCACAGTGTGGGGATGGAGCACTGGGTTATTCGCAGTTTGGTGACGGAGCACTCGGTGATTTACAGAGTGGGGATGGAGCACTGGGTTATTCACAGTGTGTGGATGGAGCACTGGGTGATACACAGTGCGTGGATGGAGCACTGGGTTATTCTCAGTGTGGGGATGGAGCACTGGGTGATTCACAGGGTGGGGATGGAGCACTGAGTTATTAACAGTGTGGGGATGGAGCACTGGGTGATTTACAGTGTGAGGATGGAGCACTGGTTTATTCATAGTGTGGGGATGGAGCACTGGGTTATTCAGTGTGGGGATGGAGCACTGGGTTATTCACAGTGTGGGGATGGAGCACTGGGTTATCACAATATAGGGATGGAGCACTGGGTTATTCACAGTGTGGGGATGGAGCACTGGGTTATTCACAGTGTGGGGATGGAGCACTGGGTGATTCACAGTGCGGGGATGGAGCACTGGGTGATTTACAGTGTGGGGATGGAGCACTGGTTTATTCACAGTGTTAGGATGGAGCACTGGGTGATTTACAGTGTGGGGATGGAGCACTGGGGTATTCACAGTGTGGGGATGGAGCACTGGTTAATTCACAGTGTGGATAGGAGCATGGGGTTATTCACAGTGTGGGGATGGAGCACTGGGTGATTTATAGTGTGGGGATGGAGCATTGGGTTATTCACAGTGTGGGGATGGAGCACTGGGTTATTCACAGTGTTGTGATGGAGCACTGGGTTATTCACAGTGTGGGGATGGAGCACTGGGTTATTCACAGTGTGGGGATGGAGCACTGGGTTATTCACAGTGTTGTGATGGAGCACTGGGTTATTCACAGTGTGGGGATGGTGCACTGGGTTATTCACAGTGTGGGGATGGAGCACTGGGTTATTCACAGTGTGGGGATGGAGCACTGGGTTATTCACAGTGTGGGGATGGAGCACTGGGTTATTCACAGTGTTGTGATGGAGCACTGGGTTATTCACAGTGTGGGGATGGAACACTGGGTGATTTACAGTGTGGGGATGGAGCACAGGGTTATTCACAGTGTGGGGATGGAGCACTGGGTGATTTACAGTGTGGGGATGGAGCACTGGGGTATTCACAGTGTGGGGATGGAGCACTGGTTAATTCACAGTGTGGAGATGGAGCACTGGGGTATTCACAGTGTGGGGATGGAGCACTGGTTAATTCACAGTGTGGGGATGGAGCACTGGGTTATTCACAGTGTGCGGATGGAGCACTGGGTTATTCACAGTGTGGGGATGGAGCACTGGGTTATTCACATTGTGGGGATGGAGCACTGGGATATTCACAGTGTGGGAATGGAGCACTGGGTTATTCACAGTGTGGGGATGGAGCACTGGGTGATTTACAGTGTGGGGATGGAGCACTGGGGTATTCACAGTGTGGTGATGGAGCACTGGTTAATTCACAGTGTGCAGATGGAGCATGGGGGTATTCACAGTGTGATGATGGAGCACTGGGTTATTCACAGTGTGGGGATGGAGCACTGGGTGATTCACAGTGTGGGGATGGAGCACTGGGTGATTCACAGTGTGGTGATGGAGCACTCGGTGATTTGCCGTGTGGGGATGGAGCACTGGGTGATTCACAGTGTGGGGATGGAGCACTGGGCTATTCACAGTGTGGGGATGGAGCACTGGGTTATTCACAGTGTGGGGATGGAGCACTGGGTGATTTACAGTGTGAGGATGGAGCACTGCTTTATTCACAGTGTGGGGATGGAGCACTGGGTTATTCACAGTGTGGGGATGGAGCACTGGGTTATTCACAGTGTGGGGATGGAGCACTGGGTTATTCACAGTGTGGGGATGGAGCACTGGGTTATTCACAGTATGCGGATGGAGCACTGGGTGATTTACAGTGTGGGGATGGAGCACTGGGTGATTTACAGAGAGGGGATGGAGCACTGGGTTATTCACAGTGTGAGGTTGGAGCATTGGGTTATTCACAGTGTGGGGATGGAGCACTGGGTGATTCAAAGTGTGGGGATGGAGCACTGGGTTATTCGCAGTTTGGTGACGGAGCACTCGGTGATTTACAGTGTGGGGATGGAGCACTGGGTTATTCACAGTGTGTGGATGGAGCACTGGGTGATACACAGTGCGGGGATGGAGCACTGGGTTATTCTCAGTGTGGGGATGGAGCACTGGGTGATTCACAGGGTGGGGATGGAGCACTGGGTTATTAACAGTGTGGGGATGGAGCACTGGGTGATTTACAGTGTGAGGATGGAGCACTGGTTTATTCACAGTGTGGGGATGGAGCACTGGGTTATTCAGTGTGGGGATGGACCACTGGGTTATTCACAGTGTGGGGATGGAGCACTGGGTGATTCACAGTGTGGGGATGGAGCACTGGGTTATTCACAGTGTGGGGATGGAGCACTGGGTGATTCACAGTGCGGGGATGGAGCACTGGGTGAATTACAGTGTGGGGATGGAGCACTGTTTTATTCACAGTGTGAGGATGGAGCACTGGGTGATTTACAGTGTGGGGATGCAGCACTGGGGTATTCACAGTGTGGGGTTGGAGCACTGGTTAATTCACAGTGTGCGGATGGAGCATTGGGTTATTCACAGTGTGGGGATGCAGCACTGGGTTATTCACAGTGTGGGGATGGAGCACTGGGTTATTCAAAGTGTGGGGATGGAGCACTGGGTTATTCACAGTGTGGGGATGGAGCACTGGGTTATTCACAGTGTGGGGATGGAACACTGGGTGATTTACAGTGTGGGGATGGAGCACAGGGTTATTCACAGTGTGGGGATGGAGCACTGGGTGATTTACAGTGTGGGGATGGAGCACTGGGGTATTCACAGTGTGGGGATGGAGCACTGGTTAATTCACAGAGTGGAGATGGAGCATGGGGTTATTCACAGTGTGGGGATGGAGCACTGGGTGATTTATAGTGTGGCGATGGAGCATTGGGTGATTCACAGTGTGGGAATGGAGCACTGGGTTATTCACAGTGTGGGGATGGAGCACTGGGTTATTCACAGTGTGGGGATGGAGCACTGGGTTATTCACAGTGTGGGGATGGAGCACTGGGTTATTCACAGTGTGGGGATGGAGCACTGGGGTATTCACAGTGTGGGGATGGAGCACTGGTTAATTCACAGTGTGGAGATGGAGCATGGGGTTATTCACAGTGTGGGGATGGAGCACTGGGTGATTTATAGTGTGGGGATGGATAATTCGGTTATTCAGTGTGGGGATGGAGCACTGGATTATTCACAGTGTGGGGATGGAGCACTGGGTTATTCACAGTGTGGGGATGGAGCACTGGGATATTCACAGTATGGGGATGGGGCACTGGTGATTTACAGTGTGGGGATGGAGCACTGGATTATTCAAAGTGTGGGAATGGACCACTGGGTTATTCACAGTGTGGGGATGGAGCACTGGGTGATTTACAGTGTGGGGATGGAGCACTGCGTGATTCACATTGTGGGGATGGAGCACTGGGTGATTTACACTGTGGAGATGGAGCACTGGGTTACGCACAGTGTGGGGATGGAGCACTGGGTTATTCAATGTGTGGGGATGGAGCACTGGGTTATTCACAGTGTGGGAATGGAGCACTGGGTTATTCACAGTGTGGGGATGGAGCACTGGGTTATTCACAGTGTGGGGACGGAGCACTGGGTGATTTACAGTGTGGGGATGGAGCACTGCGTTATTCACAGTGTGGGGATGGAACACTGGGTTCTTCACAGTGTGGAGATGGAGCACTGGGTTATTCACAGTGTGGGCATGGAGCACTGAGTTATTCACAGTGTGGGGATGGAGCACTGGGTGATTAACAGTGTGGGGATGGAGTACTGGGTTATTCACAGTGTGAGGATGGAGCACTGGGTTATTCACAGTGTGGGGATGGAGCACTGGGTTATTCACAGTGTGGGGATGGAGCACTGGGTTATTCACAATGTGGGGATGTAGCACTCGGTTATTCACAGTGTGGGGACGGAGCACTGGGTGATTTACAGTGTGGGGATGGAGCACTGCGTTATTCACAGTGTGGGGACGGAGCACTGGGTGATTTACAGTGTGGGGATGGAACACTGGGTTATTCACAGTGTGGGGATGAAGCACTGGGTGGTTCACAGTGTGGGGATGGAGCACTGGGTTATTCACAGTGTGGGGATGGAACACTGGGTTATTCACAGTGTGGGCATGGAGCACTGAGTTATTCACAGTGTGGGGATGGAGCACTGGGTGATTAACAGTGTGCGGATGGAGGACTGGGTTATTCACAGTGTGTGGATGGAGCACTGGGTTATTCACAGTGTGGGGATGGAGTATTGGGTGATTTCCAGTGTGGGAGTGGAGGGGTGGCACTGTGTGATTCATAGTGTATGAGGGGAAGGTGCACTGGGTGATTTACTGTGTTGGGATGGAGCACTGGGTTATTCACATTGTGGGGATGGAGCACTGGGTGATTTACAGTGTGAGGATGGAGCACTGGTTTATTCACAGTGTGGGGATGGAGCACTGGGTTATTCACAGTGTGGGCATGGAGCACTGGGTGATTCATAGTGTGAGGATGGAGTAGTGGGTGATTTCCAGTGTGGGAGTGGAGGAGTGGCACTGGGTGATTCATGGTGTATGGGCGGAAGGGGCACTGGGTGATTTACAGTATGGGGATGGAGCACTGGGTGATTCACAGTGTGGGGTTGGAGCACTATGTGATTCTCAGTGTGGGGATGGAGCACTGGGTGATTCACAGTGTGGGGATGGAGCACTGGGTTATTAACAGTGTGGGGATGGAGCACTGGGTGATTTACAGTGTGAGGATGGAGCACTGGGTTATTCACAGTGTGGGGATGGAGCACTGGGTTATTCAGTGTGGGGATGGACCACTGGGTTATTCACAGTGTGGGGATGGAGCACTGGGTTACTCACAGTGTGGGGATGGAGCACTGGGTGATACACAGTGCGGGGATGGAGCACTGGGTTATTCCCAGTGTGTGGATGGAGCACTGGCTGATTCACAGTGTGTGGATGGAGCACTGGGTGATACACAGTGCGGGGATGGAGCACTGGGTGACTTAGAGTGTGGGGATGGATAATTCGGTTATTCAGTGTGGGGATGGAGCACTGGGTTATTCACAGTGTGGGGATGGAGCACTGGGTTATTCACAGTGTGGGGATGGAGCACTGGGATATTCACAGTATGGGGATGGGGCACTGGTGATTTACAGTGTGGGGATGGAGCACTGGATTATTCACAGTGGGGGAATGGACCACTGGGTTATTCACAGTGTGGGGATGGAGCACTGGGTGATTTACAGTGTGGGGTGGAGCACTGCGTGATTCACATTGTGGGGATGGAGCACTGGGTGATTTACACTGTGGAGATGGAGCACTGGGTTACGCACAGTGTGGGGATGGAGCACTGGGTTATTCAATGTGTGGGGATGGAGCACTGGGTTATTCACAGTGTGGGAATGGAGCACTGGGTTATTCACAGTGTGGGGATGGAGCACTGGGTTATTCACAATGTGGGGACGGAGCACTGGGTGATTTACAGTGTGGGGATGGAGCACTGCGTTATTCACAGTGTGGGGATGGAACACTGGGTTCTTCACAGTGTGGAGATGGAGCACTGGGTTATTCACAGTGTGGGCATGGAGCACTGAGTTATTCACAGTGTGGGGATGGAGCACTGGGTGATTAACAGTGTGGGGATGGAGTACTGGGTTATTCACAGTGTGGGGATGTAGCACTGGGTTATTCACAGTGTGGGGATGGAGCACTGGGTGATTAACAGTGTGGGGATGGAGTACTGGGTTATTCACAGTGTGAGGATGGAGCACTGGGTTATTCACAGTGTGGGGATGGAGCACTGGGTTATTCACAGTGTGGGGATGGAGCACTGGGTTATTCACAGTGTGGGGATGTAGCACTGGGTTATTCACAGTGTGGGGACGGAGCACTGGGTGATTTACAGTGTAGGGATGGAGCACTGGGTGATTTACAGTGTGGGGATGGAGCACTGCGTTATTCACAGTGTGGGGACGGAGCACTGGGTGATTTACAGTGTGGGGATGGAACACTGGGTTATTCACAGTGTGGGGATGAAGCACTGGGTTGTTCACAGTGTGGGGATGGAGCACTGGGTTATTCACAGTGTGGGGATGGAACACTGGGTTATTCACAGTGTGGGCATGGAGCACTGAGTTATTCACAGTGTGGGGATGGAGCACTGGGTGATTAACAGTGTGCGGATGGAGTACTGGGTTATTCACAGTGTGTGGATGGAGCACTGGGTTATTCACAGTGTGGGGATGGAGTATTGGGTGATTTCCAGTGTGGGAGTGGAGGGGTGGCACTGTGTGATTCATAGTGTATGAGGGGAAGGTGCACTGGGTGATTTACTGTGTGGGGATGGAGCACTGGGTTATTCACATTGTGAGGATGGAGCACTGGGTTATTCACAGTGTGGGCATGGAGCACTGGGTGATTCATAGTGTGAGGATGGAGTAGTGGGTGATTTCCAGTGTGGGAGTGGAGGAGTGGCACTGGGTGATTCATGGTGTATGGGGGGAAGGGGCACTGGGTGATTTACAGTATGGGGATGGAGCACTGGGTGATTCACAGTGTGGGGTTGGAGCACTATGTGATTCTCAGTGTGGGGATGGAGCACTGGGTGATTCACAGTGTGGGGATGGAGCACTGGGTTATTAACAGTGTGGGGATGGAGCACTGGGTGATTTACAGTGTGAGGATGGAGCACTGGGTTATTCACAGTGTGGGGATGGAGCACTGGGTTATTCAGTGTGGGGATGGACCACTGGGTTATTCACAGTGTGGGGATGGAGCACTGGGTTACTCACAGTGTGGGGATGGAGCACTGGGTGATACACAGTGCGGGGATGGAGCACTGGGTTATTCTCAGTGTGGGGATGGAGCACTGGGTGATTCACAGTGTGTGGATGGAGCACTGGGTGATACACAGTGCGGGGATGGAGCACTGGGTTATTCTCAGTGTGGGGATGGAGCACTGGGTGATTCACAGTGTGGGGATGGAGCACTGGGTTATTAACAGTGTGGGGATGGAGCACTGGGTGATTTACAGTGTGAGGATGGAGCACTGGGTTATTCACAGTGTGGGGATGGAGCACTGGGTTATTCAGTGTGGGGATGGAGCACTGGGTTATTCACAGTGTGGGGATGGAGCACTGGGTTACTCACAGTGTTGGGATGGAGCACTGGGTTATTCACAGTGTGGGGATGGAGCACTGGGTTATTCACAGTGTGGGGATGGAGCACTGGGTTATTCACAGTGTGGAGATGGAGCACTGGGTTATTCACAGTGTGTGGATGGAGAACTGGGTGATACACAATGCGGGGATGGAGCACTGGGTTATTCACAGTGTGTGGATGGAGCACTGGGTGATACACAGTGCGGGGATGGAGCACTGGGTTATTCTCAGTGTGGGGATGGAGCACTGGGTGATTCACAGTGTGGGGATGGAGCACTGGGTTATGAACAGTGTGGGGATGGAGCACTGGGTGATTTACAGTGTGAGGATAGAGCACTTGGTTATTCACAGTGTGGGGATGGAGCACTGGGTTATTCAGTGTGGGGATGGAGCACTGGGTTATTCACAGTGTGGGGATGGAGCACTGGGTTACTCACAGTGTGGGGATTGAGCACTGGGTTATTCTCAGTGTGGGGATGGAGCACTGGGTTATTCACAGTGTGGGGATGGAGCACTGGGTTATTCACAGTGTGGGGATGGAGCACTGGGTTATTCACAGTGTGGGGATGGAGCACTGGGTTACTCACTGTGTGGGGATGGAGCACTGGGTTATTCACAGTGTGGAGATGGAGCACTGGGTTATTCACAGTGTGTGGATGGAGCACTGGGTTACTCACTGTGTGGGGATGGAGCACTGGGTTATTCACAGTATGCGGATGGAGCACTGGGTTATTCACAGTGTGTGGATGGAGCACTGGGTGATACACAGTGTGGGGACGGAGCACTGGGTGATTTACAGTGTGGGGATGGAGCACTGCGTTATTCACAGTGTGGGGACGGAGCACTGGGTGATTTACAGTGTGGGGATGGAACACTGGGTTATTCACAGTGTGGGGATGAAGCACTGGGTTGTTCACAGTGTGGGGATGGAGCACTGGGTTATTCACAGTGTGGGGATGCAACACTGGGTTATTCACAGTGTGGGCATGGAGCACTGAGTTCTTCACAGTGTGGGGATGGAGCACTGGGTGATTAACAGTGTGCGGATGGAGTACTGGGTTATTCACAGTGTGTGGATGGAGCACTGGGTTATTCACAGTGTGGGGATGGAACACTGGGTTATTCACAGTGTGGGCACGGAGCACTGAGTTCTTCACAGTGTGGGGATGGAGCACTGGGTGATTAACAGTGTGCGGATGGAGTACTGGGTTATTCACAGTGTGTGGATGGAGCACTGGGTTATTCACAGTGTGGGGATGGAGTATTGGGTGATTTCCAGTGTGGGAGTGGAGGGGTGGCACTGTGTGATTCATAGTGTATGAGGGGAAGGTGCACTGGGTGATTTACTGTGTGGGGATGGAGCACTGGGTTATTCACATTGTGAGGATGGAGCACTGGGTTATTCACAGTGTGGGCATGGAGCACTGGGTGATTCATAGTGTGAGGATGGAGTAGTGGGTGATTTCCAGTGTGGGAGTGGAGGAGTGGCACTGGGTAACTCATGGTGTATGGGGGGAAGGGGCACTGGGTGATTTACAGTATGGGGATGGAGCACTGGGTGATTCACAGTGTGGGGTTGGAGCACTATGTGATTCTCAGTGTGGGGATGGAGTACTGGGTGATTCACAGTGTGGGGATGGAGCACTGGGTTATTAACAGTGTGGGGATGGAGCACTGGGTTATTCAGTGTGGGGATGGACCACTGGGTTATTCACAGTGTGGGGATGGAGCACTGGGTTACTCACAGTGTGGGGATGGAGCACTGGGTGATACACAGTGCGGGGATGGAGCACTGGGTTATTCTCAGTGTGGGGATGGAGCACTGGGTGATTCACAGTGTGTGGATGGAGCACTGGGTGATACACAGTGCGGGGATGGAGCACTGGGTGATTTATAGTGTGGGGATGGATAATTCGGTTATTCAGTGTGGGGATGGAGCACTGGGTTATTCACAGTGTGGGGATGGAGCACTGGGTTATTCACAGTGTGGGGATGGAGCACTGGGATATTCACAGTATGGGGATGGGGCACTGGTGATTTACAGTGTGGGGATGGAGCACTGGATTATTCACAGTGTGGGAATGGACCACTGGGTTATTCACAGTGTGGGGATGGAGCACTGGGTGATTTACAGTGTGGGGATGGAGCACTGCGTGATTCACATTGTGGGGATGGAGCACTGGGTGATTTACACTGTGGAGATGGAGCACTGGGTTACGCACAGTGTGGGGATGGAGCACTGGGTTATTCAATGTGTGGGGATGGAGCACTGGGTAATTCACAGTGTGGGAATGGAGCACTGGGTTATTCACAGTGTGGGGATGGAGCACTGGGTTATTCACAGTGTGGGGACGGAGCACTGGGTGATTTACAGTGTGGGGATGGAGCACTGCGTTATTCACAGTGTGGGGATGGAACACTGGGTTCTTCACAGTGTGGAGATGGAGCACTGGGTTATTCACAGTGTGGGCATGGAGCACTGAGTTATTCACAGTGTGGGGATGGAGCACTGGGTGATTAACAGTGTGGGGATGGAGTCCTGGGTTATTCACAGTGTGAGGATTGAGCACTGGGTTATTCACAGTGTGGGGATGGAGCACTGGGTTATTCACAGTGTGGGGATGGAGCACTGGGTTATTCACAGTGTGGGGATGTAGCACTGGGTTGTTCACAGTGTGGGGACGGAGCACTGGGTGATTTACAGTGTGGGGATGGAGCACTGCGTTATTCACAGTGTGGGGACGGAGCACTGGGTGATTTACAGTGTGGGGATGGAACACTGGGTTATTCACAGTGTGGGGATGAAGCACTGGGTTGTTCACAGTGTGGGGATGGAGCACTGGGTTATTCACAGTGTGGGGATGGAACACTGGGTTATTCACAGTGTGGGCACGGAGCACTGAGTTCTTCACAGTGTGGGGATGGAGCACTGGGTGATTAACAGTGTGCGGATGGAGTACTGGGTTATTCACAGTGTGTGGATGGAGCACTGGGTTATTCACAGTGTGGGGATGGAGTATTGGGTGATTTCCAGTGTGGGAGTGGAGGGGTGGCACTGTGTGATTCATAGTGTATGAGGGGAAGGTGCACTGGGTGATTTACTGTGTGGCGATGGAGCACTGGGTTATTCACATTGTGAGGATGGAGCACTGGGTTATTCACAGTCTGGGCATGGAGCACTGGGTGATTCATAGTGTGAGGATGGAGTAGTGGGTGATTTCCAGTGTGGGAGTGGAGGAGTGGCACTGGGTGATTCATGGTGTATGGGGGAAGGGGCACTGGGTGATTTACAGTATGGGGATGGAGCACTGGGTGATTCACAGTGTGGGGTTGGAGCACTATGTGATTCTCAGTGTGGGGATGGAGCACTGGGTGATTCACAGTGTGGGGATGGAGCACTGGGTTATTAACAGTGTGGGGATGGAGCACTGGGTGATTTACAGTGTGAGGATGGAGCACTGGGTTATTCACAG
The DNA here is from genome assembly GCF_047496885.1 of Scyliorhinus torazame. NCBI lineage: Eukaryota > Metazoa > Chordata > Chondrichthyes > Carcharhiniformes > Scyliorhinidae > Scyliorhinus > Scyliorhinus torazame. Next base: position 181,811,714 of record NC_092713.1, read on the forward strand.
TGTGGGGATGGTGCACTGGGTTATTCAGTGTGGGGATGGACCACTGGGTTATTCACAGTGTGGGGATGGAGCACTGGGTTACTCACAGTGTGGGGATGGAGCACTGGGTGATACACAGTGCGGGGATGGAGCACTGGGTTATTCTCAGTGTGGGGATGGAGCACTGGGTGATTCACAGTGTGTGGATGGAGCACTGGGTGATACACAGTGCGGGGATGGAGCACTGGGTTATTCTCAGTGTGGGGATGGAGCACTGGGTGATTCACAGTGTGGGGATGGAGCACTGGGTTATTAACAGTGTGGGGATGGAGCACTGGGTGATTTACAGTGTGAGGATGGAGCACTGGGTTATTCACAGTGTGGGGATGGAGCACTGGGTTATTCAGTGTGGGGATGGAGCACTGGGTTATTCACAGTGTGGGGATGGAGCACTGGGTTACTCACAGTGTTGGGATGGAGCACTGGGTTATTCACAGTGTGGGGATGGAGCACTGGGTTATTCACAGTGTGGGGATGGAGCACTGGGTTATTCACAGTGTGGAGATGGAGCACTGGGTTATTCACAGTGTGTGGATGGAGAACTGGGTGATACACAGTGCGGGGATGGAGCACTGGGTTATTCACAGTGTGTGGATGGAGCACTGGGTGATACACAGTGCGGGGATGGAGCACTGGGTTATTCTCAGTGTGGGGATGGAGCACTGGGTGATTCACAGTGTGGGGATGGAGCACTGGGTTATGAACAGTGTGGGGATGGAGCACTGGGTGATTTACAGTGTGAGGATAGAGCACTTGGTTATTCACAGTGTGGGGATGGAGCACTGGGTTATTCACAGTGTGGGGATGGAGCACTGGGTTACTCACTGTGTGGGGATGGAGCACTGGGTTATTCACAGTGTGGAGATGGAGCACTGGGTTATTCACAGTGTGGGGATGGAGCACTGGGTTATTCACAGTGTGGGGATGCAGCACTGGGTTATTCACAGTGTGGGGATGGAGCACTGGGTTATTCACAGTATGCGGATGGAGCACTGGGTTATTCACAGTGTGTGGATGGAGCACTGGGTGATACACAGTGAGGGGATGGAGCACTGGGTGATTACAGTGTGAGGATGGAGCACTGGGTTATTAATAGTGTGGGGATGGAGCACTGGGTGATTTACAGTGTGAGGATGGAGCACTGGTTTATTCACAGTGTGGGGATGGAGCACTGGGTTATTCAGTGTGGGGATGGACCACTGGGTTATTCACAGTGTGGGGATGGAGCACTGGGTTACTCACAGTGTGGGGATGGAGCACTGGGTGATACACAGTGCGGGGATGGAGCACTGGGTTATTCTCAGTGTGGGGATGGAGCACTGGGTGATTCACAGTGTGTGGATGGAGCACTGGGTGATACACAGTGCGGGGATGGAGCACTGGGTTATTCTCAGTGTGGGGATGGAGCACTGGGTGATTCACAGTGTGGGGATGGAGCACTGGGTTATTAACAGTGTGGGGATGGAGCACTGGGTGATTTACAGTGTGAGGATGGAGCACTGGGTTATTCACAGTGTGGGGATGGAGCACTGGGTTATACAGTGTGGGGATGGAGCACTGGGTTATTCACAGTGTGGGGATGGAGCACTGGGTTACTCACAGTGTGGGGATGGAGCACTGGGTTATTCACAGTGTGGGGATGGAGCACTGGGTTATTCACAGTGTGGGGACGGAGCACTGGGTGATTTACAGTGTGGGGATGGAGCACTGCGTTATTCACAGTGTGGGGATGGAACACTGGGTTCTTCACAGTGTGGAGATGGAGCACTGGGTTATTCACAGTGTGGGCATGGAGCACTGAGTTATTCACAGTGTGGGGATGGAGCACTGGGTGATTAACAGTGTGGGGATGGAGTACTGGGTTATTCACAGTGTGAGGATGGAGCACTGGGTTATTCACAGTGTGGGGATGGAGCACTGGGTTATTCACAGTGTGGGGATGGAGCACTGGGTTATTCACAGTGTGGGGATGTAGCACTGGGTTATTCACAGTGTGGGGACGGAGCACTGGGTGATTTATAGTGTGGGGATGGAGCACTGCGTTATTCACAGTGTGGGGACGGAGCACTGGGTGATTTACAGTGTGGGGATGGAACACTGGGTTATTCACAGTGTGGGGATGAAGCACTGGGTTGTTCACAGTGTGGGGATGGAGCACTGGGTTATTCACAGTGTGGGGATGGAACACTGGGTTATTCACAGTGTGGGCACGGAGCACTGAGTTCTTCACAGTGTGGGGATGGAGCACTGGGTGATTAACAGTGTGCGGATGGAGTACTGGGTTATTCACAGTGTGTGGATGGAGCACTGGGTTATTCACAGTGTGGGGATGGAGTATTGGGTGATTTCCAGTGTGGGAGTGGAGGGGTGGCACTGTGTGATTCATAGTGTATGAGGGGAAGGTGCACTGGGTGATTTACTGTGTGGGGATGGAGCACTGGGTTATTCACATTGTGAGGATGGAGCACTGGGTTATTCACAGTCTGGGCATGGAGCACTGGGTGATTCATAGTGTGAGGATGGAGTAGTGGGTGATTTCCAGTGTGGGAGTGGAGGAGTGGCACTGGGTGATTCATGGTGTATGGGGGAAGGGGCACTGGGTGATTTACAGTATGGGGATGGAGCACTGGGTGATTCACAGTGTGGGGTTGGAGCACTATGTGATTCTCAGTGTGGGGATGGAGCACTGGGTGATTCACAGTGTGGGGATGGAGCACTGGGTTATTAACAGTGTGGGGATGGAGCACTGGGTGATTTACAGTGTGAGGATGGAGCACTGGGTTATTCACAGTGTGGGGATGGTGCACTGGGTTATTCAGTGTGGGGATGGACCACTGGGTTATTCACAGTGTGGGGATGGAGCACTGGGTTACTCACAGTGTGGGGATGGAGCACTGGGTGATACACAGTGCGGGGATGGAGCACTGGGTTATTCTCAGTGTGGGGATGGAGCACTGGGTGATTCACAGTGTGTGGATGGAGCACTGGGTGATACACAGTGCGGGGATGGAGCACTGGGTTATTCACAGTGTGGGGATGGAGCACTGGGTTATTCAGTGTGGGGATGGAGCACTGGGTTATTCACAGTGTGGGGATGGAGCACTGGGTTACTCACAGTGTTGGGATGGAGCACTGGGTTATTCACAGTGTGGGGATGGAGCACTGGGTTATTCACAGTGTGGGGATGGAGCACTGGGTTATTCACAGTGTGGAGATGGAGCACTGGGTTATTCACAGTGTGTGGATGGAGAACTGGGTGATACACAGTGCGGGGATGGAGCACTGGGTTATTCACAGTGTGTGGATGGAGCACTGGGTGATACACAGTGCGGGGATGGAGCACTGGGTTATTCACAGTGTGGGGATGCAGCACTGGGTTATTCACAGTATGCGGATGGAGCACTGGGTTATTCACAGTGTGTGGATGGAGCACTGGGTGATACACAGTGAGGGGATGGAGCACTGGGTGATTACAGTGTGAGGATGGAGCACTGGGTTATTAATAGTGTGGGGATGGAGCACTGGGTGATTTACAGTGTGAGGATGGAGCACTGGTTTATTCACAGTGTGGGGATGGAGCACTGGGTTACTCACAGTGTGGGGATGGAGCCCTGGGTGATACACAGTGCGGGAATGGAGCACTGGGTTATTCTCAGTGTGGGGATGGAGCACTGGGTGATTCACAGTGTGTGGATGGAGCACTGGGTGATACACAGTGCGGGGATGGAGCACTGGGTTATTCTCAGTGTGGGGATGGAGCACTGGGTGATTCACAGTGTGGGGATGGAGCACTGGGTTATTAACAGTGTGGGGATGGAGCACTGTGTGATTTACAGTGTGAGGATGGAGCACTGGGTTATTCACAGTGTGGGGATGGAGCACTGGGTTATACAGTGTGGGGATGGAGCACTGGGTTATTCACAGTGTGGGGATGGAGCACTGGGTTACTCACAGTGTGGGGATGGAGCACTGGGTTATTCACAGTGTGGGGATGGAGCACTGGGTTATTCACAGTGTGGGGATGGAGCACTGGGTTATTCACAGTGTGGAGATGGAGCACTGGGTTATTCACAGTGTGTGGATGGAGAACTGGGTGATGCACAGTGCGGGGATGGAGCACTGGGTTATTCTCAGTGTGGGGATGGAGCACTGGGTGATTCACAGTGTGGGGATGGAGCACTGGGTTATGAACAGTGTGGGGATGGAGCACTGGGTGATTTACAGTGTGAGGATAGAGCACTTGGTTATTCACAGTGTGGGGATGGAGCACTGGGTTATTCACAGTGTGGAGATGGAGCACTGGGTTATTCACAGTGTGGGGATGGAGCACTGGGTTACTCACTGTGTGGGGATGGAGCACTGGGTTATTCACAGTGTGGAGATGGAGCACTGGGTTATTCACAGTGTGGGGATGGAGCACTGGGTTATTCACAGTGTGGGGATGGAACACTGGGTTATTCACAGTGTGGGGATGAAGCACTGGGTTGTTCACAGTGTGGGGATGGAGCACTGGGTTATTCACAGTGTGGGGATGGAACACTGGGTTATTCACAGTGTGGGGATGGAGCACTGGGTTATTCACAGTGTGGGGATGGAACACTGGGTTATTCACAGTGTGGGCACGGAGCACTGAGTTCTTCACAGTGTGGGGATGGAGCACTGGGTGATTAACAGTGTGCGGATGGAGTACTGGGTTATTCACAGTGTGTGGATGGAGCACTGGGTTATTCACAGTGTGGGGATGGAGTATTGGGTGATTTCCAGTGTGGGAGTGGAGGGGTGGCACTGTGTGATTCATAGTGTATGAGGGGAAGGTGCACTGGGTGATTTACTGTGTGGGGATGGAGCACTGGGTTATTCACATTGTGAGGATGGAGCACTGGGTTATTCACAGTCTGGGCATGGAGCACTGGGTGATTCATAGTGTGAGGATGGAGTAGTGGGTGATTTCCAGTGTGGGAGTGGAGGAGTGGCACTGGGTGATTCATGGTGTATGGGGGAAGGGGCACTGGGTGATTTACAGTATGGGGATGGAGCACTGGGTGATTCACAGTGTGGGGTTGGAGCACTATGTGATTCTCAGTGTGGGGATGGAGCACTGGGTGATTCACAGTGTGGGGATGGAGCACTGGGTTATTAACAGTGTGGGGATGGAGCACTGGGTGATTTACAGTGTGAGGATGGAGCACTGGGTTATTCACAGTGTGGGGATGGTGCACTGGGTTATTCAGTGTGGGGATGGACCACTGGGTTATTCACAGTGTGGGGATGGAGCACTGGGTTACTCACAGTGTGGGGATGGAGCACTGGGTGATACACAGTGCGGGGATGGAGCACTGGGTTATTCTCAGTGTGGGGATGGAGCACTGGGTGATTCACAGTGTGTGGATGGAGCACTGGGTGATACACAGTGCGGGGATGGAGCACTGGGTTATTCACAGTGTGGGGATGGAGCACTGGGTTATTCAGTGTGGGGATGGAGCACTGGGTTATTCACAGTGTGGGGATGGAGCACTGGGTTACTCACAGTGTTGGGATGGAGCACTGGGTTATTCACAGTGTGGGGATGGAGCACTGGGTTATTCACAGTGTGGGGATGGAGCACTGGGTTATTCACAGTGTGGAGATGGAGCACTGGGTTATTCACAGTGTGTGGATGGAGAACTGGGTGATACACAGTGCGGGGATGGAGCACTGGGTTATTCACAGTGTGTGGATGGAGCACTGGGTGATACACAGTGCGGGGATGGAGCACTGGGTTATTCACAGTGTGGGGATGCAGCACTGGGTTATTCACAGTATGCGGATGGAGCACTGGGTTATTCACAGTGTGTGGATGGAGCACTGGGTGATACACAGTGAGGGGATGGAGCACTGGGTGATTACAGTGTGAGGATGGAGCACTGGGTTATTAATAGTGTGGGGATGGAGCACTGGGTGATTTACAGTGTGAGGATGGAGCACTGGTTTATTCACAGTGTGGGGATGGAGCACTGGGTTACTCACAGTGTGGGGATGGAGCACTGGGTGATACACAGTGCGGGAATGGAGCACTGGGTTATTCTCAGTGTGGGGATGGAGCACTGGGTGATTCACAGTGTGTGGATGGAGCACTGGGTGATACACAGTGCGGGGATGGAGCACTGGGTTATTCTCAGTGTGGGGATGGAGCACTGGGTGATTCACAGTGTGGGGATGGAGCACTGGGTTATTAACAGTGTGGGGATGGAGCACTGTGTGATTTACAGTGTGAGGATGGAGCACTGGGTTATTCACAGTGTGGGGATGGAGCACTGGGTTATACAGTGTGGGGATGGAGCACTGGGTTATTCACAGTGTGGGGATGGAGCACTGGGTTACTCACAGTGTGGGGATGGAGCACTGGGTTATTCACAGTGTGGGGATGGAGCACTGGGTTATTCACAGTGTGGGGATGGAGCACTGGGTTATTCACAGTGTGGAGATGGAGCACTGGGTTATTCACAGTGTGTGGATGGAGAACTGGGTGATGCACAGTGCGGGGATGGAGCACTGGGTTATTCTCAGTGTGGGGATGGAGCACTGGGTGATTCACAGTGTGGGGATGGAGCACTGGGTTATGAACAGTGTGGGGATGGAGCACTGGGTGATTTACAGTGTGAGGATAGAGCACTTGGTTATTCACAGTGTGGGGATGGAGCACTGGGTTATTCACAGTGTGGAGATGGAGCACTGGGTTATTCACAGTGTGGGGATGGAGCACTGGGTTACTCACTGTGTGGGGATGGAGCACTGGGTTATTCACAGTGTGGAGATGGAGCACTGGGTTATTCACAGTGTGGGGATGGAGCACTGGGTTATTCACAGTGTGGGGATGGAACACTGGGTTATTCACAGTGTGGGGATGAAGCACTGGGTTGTTCACAGTGTGGGGATGGAGCACTGGGTTATTCACAGTGTGGGGATGGAACACTGGGTTATTCACAGTGTGGGCATGGAGCACTGAGTTATTCACAGTGTGGGGATGGAGCACTGGGTGATTAACAGTGTGCGGATGGAGTACTGGGTTATTCACAGTGTGTGGATGGAGCACTGGGTTATTCACAGTGTGGGGATGGAGTATTGGGTGATTTCCAGTGTGGGAGTGGAGGGGTGGCACTGTGTGATTCATAGTGTATGAGGGGAAGGTGCACTGGGTGATTTACTGTGTGGGGATGGAGCACTGGGTTATTCACATTGTGAGGATGGAGCACTGGGTTATTCACAGTCTGGGCATGGAGCACTGGGTGATTCATAGTGTGAGGATGGAGTAGTGGGTGATTTCCAGTGTGGGAGTGGAGGAGTGGCACTGGGTGATTCATAGTGTATGGGGGGAAGGGGCACTGGGTGATTTACAGTATGGGGATGGAGCACTGGGTGATTCACAGTGTGGGGTTGGAGCACTATGTGATTCTCAGTGTGGGGATGGAGCACTGGGTGATTCACAGTGTGGGGATGGAGCACTGGGTTATTAACAGTGTGGGGATGGATCACTGGGTGATTTACAGTGTGAGGATGGAGCACTGGGTGATACACAGTGAGGGGATGGAGCACTGGGTGATTACAGTGTGAGGATGGAGCACTGGGTGATACACAGTGTGGGGATGGAGCACTGGGCGATTTACAGTGTGAGGATGGAGCACTGGGTGATACACAGTGCGGGGATGGAGCACTGGGTGATTCACAGTGTGTGGATGGAGCACTGCGTTATTCACAGTGTGAGGGTGGAACACTGGGTTATTCACAGTGTTCAGATGGGGCACTGGGTTCTTCACTGTGTGGGGATGGAGCACTGGGTGATTTACAGAGTGAGGATGGAGCACTGGGTTATTCACAGTGTGGGAATGGAGCACTGGGTTATTCACAGTGTGAGGATGGAGCACTGGGGTATTCACAGTGTGGGGATGGAGCACTGGGTTATTCACAGTGTGGGGATGGAGCACTGGGTTATTCACAGTGTGGGGATGGAGCACTGGGTTATTCACAGTGTGGGGATGGAACACTGGGTGATTTACAGTGTGGGGATGGAGCACTGGGTTATTCACAGTGTGGCGATGGAGCACTGGGTGATTTACAGTGTGGGGATGGAGCACTGCGTCATTCACATTGTGGGGATGGAGCACTGGGTGATTCACAGTGTGGGGATGGAGCACTGGGTTATTCACAGTGTGGGGATGGAACACTGGGTGATTTACAGTGTGGGGATGGAGCACTGGGTTATTCACAGTGTGGCGATGGAGCACTGGGTGATTTACAGTGTGGGGATGGAGCACTGCGTCATTCACAGTGTGTGGATGGAGCTCTGCGTTATTCACAGTGTGAGGGTGGAACACTGGGTTATTCACAGTGTGCAGATGGAGCACTGGGTTCTTCACTGTGTGGGGATGGAGCACTGGGTGATTTACAGAGTGAGGATGAAGCACTGGGTTATTCACAGTGTGGGAATGGAGCACTGAGTTATTCAGTGTGGGGATGGAGCACTGGGTTATTCACAGTGTGAGGATGGAGCACTGGGTTATTCACAGTGTGGGGATGGAGCACTGGGTTATTCACAGTGTGGGGATGGAGCACTGGGTTATTCACAGTGTGGGGATGGAGCACTGAGTTATTCACAGTGTGGGGATGGAACACTGGGTGATTTACAGTGTGGGGATGGAGCACTGGGTTATTCACAGTGTGGGGATGGAGCACTGGGTGATTTACAGTGTGGGGATGGAGCACTGCGTCATTCATATTGTGGGGATGGAGCACTGGGTTATTCACAGTTTGGGGATGGAGCACTGGGTTATTCAATGTGTGGGGATGGAGCACTGGGTTATTCACAGTGTGGGGATGGAGCACTGGATTATTCACAGTGTGGGGATGTAGCACTGGGTTATTCACAGTGTGGGGACGGGGCACTGGGTGATTTACAGTGTGGGGATGGAGCACTGCGTTATTCACAGTGAGGGGATGGAACACTGGGTTCTTCACAGTGTGGGGATGGAGCACTGGGTTATTTACAGTGTGGCGATGGAGCACTGGGTTGTTCACAGTGTGGGGATGGAACACTGGGTTATTCACAGTGTGGGCATGGAGCACTGAGTTATTTACAGTGTGGGGATGGAGCACTGGGTGATTCACAGTGTGAGGATGGAGCACTGGGTTATTCACAGTGTGAGGATGAAGTATTGGGTGATTTCCAGTGTGGGAGTGGAGGAGTGGCACTGTGTGATTCATAGTGTATGGGGGGAAGGTGCACTGGGTGATTTGCAGTGTGTGGATGAAGCACTGGGTGATTCACAGTGTGGGAATGGAGCACTGGTTTATTCACAGTGTGAGGATGGAGCACTGGGTTATGCACCGTGTGTGGATGGAACACTGGGTTATTCACAGTGTGGGGGTGGAGCACTGGGTGATTGGCAGTGTGGGGATGGAGCACTGGGTTATTCACAGTGTGGGGATGGAGCACTGGGTTATTCACAGTGTGGGGATGGAGCACTGGGTGATTAAGAGTGTGGGGATGGAGCACTGGGTTATTCAAAGTGTGCGGATGGAATACTGGGTTATTCACAGTGTGGGGATGGAGCACTGGGTGATTTACACTGTGACGATGGAGCACTGTGTTATTCACAGTGTGGGGATGGAGCACTGGGTGATTTACAGTGTGAGGATGGAGCACAGGTTTATTTACAGTTTGGGGATGGAGCACTGGGTGATTCATAGTGTGGGAATGGAGCACTGGGTGATTCATAGTGTGGGAATGGAGTAGTGGGTGATTTCCAGTGTGGGAGTGGAGGAGTGGCACTGGGTGATTCATAGTGTATGGGGGGAAGGTGCACTGGGTGATTTACAGTATGGGGATGGAGCACTGGGTGATTTACTGTGTGGGGATGTAGCACTGCATTATTCACAGTGTGAGAATGGAGCACTGGGTGATTCCCAGTGTGGGGATGGACCACTGGGTGATTTACAGTGAGGGGATGGAGCACTGGGTTATTCACAGTGCGGGGATGGAGCACTGGGCTATTCACAGTGTGGGGATGGAGCACTGGGTTATTCACAGTGTGGGGATGGAGCACTGGGTGATTTACAGTGTGGGGATGGAGCACTGGTTTATTCACAGTGTGAGGTTGGAGGACTGGGTGATTTAAGGTGAGGGGATGGAGCACTGGGTTATTTACCGTGTGGGGTTGGAGCACTGGGTGATTCACAGTGTGGGGATGGAGCACTGGGTTATTCACAGTGTGAGGATGGAGCACTGGGTTATTCACAGTGTGGGGATGGAGCACTGGGTGATTAAGAGTGTGGGGATGGAGCACTGGGTTATTCAAAGTGTGCGGATGGAATACTGGGTTATTCACAGTTTGGGGGTGGAGCACTGGGTGATTTACAGTGTGAGGATGGAGCACTGTGTTATTCACAGTGTGGGGATGGAGCACTGGGTTATTCACAGTGTGGGGATGGAGCACTGGGTTATTCACAGTGTGGGGATGGAGCACTGGGTTATTCACAGTGTGGGGATGGAGTATTGGGTGATTTCCAGTGTGGGAGTGGAGGGGTGGCACTGTGTGATTCATAGTGTATGAGGGGAAGGTGCACTGGGTGATTTACTGTGTGGGGATGGAGCACTGGGTTATTCACATTGTGAGGATGGAGCACTGGGTTATTCACAGTCTGGGCATGGAGCACTGGGTGATTCATAGTGTGAGGATGGAGTAGTGGGTGATTTCCAGTGTGGGAGTGGAGGAGTGGCACTGGGTGATTCATGGTGTATGGGGGAAGGGGCACTGGGTGATTTACAGTATGGGGATGGAGCACTGGGTGATTCACAGTGTGGGGTTGGAGCACTATGTGATTCTCAGTGTGGGGATGGAGCACTGGGTGATTCACAGTGTGGGGATGGAGCACTGGGTTATTAACAGTGTGGGGATGGAGCACTGGGTGATTTACAGTGTGAGGATGGAGCACTGGGTTATTCACAGTGTGGGGATGGTGCACTGGGTTATTCAGTGTGGGGATGGACCACTGGGTTATTCACAGTGTGGGGATGGAGCACTGGGTTACTCACAGTGTGGGGATGGAGCACTGGGTGATACACAGTGCGGGGATGGAGCACTGGGTTATTCTCAGTGTGGGGATGGAGCACTGGGTGATTCACAGTGTGTGGATGGAGCACTGGGTGATACACAGTGCGGGGATGGAGCACTGGGTTATTCTCAGTGTGGGGATGGAGCACTGGGTTATTCACAGTGTGGGGATGGAGCACTGGGTTATTCAGTGTGGGGATGGAGCACTGGGTTATTCACAGTGTGGGGATGGAGCACTGGGTTACTCACAGTGTTGGGATGGAGCACTGGGTTATTCACAGTGTGGGGATGGAGCACTGGGTTATTCACAGTGTGGGGATGGAGCACTGGGTTATTCACAGTGTGGAGATGGAGCACTGGGTTATTCACAGTGTGTGGATGGAGAACTGGGTGATACACAGTGCGGGGATGGAGCACTGGGTTATTCACAGTGTGTGGATGGAGCACTGGGTGATACACAGTGCGGGGATGGAGCACTGGGTTATTCACAGTGTGGGGATGCAGCACTGGGTGATTACAGTGTGAGGATGGAGCACTGGGTTATTAATAGTGTGGGGATGGAGCACTGGGTTATTCACAGTATGCGGATGGAGCACTGGGTTATTCACAGTGTGTGGATGGAGCACTGGGTGATACACAGTGAGGGGATGGAGCACTGGGTGATTACAGTGTGAGGATGGAGCACTGGGTTATTAATAGTGTGGGGATGGAGCACTGGGTGATTTACAGTGTGAGGATGGAGCACTGGTTTATTCACAGTGTGGGGATGGAGCACTGGGTTATTCAGTGTGGGGATGGACCACTGGGTTATTCACAGTGTGGGGATGGAGCACTGGGTTACTCACAGTGTGGGGATGGAGCACTGGGTGATACACAGTGCGGGGATGGAGCACTGGGTTATTCTCAGTGTGGGGATGGAGCACTGGGTGATTCACAGTGGGTGGATGGAGCACTGGGTGATACACAGTGCGGGGATGGAGCACTGGGTTATTCTCAGTGTGGGGATGGAGCACTGGGTGATTCACAGTGTGGGGATGGAGCACTGGGTTATTAACAGTGTGGGGATGGAGCACTGGGTGATTTACAGTGTGAGGATGGAGCACTGGGTTATTCACAGTGTGGGGATGGAGCACTGGGTTATACAGTGTGGGGATGGAGCACTGGGTTATTCACAGTGTGGGGATGGAGCACTGGGTTACTCACAGTGTGGGGATGGAGCACTGGGTTATTCACAGTGTGGGGATGGAGCACTGGGTTATTCACAGTGTGGGGATGGAGCACTGGGTTATTCACAGTGTGGAGATGGAGCACTGGGTTATTCACAGTGTGTGGATGGAGAACTGGGTGAAACACAGTGCGGGGATGGAGCACTGAGTTATTCTCAGTGTGGGGATGGAGCACTGGGTGATTCACAGTGTGGGGATGGAGCACTGGGTTATGAACAGTGTGGGGATGGAGCACTGGGTGATTTACAGTGTGAGGATAGAGCACTTGGTTATTCACAGTGTGGGGATGGAGCACTGGGTTATTCACAGTGTGGAGATGGAGCACTGGGTTATTCACAGTGTGGGGATGGAGCACTGGGTTACTCACTGTGTGGGGATGGAGCACTGGGTTATTCACAGTGTGGAGATGGAGCACTGGGTTATTCACAGTGTGGGGATGGAGCACTGGGTTATTCACAGTGTGTGGATGGAGCAGTGGGTGATACGCAGTGAGGGGATGTAGCACTGGGTTATTCACAGTGTGGGGATGGAGCACTGGGTTACTCACTGTGTGGGGATGGAGCACTGGGTTATTCACAGTGTGGAGATGGAGCACTGGGTTATTCACAGTGTGGGGATGGAGCACTGCGTTATTCACAGTGTGGGGATGGAACACTGGGTTATTCACAGTGTGGGGATGAAGCACTGGGTTGTTCACAGTGTGGGGATGGAGCACTGGGTTATTCACAGTGTGGGGATGGAACACTGGGTTATTCACAGTGTGGGCATGGAGCACTGAGTTATTCACAGTGTGGGGATGGAGCACTGGGTGATTAACAGTGTGCGGATGGAGTACTGGGTTATTCACAGTGTGTGGATGGAGCACTGGGTTATTCACAGTGTGGGGATGGAGTATTGGGTGATTTCCAGTGTGGGAGTGGAGGGGTGGCACTGTGTGATTCATAGTGTATGAGGGGAAGGTGCACTGGGTGATTTACTGTGTGGGGATGGAGCACTGGGTTATTCACATTGTGAGGATGGAGCACTGGGTTATTCACAGTGTGGGCATGGAGCACTGGGTGATTCATAGTGTGAGGATGGAGTAGTGGGTGATTTCCAGTGTGGGAGTGGAGGAGTGGCACTGGGTGATTCATAGTGTATGGGGGGAAGGGGCACTGGGTGATTTACAGTATGGGGATGGAGCACTGGGTGATTCACAGTGTGGGGTTGGAGCACTATGTGATTCTCAGTGTGGGGATGGAGCACTGGGTGATTCACAGTGTGGGGATGGAGCACTGGGTTATTAACAGTGTGGGGATGGATCACTGGGTGATTTACATTGTGAGGATGGAGCACTGGGTGATACACAGTGAGGGGATGGAGCACTGGGTGATTACAGTGTGAGGATGGAGCACTGGGTGATACACAGTGTGGGGATGGAGCACTGGGCGATTTACAGTGTGAGGATGGAGCACTGGGTGATACACAGTGCGGGGATGGAGCACTGGGTGATTCACAGTGTGTGGATGGAGCACTGCGTTATTCACAGTGTGAGGGTGGAACACTGGGTTATTCACAGTGTTCAGATGGGGCACTGGGTTCTTCACTGTGTGGGGATGGAGCACTGGGTGATTTACAGAGTGAGGATGGAGCACTGGGTTATTCACAGTGTGGGAATGGAGCACTGGGTTATTCACAGTGTGAGGATGGAGCACTGGGGTATTCACAGTGTGGGGATGGAGCACTGGGTTATTCACAGTGTGGGGATGGAGCACTGGGTTATTCACAGTGTGGGGATGGAGCACTGGGTTATTCACAGTGTGGGGATGGAACACTGGGTGATTTACAGTGTGGGGATGGAGCACTGGGTTATTCACAGTGTGGCGATGGAGCACTGGGTGATTTACAGTGTGGGGATGGAGCACTGCGTCATTCACATTGTGGGGATGGAGCACTGGGTGATTCACAGTGTGGGGATGGAGCACTGGGTTATTCACAGTGTGGGGATGGAACACTGGGTGATTTACAGTGTGGGGATGGAGCACTGGGTTATTCACAGTGTGGCGATGGAGCACTGGGTGATTTACAGTGTGGGGATGGAGCACTGCGTCATTCACAGTGTGTGGATGGAGCTCTGCGTTATTCACAGTGTGAGGGTGGAACACTGGGTTATTCACAGTGTGCAGATGGAGCACTGGGTTCTTCACTGTGTGGGGATGGAGCACTGGGTGATTTACAGAGTGAGGATGAAGCACTGGGTTATTCACAGTGTGGGAATGGAGCACTGAGTTATTCAGTGTGGGGATGGAGCACTGGGTTATTCACAGTGTGGGGATGCAGCACTGGGTTATTCACAGTGTGGGGATGGAGCACTGGGTTATTCACAGTATGCGGATGGAGCACTGGGTTATTCACAGTGTGTGGATGGAGCACTGGGTGATACACAGTGAGGGGATGGAGCACTGGGTGATTACAGTGTGAGGATGGAGCACTGGGTTATTAATAGTGTGGGGATGGAGCACTGGGTGATTTACAGTGTGAGGATGGAGCACTGGTTTATTCACAGTGTGGGGATGGAGCACTGGGTTATTCAGTGTGGGGATGGACCACTGGGTTATTCACAGTGTGGGGATGGAGCACTGGGTTACTCACAGTGTGGGGATGGAGCACTGGGTGATACACAGTGCGGGGATGGAGCACTGGGTTATTCTCAGTGTGGGGATGGAGCACTGGGTGATTCACAGTGTGTGGATGGAGCACTGGGTGATACACAGTGCGGGGATGGAGCACTGGGTTATTCTCAGTGTGGGGATGGAGCACTGGGTGATTCACAGTGTGGGGATGGAGCACTGGGTTATTCACAGTGTGGGGATGGAGCACTGGGTTATTCACAGTGTGGGGACGGAGCACTGGGTGATTTACAGTGTGGGGATGGAGCACTGCGTTATTCACAGTGTGGGGATGGAACACTGGGTTCTTCACAGTGTGGAGATGGAGCACTGGGTTATTCACAGTGTGGGCATGGAGCACTGAGTTATTCACAGTGTGGGGATGGAGCACTGGGTGATTAACAGTGTGGGGATGGAGTACTGGGTTATTCACAGTGTGAGGATGGAGCACTGGGTTATTCACAGTGTGGGGATGGAGCACTGGGTTATTCACAGTGTGGGGATGGAGCACTGGGTTATTCACAGTGTGGGGATGTAGCACTGGGTTATTCACAGTGTGGGGACGGAGCACTGGGTGATTTATAGTGTGGGGATGGAGCACTGCGTTATTCACAGTGTGGGGACGGAGCACTGGGTGATTTACAGTGTGGGGATGGAACACTGGGTTATTCACAGTGTGGGGATGAAGCACTGGGTTGTTCACAGTGTGGGGATGGAGCACTGGGTTATTCACAGTGTGGGGATGGAACACTGGGTTATTCACAGTGTGGGCACGGAGCACTGAGTTCTTCACAGTGTGGGGATGGAGCACTGGGTGATTAACAGTGTGCGGATGGAGTACTGGGTTATTCACAGTGTGTGGATGGAGCACTGGGTTATTCACAGTGTGGGGATGGAGTATTGGGTGATTTCCAGTGTGGGAGTGGAGGGGTGGCACTGTGTGATTCATAGTGTATGAGGGGAAGGTGCACTGGGTGATTTACTGTGTGGGGATGGAGCACTGGGTTATTCACATTGTGAGGATGGAGCACTGGGTTATTCACAGTCTGGGCATGGAGCACTGGGTGATTCATAGTGTGAGGATGGAGTAGTGGGTGATTTCCAGTGTGGGAGTGGAGGAGTGGCACTGGGTGATTCATGGTGTATGGGGGAAGGGGCACTGGGTGATTTACAGTATGGGGATGGAGCACTGGGTGATTCACAGTGTGGGGTTGGAGCACTATGTGATTCTCAGTGTGGGGATGGAGCACTGGGTGATTCACAGTGTGGGGATGGAGCACTGGGTTATTAACAGTGTGGGGATGGAGCACTGGGTGATTTACAGTGTGAGGATGGAGCACTGGGTTATTCACAGTGTGGGGATGGTGCACTGGGTTATTCAGTGTGGGGATGGACCACTGGGTTATTCACAGTGTGGGGATGGAGCACTGGGTTACTCACAGTGTGGGGATGGAGCACTGGGTGATACACAGTGCGGGGATGGAGCACTGGGTTATTCTCAGTGTGGGGATGGAGCACTGGGTGATTCACAGTGTGTGGATGGAGCACTGGGTGATACACAGTGCGGGGATGGAGCACTGGGTTATTCTCAGTGTGGGGATGGAGCACTGGGTTATTCACAGTGTGGGGATGGAGCACTGGGTTATTCAGTGTGGGGATGGAGCACTGGGTTATTCACAGTGTGGGGATGGAGCACTGGGTTACTCACAGTGTTGGGATGGAGCACTGGGTTATTCACAGTGTGGGGATGGAGCACTGGGTTATTCACAGTGTGGGGATGGAGCACTGGGTTATTCACAGTGTGGAGATGGAGCACTGGGTTATTCACAGTGTGTGGATGGAGAACTGGGTGATACACAGTGCGGGGATGGAGCACTGGGTTATTCACAGTGTGTGGATGGAGCACTGGGTGATACACAGTGCGGGGATGGAGCACTGGGTTATTCACAGTGTGGGGATGCAGCACTGGGTTATTCACAGTATGCGGATGGAGCACTGGGTTATTCACAGTGTGTGGATGGAGCACTGGGTGATTACAGTGTGAGGATGGAGCACTGGGTTATTAATAGTGTGGGGATGGAGCACTGGGTGATTTACAGTGTGAGGATGGAGCACTGGGTTATTCACAGTGTGGAGATGGAGCACTGGGTTATTCACAGTGTGTGGATGGAGCACTGGGTGATACACAGTGCGGGAATGGAGCACTGGGTTATTCTCAGTGTGGGGATGGAGCACTGGGTGATTCACAGTGTGTGGATGGAGCACTGGGTGATACACAGTGCGGGGATGGAGCACTGGGTTATTCTCAGTGTGGGGATGGAGCACTGGGTGATTCACAGTGTGGGGATGGAGCACTGGGTTATTAACAGTGTGGGGATGGAGCACTGTGTGATTTACAGTGTGAGGATGGAGCACTGGGTTATTCACAGTGTGGGGATGGAGCACTGGGTTATACAGTGTGGGGATGGAGCACTGGGTTATTCACAGTGTGGGGATGGAGCACTGGGTTACTCACAGTGTGGGGATGGAGCACTGGGTTATTCACAGTGTGGGGATGGAGCACTGGGTTATTCACAGTGTGGGGATGAAGCACTGGGTTATTCACAGTGTGGAGATGGAGCACTGGGTTATTCACAGTGTGTGGATGGAGAACTGGGTGATGCACAGTGCGGGGATGGAGCACTGGGTTATTCTCAGTGTGGGGATGGAGCACTGGGTGATTCACAGTGTGGGGATGGAGCACTGGGTTATGAACAGTGTGGGGATGGAGCACTGGGTGATTTACAGTGTGAGGATAGAGCACTTGGTTATTCACAGTGTGGGGATGGAGCACTGGGTTATTCACAGTGTGGAGATGGAGCACTGGGTTATTCACAGTGTGGGGATGGAGCACTGGGTTACTCACTGTGTGGGGATGGAGCACTGGGTTATTCACAGTGTGGAGATGGAGCACTGCGTTATTCACAGTGTGGGGATGGAGCACTGGGTTATTCACAGTGTGGGGATGGAACACTGGGTTATTCACAGTGTGGGGATGAAGCACTGGGTTGTTCACAGTGTGGGGATGGAGCACTGGGTTATTCACAGTGTGGGGATGGAACACTGGGTTATTCACAGTGTGGGCATGGAGCACTGAGTTATTCACAGTGTGGGGATGGAGCACTGGGTGATTAACAGTGTGCGGATGGAGTACTGGGTTATTCACAGTGTGTGGATGGAGCACTGGGTTATTCACAGTGTGGGGATGGAGTATTGGGTGATTTCCAGTGTGGGAGTGGAGGGGTGGCACTGTGTGATTCATAGTGTATGAGGGGAAGGTGCACTGGGTGATTTACTGTGTGGGGATGGAGCACTGGGTTATTCACATTGTGAGGATGGAGCACTGGGTTATTCACAGTCTGGGCATGGAGCACTGGGTGATTCATAGTGTGAGGATGGAGTAGTGGGTGATTTCCAGTGTGGGAGTGGAGGAGTGGCACTGGGTGATTCATAGTGTATGGGGGGAAGGGGCACTGGGTGATTTACAGTATGGGGATGGAGCACTGGGTGATTCACAGTGTGGGGTTGGAGCACTATGTGATTCTCAGTGTGGGGATGGAGCACTGGGTGATTCACAGTGTGGGGATGGAGCACTGGGTTATTAACAGTGTGGGGATGGATCACTGGGTGATTTACAGTGTGAGGATGGAGCACTGGGTGATACACAGTGAGGGGATGGAGCACTGGGTGATTACAGTGTGAGGATGGAGCACTGGGTGATACACAGTGTGGGGATGGAGCACTGGGCGATTTACAGTGTGAGGATGGAGCACTGGGTGATACACAGTGCGGGGATGGAGCACTGGGTGATTCACAGTGTGTGGATGGAGCACTGCGTTATTCACAGTGTGAGGGTGGAACACTGGGTTATTCACAGTGTTCAGATGGGGCACTGGGTTCTTCACTGTGTGGGGATGGAGCACTGGGTGATTTACAGAGTGAGGATGGAGCACTGGGTTATTCACAGTGTGGGAATGGAGCACTGGGTTATTCACAGTGTGAGGATGGAGCACTGGGGTATTCACAGTGTGGGGATGGAGCACTGGGTTATTCACAGTGTGGGGATGGAGCACTGGGTTATTCACAGTGTGGGGATGGAGCACTGGGTTATTCACAGTGTGGGGATGGAACACTGGGTGATTTACAGTGTGGGGATGGAGCACTGGGTTATTCACAGTGTGGCGATGGAGCACTGGGTGATTTACAGTGTGGGGATGGAGCACTGCGTCATTCACATTGTGGGGATGGAGCACTGGGTGATTCACAGTGTGGGGATGGAGCACTGGGTTATTCACAGTGTGGGGATGGAACACTGGGTGATTTACAGTGTGGGGATGGAGCACTGGGTTATTCACAGTGTGGCGATGGAGCACTGGGTGATTTACAGTGTGGGGATGGAGCACTGCGTCATTCACAGTGTGTGGATGGAGCTCTGCGTTATTCACAGTGTGAGGGTGGAACACTGGGTTATTCACAGTGTGCAGATGGAGCACTGGGTTCTTCACTGTGTGGGGATGGAGCACTGGGTGATTTACAGAGTGAGGATGAAGCACTGGGTTATTCACAGTGTGGGAATGGAGCACTGAGTTATTCAGTGTGGGGATGGAGCACTGGGTTATTCACAGTGTGAGGATGGAGCACTGGGTTATTCACAGTGTGGGGATGGAGCACTGGGTTATTCACAGTGTGGGGATGGAGCACTGGGTTATTCACAGTGTGGGGATGGAGCACTGAGTTATTCACAGTGTGGGGATGGAACACTGGGTGATTTACAGTGTGGGGATGGAGCACTGGGTTATTCACAGTGTGGGGATGGAGCACTGGGTGATTTACAGTGTGGGGATGGAGCACTGCGTCATTCATATTGTGGGGATGGAGCACTGGGTTATTCACAGTTTGGGGATGGAGCACCGGGTTATTCAATGTGTGGGGATGGAGCACTGGGTTATTCACAGTGTGGGGATGGAGCACTGGATTATTCACAGTGTGGGGATGTAGCACTGGGTTATTCACAGTGTGGGGACGGGGCACTGGGTGATTTACAGTGTGGGGATGGAGCACTGCGTTATTCACAGTGAGGGGATGGAACACTGGGTTCTTCACAGTGTGGGGATGGAGCACTGGGTTATTTACAGTGTGGCGATGGAGCACTGGGTTGTTCACAGTGTGGGGATGGAACACTGGGTTATTCACAGTGTGGGCATGGAGCACTGAGTTATTTACAGTGTGGGGATGGAGCACTGGGTGATTCACAGTGTGAGGATGGAGCACTGGGTTATTCACAGTGTGAGGATGAAGTATTGGGTGATTTCCAGTGTGGGAGTGGAGGAGTGGCACTGTGTGATTCATAGTGTATGGGGGGAAGGTGCACTGGGTGATTTGCAGTGTGTGGATGAAGCACTGGGTGATTCACAGTGTGGGAATGGAGCACTGGTTTATTCACAGTGTGAGGATGGAGCACTGGGTTATGCACCGTGTGTGGATGGAACACTGGGTTATTCACAGTGTGGGGGTGGAGCACTGGGTGATTGGCAGTGTGGGGATGGAGCACTGGGTTATTCACAGTGTGGGGATGGAGCACTGGGTTATTCACAGTGTGGGGATGGAGCACTGGGTGATTAAGAGTGTGGGGATGGAGCACTGGGTTATTCAAAGTGTGCGGATGGAATACTGGGTTATTCACAGTGTGGGGGTGGAGCACTGGGTGATTTACACTGTGACGATGGAGCACTGTGTTATTCACAGTGTGGGGATGGAGCACTGGGTGATTTACAGTGTGAGGATGGAGCACAGGTTTATTTACAGTTTGGGGATGGAGCACTGGGTGATTCATAGTGTGGGAATGGAGCACTGGGTGATTCATAGTGTGGGAATGGAGTAGTGGGTGATTTCCAGTGTGGAAGTGGAGGAGTGGCACTGGGTGATTCATAGTGTATGGGGGGAAGGTGCACTGGGTGATTTACAGTATGGGGATGGAGCACTGGGTGATTTACTGTGTGGGGATGTAGCACTGCATTATTCACAGTGTGAGAATGGAGCACTGGGTGATTCCCAGTGTGGGGATGGACCACTGGGTGATTTACAGTGAGGGGATGGAGCACTGGGTTATTCACAGTGCGGGGATGGAGCACTGGGCTATTCACAGTGTGGGGATGGAGCACTGGGTTATTCACAGTGTGGGGATGGAGCACTGGGTGATTTACAGTGTGGGGATGGAGCACTGGTTTATTCACAGTGTGAGGTTGGAGGACTGGGTGATTTAAGGTGAGGGGATGGAGCACTGGGTTATTTACCGTGTGGGGTTGGAGCACTGGGTGATTCACAGTGTGGGGATGGAGCACTGGGTTATTCACAGTGTGAGGATGGAGCACTGGGTTATTCACAGTGTGGGGATGGAGCACTGGGTGATTAAGAGTGTGGGGATGGAGCACTGGGTTATTCAAAGTGTGCGGATGGAATACTGGGTTATTCACAGTTTGGGGGTGGAGCACTGGGTGATTTACAGTGTGAGGATGGAGCACTGTGTTATTCACAGTGTGGGGATGGAGCACTGGGTTATTCACAGTGTGGGGATGGAGCACTGGGTTATTCACAGTGTGGGGATGGAGCACTGGGTTATTCACAGTGTGGGGATGGAGTATTGGGTGATTTCCAGTGTGGGAGTGGAGGGGTGGCACTGTGTGATTCATAGTGTATGAGGGGAAGGTGCACTGGGTGATTTACTGTGTGGGGATGGAGCACTGGTTTATTCACATTGTGAGGATGGAGCACTGGGTTATTCACAGTCTGGGCATGGAGCACTGGGTGATTCATAGTGTGAGGATGGAGTAGTGGGTGATTTCCAGTGTGGGAGTGGAGGAGTGGCACTGGGTGATTCATGGTGTATGGGGGAAGGGGCACTGGGTGATTTACAGTATGGGGATGGAGCACTGGGTGATTCACAGTGTGGGGTTGGAGCACTATGTGATTCTCAGTGTGGGGATGGAGCACTGGGTGATTCACAGTGTGGGGATGGAGCACTGGGTTATTAACAGTGTGGGGATGGAGCACTGGGTGATTTACAGTGTGAGGATGGAGCACTGGGTTATTCACAGTGTGGGGATGGTGCACTGGGTTATTCAGTGTGGGGATGGACCACTGGGTTATTCACAGTGTGGGGATGGAGCACTGGGTTACTCACAGTGTGGGGATGGAGCACTGGGTGATACACAGTGCGGGGATGGAGCACTGGGTTATTCTCAGTGTGGGGATGGAGCACTGGGTGATTCACAGTGTGTGGATGGAGCACTGGGTGATACACAGTGCGGGGATGGAGCACTGGGTTATTCTCAGTGTGGGGATGGAGCACTGGGTTATTCACAGTGTGGGGATGGAGCACTGGGTTATTCAGTGTGGGGATGGAGCACTGGGTTATTCACAGTGTGGGGATGGAGCACTGGGTTACTCACAGTGTTGGGATGGAGCACTGGGTTATTCACAGTGTGGGGATGGAGCACTGGGTTATTCACAGTGTGGGGATGGAGCACTGGGTTATTCACAGTGTGGAGATGGAGCACTGGGTTATTCACAGTGTGTGGATGGAGAACTGGGTGATACACAGTGCGGGGATGGAGCACTGGGTTATTCACAGTGTGTGGATGGAGCACTGGGTGATACACAGTGCGGGGATGGAGCACTGGGTTATTCACAGTGTGGGGATGCAGCACTGGGTGATTACAGTGTGAGGATGGAGCACTGGGTTATTAATAGTGTGGGGATGGAGCACTGGGTTATTCACAGTATGCGGATGGAGCACTGGGTTATTCACAGTGTGTGGATGGAGCACTGGGTGATACACAGTGAGGGGATGGAGCACTGGGTGATTACAGTGTGAGGATGGAGCACTGGGTTATTAATAGTGTGGGGATGGAGCACTGGGTGATTTACAGTGTGAGGATGGAGCACTGGTTTATTCACAGTGTGGGGATGGAGCACTGGGTTATTCAGTGTGGGGATGGACCACTGGGTTATTCACAGTGTGGGGATGGAGCACTGGGTTACTCACAGTGTGGGGATGGAGCACTGGGTGATACACAGTGCGGGGATGGAGCACTGGGTTATTCTCAGTGTGGGGATGGAGCACTGGGTGATTCACAGTGGGTGGATGGAGCACTGGGTGATACACAGTGCGGGGATGGAGCACTGGGTTATTCTCAGTGTGGGGATGGAGCACTGGGTGATTCACAGTGTGGGGATGGAGCACTGGGTTATTAACAGTGTGGGGATGGAGCACTGGGTGATTTACAGTGTGAGGATGGAGCACTGGGTTATTCACAGTGTGGGGATGGAGCACTGGGTTATACAGTGTGGGGATGGAGCACTGGGTTATTCACAGTGTGGGGATGGAGCACTGGGTTACTCACAGTGTGGGGATGGAGCACTGGGTTATTCACAGTGTGGGGATGGAGCACTGGGTTATTCACAGTGTGGGGATGGAGCACTGGGTTATTCACAGTGTGGAGATGGAGCACTGGGTTATTCACAGTGTGTGGATGGAGAACTGGGTGATACACAGTGCGGGGATGGAGCACTGGGTTATTCTCAGTGTGGGGATGGAGCACTGGGTGATTCACAGTGTGGGGATGGAGCACTGGGTTATGAACAGTGTGGGGATGGAGCACTGGGTGATTTACAGTGTGAGGATAGAGCACTTGGTTATTCACAGTGTGGGGATGGAGCACTGGGTTATTCACAGTGTGGAGATGGAGCACTGGGTTATTCACAGTGTGGGGATGGAGCACTGGGTTACTCACTGTGTGGGGATGGAGCACTGGGTTATTCACAGTGTGGAGATGGAGCACTGGGTTATTCACAGTGTGGGGATGGAGCACTGGGTTATTCACAGTGTGTGGATGGAGCAGTGGGTGATACGCAGTGAGGGGATGTAGCACTGGGTTATTCACAGTGTGGGGATGGAGCACTGGGTTACTCACTGTGTGGGGATGGAGCACTGGGTTATTCACAGTGTGGAGATGGAGCACTGGGTTATTCACAGTGTGGGGATGGAGCACTGCGTTATTCACAGTGTGGGGATGGAACACTGGGTTATTCACAGTGTGGGGATGAAGCACTGGGTTGTTCACAGTGTGGGGATGGAGCACTGGGTTATTCACAGTGTGGGGATGGAACACTGGGTTATTCACAGTGTGGGCATGGAGCACTGAGTTATTCACAGTGTGGGGATGGAGCACTGGGTGATTAACAGTGTGCGGATGGAGTACTGGGTTATTCACAGTGTGTGGATGGAGCACTGGGTTATTCACAGTGTGGGGATGGAGTATTGGGTGATTTCCAGTGTGGGAGTGGAGGGGTGGCACTGTGTGATTCATAGTGTATGAGGGGAAGGTGCACTGGATGATTTACTGTGTGGGGATGGAGCACTGGGTTATTCACATTGTGAGGATGGAGCACTGGGTTATTCACAGTGTGGGCATGGAGCACTGGGTGATTCATAGTGTGAGGATGGAGTAGTGGGTGATTTCCAGTGTGGGAGTGGAGGAGTGGCACTGGGTGATTCATAGTGTATGGGGGGAAGGGGCACTGGGTGATTTACAGTATGGGGATGGAGCACTGGGTGATTCACAGTGTGGGGTTGGAGCACTATGTGATTCTCAGTGTGGGGATGGAGCACTGGGTGATTCACAGTGTGGGGATGGAGCACTGGGTTATTAACAGTGTGGGGATGGATCACTGGGTGATTTACAGTGTGAGGATGGAGCACTGGGTGATACACAGTGAGGGGATGGAGCACTGGGTGATTACAGTGTGAGGATGGAGCACTGGGTGATACACAGTGTGGGGATGGAGCACTGGGCGATTTACAGTGTGAGGATGGAGCACTGGGTGATACACAGTGCGGGGATGGAGCACTGGGTGATTCACAGTGTGTGGATGGAGCACTGCGTTATTCACAGTGTGAGGGTGGAACACTGGGTTATTCACAGTGTTCAGATGGGGCACTGGGTTCTTCACTGTGTGGGGATGGAGCACTGGGTGATTTACAGAGTGAGGATGGAGCACTGGGTTATTCACAGTGTGGGAATGGAGCACTGGGTTATTCACAGTGTGAGGATGGAGCACTGGGGTATTCACAGTGTGGGGATGGAGCACTGGGTTATTCACAGTGTGGGGATGGAGCACTGGGTTATTCACAGTGTGGGGATGGAGCACTGGGTTATTCACAGTGTGGGGATGGAACACTGGGTGATTTACAGTGTGGGGATGGAGCACTGGGTTATTCACAGTGTGGCGATGGAGCACTGGGTGATTTACAGTGTGGGGATGGAGCACTGCGTCATTCACATTGTGGGGATGGAGCACTGGGTGATTCACAGTGTGGGGATGGAGCACTGGGTTATTCACAGTGTGGGGATGGAACACTGGGTGATTTACAGTGTGGGGATGGAGCACTGGGTTATTCACAGTGTGGCGATGGAGCACTGGGTGATTTACAGTGTGGGGATGGAGCACTGCGTCATTCACAGTGTGTGGATGGAGCTCTGCGTTATTCACAGTGTGAGGGTGGAACACTGGGTTATTCACAGTGTGCAGATGGAGCACTGGGTTCTTCACTGTGTGGGGATGGAGCACTGGGTGATTTACAGAGTGAGGATGAAGCACTGGGTTATTCACAGTGTGGGAATGGAGCACTGAGTTATTCAGTGTGGGGATGGAGCACTGGGTTATTCACAGTGTGAGGATGGAGCACTGGGTTATTCACAGTGTGGGGATGGAGCACTGGGTTATTCACAGTGTGGGGATGGAGCACTGGGTTATTCACAGTGTGGGGATGGAGCACTGAGTTATTCACAGTGTGGGGATGGAACACTGGGTGATTTACAGTGTGGGGATGGAGCACTGGGTTATTCACAGTGTGGGGATGGAGCACTGGGTGATTTACAGTGTGGGGATGGAGCACTGCGTCATTCATATTGTGGGGATGGAGCACTGGGTTATTCACAGTTTGGGGATGGAGCACTGGGTTATTCAATGTGTGGGGATGGAGCACTGGGTTATTCACAGTGTGGGGATGGAGCACTGGATTATTCACAGTGTGGGGATGTAGCACTGGGTTATTCACAGTGTGGGGACGGGGCACTGGGTGATTTACAGTGTGGGGATGGAGCACTGCGTTATTCACAGTGAGGGGATGGAACACTGGGTTCTTCACAGTGTGGGGATGGAGCACTGGGTTATTTACAGTGTGGCGATGGAGCACTGGGTTGTTCACAGTGTGGGGATGGAACACTGGGTTATTCACAGTGTGGGCATGGAGCACTGAGTTATTTACAGTGTGGGGATGGAGCACTGGGTGATTCACAGTGTGAGGATGGAGCACTGGGTTATTCACAGTGTGAGGATGAAGTATTGGGTGATTTCCAGTGTGGGAGTGGAGGAGTGGCACTGTGTGATTCATAGTGTATGGGGGGAAGGTGCACTGGGTGATTTGCAGTGTGTGGATGAAGCACTGGGTGATTTACAGTGTGGGGATGGAGCACTGGGTGATTTACAGTGTGGGAATGGAGCACTGGTTTATTCACAGTGTGAGGATGGAGCACTGGGTTATGCACCGTGTGTGGATGGAACACTGGGTTATTCACAGTGTGGGGGTGGAGCACTGGGTGATTGGCAGTGTGGGGATGGAAGACTGGGTGATTCACAGTGTGGGGGTGGAGCACTGGGTTATTCACAGTGTGGGGGTGGAGCACTGGGTGATTTACACTGTGACGATGGAGCACTGTGTTATTCACAGTGTGGGGATGGAGCACTGGGTGATTTACAGTGTGGGGATGGAGCACAGGTTTATTTACAGTTTGGGGATGGAGCACTGGGTGATTCATAGTGTGGGAATGGAGCACTGGGTGATTCATAGTGTGGGAATGGAGTAGTGGGTGATTTCCAGTGTGGGAGTGGAGGAGTGGCACTGGGTGATTCATAGTGTATGGGGGGAAGGTGCACTGGGTGATTTACAGTATGGGGATGGAGCACTGGGTGATTTACTGTGTGGGGATGTAGCACTGCATTATTCACAGTGTGAGAATGGAGCACTGGGTGATTCCCAGTGTGGGGATGGACCACTGGGTGATTTACAGTGAGGGGATGGAGCACTGGGTTATTCACAGTGTGAGGATGGAGCACTGGGCTATTCACAGTGTGGGGATGGAGCACTGGGTTATTCACAGTGTGGGGATGGAGCACTGGGTGATTTACAGTGTGGGGATGGAGCACTGGTTTATTCACAGTGTGAGGTTGGAGGACTGGGTGATTTAAGGTGAGGGGATGGAGCACTGGGTTATTTACCGTGTGGGGTTGGAGCACTGGGTGATTCACAGTGTGGGGATGGAGCACTGGGTTATTCACAGTGTGAGGATGGAGCACTGGGTTATTCACAGTGTGCGGATGGAGCACTGGGTGATTAAGAGTGTGGGGATGGAGCACTGGGTTATTCACAGTGTGATGATGGAGCACTGTGTTATTCACAGTGTGGGGATGGAGCACTGGGTGATTTACAGTGTGAGGATGGAGCACTGGTTTATTCACAGTGTGGGGATGGAGCACTCGGTTATTCAGTGTGTGGGGATGGAGCACTGGGTTATTCACAGTGTGGGGATGGAGCACTGGGTTATTCACAGTATAGGGATGGAGCACTGGGTTATTCACAGTGTGGGGATGGAGCGCTGGGTTATTCACAGTATAGGGATGGAGCACTGGGTTATTCACAGTGTGGGGATGGAGCGCTGGGTTATTCACAGTGTGGGGATGGAGCACTGGGTGATTCACAGTGTGGGGATGGAGCACTGGGTGATTTACAGTGTGGGGATGGAGCACTGGTTTATTCACAGTGTGAGGATGGAGCACTGGGTGATTTACAGTGTGGGGATGGAGCACTGGGTTATTCACAGTATGGGGATGGGGCACTGGGTGATTTACAGTGTGGGGATGGAGCACTGGGTTATTCACAGTGTGGGGATGGAGCACTGGGTGATTTACATTGTGGGGATGGAGCACTGCATTATTCACAGTGTGGGAATGGACCACTGGGTTATTCACAGTGTGGGGATGGAGCACTGGGTGATTTACAGTGTGGGGATGGAGTACTGCGTGATTCACGTTGTGGGGATGGAGCACCGGGTGATTTACACTGTGGAGATGGAGCACTGGGTTATTCACAGTGTGGGGATTGAGCACTGGGTTATTCACAGGGTGGGGATGGAGCACTGGGTTATTCACAGTGTGGGGATGGAGCACTGGGTTATTCACTGTGTGGGGATGGAGCACTGGGTTATTCACAGTGTGGGGATGGAGCACTGGGTTATTTACAGTGAGGGGATGGAGCACTGTGTTATTCACAGTGTGGGGATGGAGCACTGGGTTATTTACAGTGAGGGGATGGAGCACTGGGTTATTTACAGTGAGGGGATGGAGCACTGGGTTATTTACAGTGTGGGGATGGAGCACTGGGTTATTTACAGTGAGGGGATGGAGCACTGTGTTATTCACAGTGTGGGGGTGGAGCATTGGGTTCTTCACAGTGTGGGGATGGAGCACTGGGTTATTCACTGTGTGGGGATGGAGCACTGGGTTATTCACAGTGTGGGGATGGAGCACTGGGTTATTCACAGTGTGGGGATGGAGCACTGGGTTATTCACAGTGTGGGTATAGAGCACTGGGTTATTCACAGTGTGGGGATGGAGCACTGGGTTATTCACAGTGTGGGGATGGAGCACTGGGTGACTTACAGTGTGGGGATGGAGCACTGGGGTATTCACAGTGTTGGGATGGAGCACTGGGTTATTCACAGTGTTGGGATGCAGCACTGGGTGATTTACAGTGTCGGGATGGAGCACTGGGTTATTCACAGTGTGGGGATGGAGCACTGGGTTATTCACAGTGTTGGGATGCAGCACTGGGTGATTTACAGTGTGGGGATGGAGCACTGGGTTATTCACGGTGTGGGGATGGAGCACTAAGTTATTCACAGTCTGGGGATGGAGCACTGGGTTATTCACAGTGTGGGGATGGAGCACTGGGTTATTCACAGTGTGGGGATGGAGCACTGGGTTATTCACAGTGTTGGGATGCAGCACTGGGTGATTTACAGTGTGGGGATGGAGCACTGGGTTATTCACAGTGTGGGGATGGAGCAGTGGGTTATTCACAGTGTGGGGATGGAGCACTGGGTTATTCACAGTGTGGGTATAGAGCACTGGGTTATTCACAGTGTGGGGATGGAGCACTGGGTTATTCACAGTGTGGGGATGGAGCACTGGGTGACTTACAGTGTGGGGATGGAGCACTGGGGTATTCACAGTGTTGGGATGGAGCACTGGGTTATTCACAGTGTTGGGATGCAGCACTGGGTGATTTACAGTGTGGGGATGGAGCACTGGGTTATTCACAGTGTGGGGATGGAGCACTGGGTTATTCACAGTGTTGGGATGCAGCACTGGGTGATTTACAGTGTGGGGATGGAGCACTGGGTTATTCACGGTGTGGGGATGGAGCACTAAGTTATTCACAGTCTGGGGATGGAGCACTGGGTTATTCACAGTGTGGGGATGGAGCACTGGGTTATTCACAGTGTGGGGATGGAGCACTGGGTTATTCACAGTGTTGGGATGCAGCACTGGGTGATTTACAGTGTGGGGATGGAGCACTGGGTTATTCACGGTGTGGGGATGGAGCACTAAGTTATTCACAGTCTGGGGATGGAGCACTGGGTTATTCACAGTGTGGGGATGGAGCACTGGGTTATTCACAGTGTGGGGATGGAGCACTGGGTTATTCACAGTGTGGGTATAGAGCACTGGGTTATTCACAGTGTGGGGATGGAGCACTGGGTTATTCACAGTGTGGGTATGGAGCACTGGGTTATTCACAGTGTGGGGATGGAGCACTGGGTTATTCACAGTGTGGGGATGGAGCACTGGGTTATTCACAGTGTGGGTATAGAGCACTGGGTTATTCACAGTGTGGGGATGGAGCACTGGGTTATTCACAGTGTGGGGATGGAGCACTGGGTGACTTACAGTGTGGGGATGGAGCACTGGGGTATTCACAGTGTCGGGATGGAGCAGTGGTTAATTCACAGTGTGGAGATGGAGCACTGGGTGATTCACAGTGTGGGGATGGAGCACTGGGTTATTCACAGTGTGGTGATGGAGCACTGGGTGACTTACAGTGTGGGGATGGAGCACTGGGTTATTCACAGTGTGAGGATGGAGCACTGGGTTATTCACAGTTTGGGGATGGAGCACTGGGTGATTCACAGTGTGGGGATGGAGCACTGGGTTATTCACAGTGTGGTGATGGAGCACTCGGTGATTTACAGTGTGGGGATGGAGCACTGGGTGATTCACTGTGTGGGGATGGAGCACTGGGTTATTCACAGTGTGGGGATGGAGCACTGGGTTATTCACGGTGTGGGGATGGAGCACTGGGTTATTCACGGTGTGGGGATGGAGCACTGGGTTATTCACAGTGTGGGGATGGAGCACTGGGTTATTCACAGTTTGGGGATGGAGCACTGGGTGATTCACAGTGTGGGGATGGAGCACTGGGTTATTCACAGTGTGGTGATGGAGCACTCGGTGATTTACAGTGTGGGGATGGAGCACTGGGTTATTCACAGTTTGGGGATGGAGCACTGGGTGATTCACAGTGTGGGGATGGAGCACTGGGTTATTCACAGTGTGGTGATGGAGCACTCGGTGATTTACAGTGTGGGGATGGAGCACTGGGTTATTCACAGTGTGGGGATGGAGCACTGGGTTATTCACGGTGTGGGGATGGAGCACTGGGTTATTCACAGTGTGGTGATGGAGCACTCGGTGATTTACAGTGTGGGGATGGAGCACTGGGTGATTCACTGTGTGGGGATGGAGCACTGGGTTATTCACAGTGTGGGGATGGAGCACTGGGTTATTCACAGTGTGGGGATGGAGCACTGGGTGATTTACAGTGTGAGGATGGAGCACTGGCCTATTCACAGTGTGGGGATGGAGCACTGGGTTATTGACAGTGTGGGGATGGAGCACTGGGTTATTCACAGCGTGGGGATGGAGCACTGGGTTATTCACAGTGTGGGGATGGAGCACTGGGTTATTCACAGTGTGGGGATGGAGCACTGAGTTATTCACAGTGTGGGGATGGAGCACTGGGTTATTCACAGTGTGGGTATGGAGCACTGGGTTATTCACAGTGTGGGGATGGAGCACTGGGTTATTCACAGTGTGGGTATGGAGCACTGGGTTATTCACAGTGTGGGGATGGAGCACTGGGTTATTCACAGTGTGGGTATAGAGCACTGGGTTATTCACAGTGTGGGGATGGAGCACTGGGTTATTCACAGTGTGGGGATGGAGCACTGGGTGACTTACAGTGTGGGGATGGAGCACTGGGGTATTCACAGTGTGGGGATGGAGCAGTGGTTAATTCACAGTGTGGAGATGGAGCACTGGGTTATTCACAGTTTGGGGATGGAGCACTGGGTTATTCACAGTTTGGGGATGGAGCACTGGGTGATTCACAGTGTGGGGATGGATCACTGGGTTATTCACAGTGTGGGGATGGAGCACTGGGTTATTCACAGTTGGGGGATGGAGCACTGGGTTATTCACAGTGTGGTGATGGAGCACTCGGTGATTTACAGCGTGGGGATGGAGCACTGGGTGATTCACTGTGTGGGGATGGAGCACTGGGTTATTCACAGTGTGGGAATGGAGCACTGGGTTATTCACGGTGTGGGGATGGAGCACTGGGTGATTTACAGTGTGAGGATGGAGCACTGGCCTATTCACAGTGTGGGGATGGAGCACTGGGTTATTGACAGTGTGGGGATGGAGCACTGGGTTATTCACAGTGTGGGGAAGGAGCACTGGGTTATTGAGTGTGGGGATGGAGAACTGGGTTATTCACAGTGTGGGGTTGGAGCACTGGGTTATTCACAGTGTGGGGATGGAGCACTGGGTTATTCACAGTGTGGGGATGGAGCACTGGGTTATTCACAGTGTGGGGATGGAGCACTGGGTTATTCACAGTGTGGGGATGGAGCACTGGGTTATTCACAGTGTGGGGATGGAGCACTGGGTTATTCACAGTATGCGGATTGAGCACTGGGTGATTTACAGTGTGGGGATGGAGCACTGGTTTATTCACAGTGTTTTGGATGGGGCACTGGGTGATTTACAGTGAGGTGATGGAGCACTGTGTTATTCACAGTGTGAGGATGGAGCACTGGGTAATTCACAGTGTGGGGATGGAGCACCGGGTGATTCATAGTGTGTGGATGGAGCACTGGGTGATACACAGTGCGGGGATGGAGCACTGGGTTATTCTCAGTCTGGGGATGGAGCACTGGGTGATTCACAGTGTCGGGATGGAGCACTGGGTTATTCACAGTGTGGGAATGGAGCACTGGGTTATTCACAGTGTGGGGATGTAGCACTGGGTGATTTACAGTGTGAGGATGGAGCACTGGGATATTCACAGTGTGGGGATGGAGCACTGGGTTATTCACAGTGTGCGGATGGAGCACTGGGTTATTCACAGTGTGGGGATGGAACACTGGGTGATTTACAGTGTGAGGATGGAGCACTAGGTAATTCACTGTGTGGGGATGGAGCACTGGGTTATTCAGTGTGGGGATGGAGCACTGGCTTATTCACAGTGTGGGGATGGAGCACTGGGTTATTCACGGTGTGGGAATGGAGCACTGGGTTATTCACAGTGTGGGGATGGAGCACTGGGTTATTCACAGTGTGAGGCTGGAGCACTGGGTTATTCACAGTGTGGGGATGGAGCACTGGGTTATTCACAGTGTGCGGATGGATCACTGGGTTATTCACAGTGTGGGGATGGAGCACTGGGTTATTCACAGTATGCGAATGGAGCACTGGGTTATTCACAGTGTGGGAATGGAGCACTGGGTGATTTACAGTGTGGGGATGGAGCACTGGTTTATTCACAGTGTGGGGATGGAGCACTGGGTTATTCAAAGTGTGGGGATGGAGCACTGGGTTATTCACAGTGTGGGGATGGAGCACTGGGTTATTCACAGTGTGGGGATGGAACACTGGGTGATTCACAGTGTGGGGATGGAGCACTGGGTGATTTACAGTGTGGGGATGTAGCACTGGGGTATTCACAGTGCGGGGATGGAACAGTGGGTTCTTCACAGTGTGGGGATGGAGTATTGGGTGACTTCCAGTGTGGGAGTGGAGGAGTGTCACTGTGTGATTCATAGTGTATAGTGGAAGGTGCACTGGGTGATTTGCAGTGTGTGGATGGAGCACTGGGTGATTTACAGTGTGGGGATGGAGCACTGGGTTATTCATAGTGCGAGGATGGAGCACTGGGTTATTCACAGTGTGGGGATGGAGCACTGGGTGACTTACAGTGTGGGGATGGAGCACTGGGGTATTCACAGTGTGGGGATGGAGCACTGGGTTATTCACAGTGTTGAGATCGAGCATGGGGTTATTCACAGTGTGAGGATGGAGCACTGGGTTATTCACAGTTTGGGGATGGAGCACTGGGTGATTCACAGTGTGGGGATGGAGCACTGGGTTATTAACAGTGTGGGGATGGAGCACTGGGTTATTCACAGTGTGGGCATGGAGCACTGGGTTATTCACAGTGTGGGGATGGAACACTGGGCGACTTACAGTGTGGGGATGGAGCACAAGGTTATTCACAGTGTGGGGATGGGGCACTGGGTGATTTACAGTGTGGGGATGGAGCACTGGGTTATTCACAGTGTGGGGATGGAGCACTGTGCTATTCACAGTGTGGGGATGGAGCACTGGGTGATTTACAGTGTGGGGATGGAGCACTGGGTGATTTACAGAGTGGGGATGGAGCACTGGATTATTCACAGTGTGGGAATGGACCACTGGGTTATTCACAGTGTGGGGATGGAGCACTGCGTGATTTACAGTGTGGGGATAGAGCACTGCGTGATTCACATTGTGGGGATGGAGCACTGTGTGATTTACACTGTGGAGATGGAGCACTGGGTTATTCACAGTGTGGGATGGAGCACTGGGTGATTTACAGTGTGGGGATGGAGCACTGGGTTATTCACAGTGTGGGGATGGAGTACTAGATGATTTCATGTGTGGGAGTGGAGGAGGAGCACTGGGTGATTCATAGTGTATGGGGCGAATGTGCACTGGGTGATTTACAGTATGGGGATGGAGCACTGGGTGATTTACAGTGTGGGGATGGAGCACTGGGTGATTCACAGTGTGGGGATGTACCACTGGGTTATTCAGAGTGTGGGGATGGAGCACTGGGTTATTCACAGTGTGCGGATGGAGCACTGGGTTATTCAAAGTGTGGGGATGGAGCACTGGGTTATTCACAGTGTGGGGATGGAGCACTGGGTTGTTCACAGTGTGGGGATGGAGCACTGGGTGATTCACAGTGTGGGGATGGAGCACTGGGTGATTAACAGTGTGAGGATGGAGTACTGGGTTATTCACAGTACGAGGATGGAGCACTGGGTTATTCACAGTGTGGGGATGGAGTATTGGGTGATTTACAGTGTGGGAGTGGAGGAGTGGCACTGTATGATTCATAGTGTATGGGGGACGGTGCACTGGGTGATTTGCAGTGTGTGGATGGAGCACTGGGTGATTTACAGTGTGGGGATGGAGCACTGGGTTAATCACAGTGTGGGGATTGATCACTGGGTGATTTACAGTGTGGGGATGGAGTACTGGGTTATTCACAGTGTGAGGATGGAGCACTGGGTTATTCACAGTGTGGGGATGGAGCACTGGGTGATTCATAGTGTGGGGATGGAGTACTGGGTGATTTCCTGTGTGGGAGTGGACGAGTGGCACTGGGTGATTCATAGTGTATGGGGGGCAGGTGCACTGGGTGATTTACAGTATGGGGATGGAGCACTGGTTTATTCACAGTGTGAGAATGGAGCACTGGGTGATTCCCAGTGTGGGGATGGACCACTGGGTTATTTACAGTGAGGGGATGGAGCACTGAGTTATTCACAGTGTGGGGATGGAGCACTGGATTATTCACAGTGTGGGGATGGAGCACTGGGTTATTCACAGTGTGGGGATGGAGCACTGGGTTATTCACAGTGTCGGGATGGAGCACTGGGTTATTCAAAGTGTGGGGATGGAGCACTGGGTTATTCACAGTGTGGGGATGGAGCACTGGGTTGTTCACAGTGTGGGGATGGAGCACTGGGTGATTCACAGTGTGGGGATGGAGCACTGGGTGATTAACAGTGTGAGGATGGAGTACTGGGTTATTCACAGTATGAGGATGGAGCACTGGGTTATTCACAGTGTGGGGATGGAGTATTGGGTGATTTACAGTGTGGGAGTGGAGGAGTGGCACTGTATGATTCATAGTGTATGGGGGACGGTGCACTGGGTGATTTGCAGTGTGTGGATGGAGCACTGGGTGATTTACAGTGTGGGGATGGAGCACTGGGTTAATCACAGTGTGGGGATTGATCACTGGGTGATTTACAGTGTGGGGATGGAGTACTGGGTTATTCACAGTGTGAGGATGGAGCACTGGGTTATTCACAGTGTGGGGATGGAGCACTGGGTGATTCATAGTGTGGGGATGGAGTACTGGGTGATTTCCTGTGTGGGAGTGGACGAGTGGCACTGGGTGATTCATAGTGTATGGGGGGCAGGTGCACTGGGTGATTTACAGTATGGGGATGGAGCACTGGTTTATTCACAGTGTGAGAATGGAGCACTGGGTGATTCCCAGTGTGGGGATGGACCACTGGGTTATTTACAGTGAGGGGATGGAGCACTGAGTTATTCACAGTGTGGGGATGGAGCACTGGATTATTCACAGTGTGGGGATGGAGCACTGGGTTATTCACAGTGTGGGGATGGAGCACTGGGTTATTCACAGTGTCGGGATGGAGCACTGGGTTATTCACAGTGTGGGGATGGAGCACTGGTTTATTCACAGTGTGGGATGGAGCACTGGGTGATTTACAGTGTGGGGATGGCGCACTGATTATTCACAGTGTGGGGATGGAGCACTGGGTTATTCACAGTGTGGGTATGGAGCACTGGGTTATTCACAGTGTGGGGATGGAGCACTGGGTTATTCACAGTGTGGGGATGGAGCACTGGGTTATTCACTGTGTGGGGATGGAGGACTGGGTTATTCACAGTGTGGGGATGGAGCACTAGGTTATTCACAGTGTGGGGATGGAGTACTAGGTGATTTCCAGTGTGCGAGTGGAGGAGGGGCACTGGGTGATTCATAGTGTATGTGGCGAAGGTGCACTGGTTGATTTACAGTATGGGGATGGAGCACTGGGTGATTTACAGTGTGGGGATGGAGCACTGGGTTTTTCACAGTGTTGGGATGGAGCACTGGGTGATGTACAGTGTGGGGATGGAGCACTGGGTTATTCACAGTGTGGGGATGGAGCACTGGGTTATTCACTGTGTGGGGATGGAGTACTGGGTTATTCACAGTGTGGGGATGGAGCACTAGGTTATTCACAGTGTGGGGATGGAGTACTAGGTGATTTCCAGTGTGCGAGTGGAGGAGGGGCACTGGGTGATTCATAGTGTATGTGGCGAAGGTGCACTGGTTGATTTACAGTATGGGGATGGAGCACTGGGTGATTTACAGTGTGGGGATGGAGCACTGGGTTTTTCACAGTGTTGGGATGGAGCACTGGGTGATGTACAGTGTGGGGATGGAGCACTGGGTGATTTACCGTGTGGGGATGGAACACTGGGTTATTCACATTGTGAGGAAGGAGCACTGGGTTATTCAGAGTGTGGGGATGGAGCACTGGGTGATTTACAGTATGGGGATGGAGCACTGGGTGATTCACAGTGTGCGGATGGGTCACTGGGTGATTCACAGTGTGGGGATGGAGCACTGGGTGATTCACAGTGTGGAGATGGAGCACTGGGTCATTCACAGTGTGGGGATGGAGCACTGGGTTATTCACAGTGTGGAGATGGAGCACTGGGTGATTCACAGTGTGCGGATGGAGCACTGGGTGATTCACAGTGTGGGGATGGAGCACTGGGTGATTCACAGTGTGGGGATGGAGCACTGGGCTATTCACAGTGGGGATGGAGTACTGGGTCATTCACAGTGGGGATGGAGCACTGGGTTATTCACAGTGTGGGGATGGAGCACTGGGTGATTCACAGTGTGGAGATGGAACACTGGGTGATTCACATTGTGGGGATGTAGCACTGGGTTATTCACAGTGGGGATGGAGCACTGGGTTATTTACAGTTGGGATGGAGCACTGGGTTATTCACATTGTGGGGATGGAGCACTGGGTAATTCACAGTGTGGGGATGGAGCACTGGGTGATTCACAGTGCGGGGATGGAGCAGTGGGTTATTCACAGTGTGGGGATGGTGCCCTGGGTGATTCCCAGTGTGGGGATGGAGCACTGGGTGATTTACAGTGTGGGGATGGAACACTGGGTGATTTACAGTGTGGGGATGGAGCACTGGGTTATTCACAGTGTGGGGATGGAGCACTGGGTTATTCACAGTGTGGGGATGGATCACTGGGTTAGTCACAGTGTGGGGATGGTGCACTGGGTGATTCACAGTGTGGGGGTGGAGCACTGGGTTATTCACAGTGTGGGGATGGAGAACTGGGTTATTCACAGTGTGGGGATGGAGCACTGGGTTATTCACAGTATGATGATGGAGTACTGGGTGATTCCCAATGTGGGAGTGGAGGAGGGGCACTGGGTGATTCATAGTGCATGGGGGGAGGGTGCACTGGGTGATTTACTGTATGCAAGAGGTGGAACTGGGTGATACACAGTGTGAGGGCGTCGTTTGGACCCGCACCAGTTGCTGTTTAATGCGATCATTAACTATTTACCTGCTCGTTTCCAGATTATTTATATTGATAACATCAACCAACAAGATCCAGGAAACATTCAGCTTGTGCTGATAAGTAAGAATTAACATTGATACCACCCAAGTGCCAGGCAATGACCATCTCTAACAAGGGAAATTCTCACCGTCTCCCATTAACATTGAATGGCATTACCATTGCAGAATCCCCCACTATCAACACCCTGGTGCCATTCAATATGAAAATGTGTTAATCATCCACAGGGAGGGGTATCGTTCTGAATGATGAATAAAGTCATTTCCTGTCACAGTCAAGACTTTAAAAAAATATATTTTTATTCGGATATTTGCAAGTTTTTACAATAATAACAATAACAGCGACATAAACATGGTACAATAACCATTTCCATTCCCATCACAATCTTCACACACCCCAACCATAAAACAACAGTCCAGCTCCCCGTCCCGTCCCCTTTGGAATTCTGCTTCTGCTGACATTTTAATTTTCGCCGAGAAAGTCGACAAACGGCTGCCTAACATTGACCCTCTTAAGGCAAACTTTATTTTCTTGAGACTCAGAAACCCAGCCATGTCACTAACCCAGGTCTCTACACTCAGGGTCTTCGAGTCCCTCCATGTTAATAAGATCCGTCTCCGGGCTACCAGCGAGGCAAAGGCCAAGACGTCGGCCTCTTTCGCCCCCTGCACTCCCGGCTCTTCAGACACTCCAAAGATCGCTACCTCCGGACTCGGCACCACCCGTGTTTTGAGTATTGTGGACATTGCCTCAGTGAAACCCTGTCAAAACCCTCTCAGCTTCAGGCATGCCCAAAACATGTGGACATGATTTGCTGGGCTTCCCGCACACCTGTCCTCTTCCCCAAAATACATGCTCATTCGGCCACCGTCATGTGTGCCTGGTGGACTACCTTGAATTGTATTAATTGTATTGTAAGTGATAGATATTCTGCTATTCTGAGTGATCCGACTGGGGGGGAAAAAAACTGAAAAGTGTCATCACAGGAAAGCTGTGACCTGATTGCCTGATAGGGAATCTGCACTAAATTTAAAAATTAAACATTGTTAAACTAATTAAACATAATTAATTACTTTATCATAATTTAGAGGGTGTAGCCGGTTAAAATGGCTAACACCCGATTAGAATGGCCAAACCCCGATTTAAAATGGCGAACGCAAGAGGCTGATGGGAAAATCAGCCAACAGGACTCAAACAGGCAGCTGCAGGCAAAACAGTGTATTCGCCTCTGGGGAAGTCAGCCCAGACCGATACCTGCAGCCATCAACATCACAACAACCCAGCCATCTGCATAGTAAGCAGCCATCCCCGGGAACAATATGCTACAAATTAGACACACATAGCCAACCCAGACTTTTCAGTGCCAGCAGGAGCTTACACAAAGAGAGGTGAATGACCACCTCGAAACCGCCCACGAATCAAGGAATCGCTCCAGCATTGGAGAATATCGAACCAAGTGATTGAGACCAAGTCCAATCACTTGGAACCAGGAACACGGTCCGCCCCGAGAGACGGGAAGCCCCTGGGGACTATAAAAATAGGGGCCAAGTTCAAATTGACCCTTCTTCTCCTCTCCGCACCCTTCGACACCCTTCTGCTGACCCTCTGCAACAGCCGCGAGAAATAGTAAGTCTTACTCCAATGCTCGCTACAAGATAGGCACTCCTGACTATCGACCTATACCAGCTTTGAATCCTGCAGGCTCAGAACCCATACGAAAGGCCATTCGTTTCCCTGACCTGGTGGGCCATTTCCAAAGTTAAGTATTGGCCTGTTAGTTGTAGGAAGTAGCTTAGAAGTAGAATTAATGTATAAGTATTGATTGTTGTATGTAATAAATGTGCGTTGATTTAACTCTTACTAAGCGGTGTGTTGGATTCTTGATCATTACTTGGACTTGAACCACGTGGCAGTATCAGAAAGATACCTGGCGACTCAAGAGCAAAGGTGACAGAACAAGAGCAATTAAACTAAGGCCAAAACGAGCAACAAGGGATATCTAAGCCAGAGATCGGAGAGTACTGTATTTAGCATTTGCATTTATAGTAGAAATCTAGTGATAGGAAACATATAGTTAACAGTAACTTTTTGAAAAAAATTATTTTCTAATTTACTTTACTAATTAATTAACGTAATGTCAATTAGAGGCGTGCAGTGCTCTGACTGTGAGATGTGGCAGGCTTCCAGCGTCCCGAATGGCTACTTCTGCAGAAAGTGCACCCAACTGGAGCTCCTCACAGACCGCATGGTTCAGTTGGAGCAGCAGTTGGATGCACTTCGGAGCATGCAGGTGGCAGAAAGCGTCATAGATAGCAGTTATATAAATGTGGTCACACCCAAGGTGCAGGCAGAGAAATGGGTGACCGCCAGAAGGGGCAGGCAGTCAATGCAGGTATTCTCTGTGGTTGTCCCCCTCTCGAACAGGTATACATACCCCTTTGGATAATGTCGGGAGGAATAGCCTATCAGGAGAAAACAGCAGCAGCCAGAGCAGTGGCACCACGGCTGGCTCTGATGTTCAGCACGGACGGTCAAAGCGCAGAAGAGCAATAGTCATAGGGGACTCGAAAGCCAGGGGCACAGATAGGCGCTTCTGTGGATGTGAGATCATAGAATTTACAGTGCAGAAGGAGGCCACTCGGCCCGTCGAGTCTGCACCGGCTCTTGGAAAGAGCACCCTACCCAAGGTCAACACTTCCGCCCTATCCCCGTAACCCAGCAACCCCACCCAACACTAAGGGAAATTTTGGACACTAAGGGCAAATTATCATGGCCAATCCACCTAACCTGCACATCTTTGGACTGTGGGAGGAAACCGGAACACCCGGAGGAAACCCACGCGCACACGGGGAGAATGTGCAGACTCCGCACAGACAGTGACCCAAGCCGGAATCGAACCTGGGACCCTGGAGCTGTGAAGCAATTGTGCTATCCACAATGCTACCGTGCTGCCCTATTGCTCCGCTACCCACCGGAGCAATAGGGCAAGAGACAATGTGAAAGAGACTCCAGGATGGTGTAGTGATCTGTACATCTGTACATACATCTGCACATACACCAGGGACTGCAGACAGATGTAACAGCCACAGCATCACTAGAGGGCATCACAGATGGGTATAAAGGGTCCAGCCCAAGGTAGGATCCGCCTCTTTCAGAAGCACAGGGCTAGTGAGCAGCAGCACACAGAGACAGCTCAGCATAGGCAGCTTACCTTAGCTTCACTGGTCATACCTCTTGACTGGATTACATCTAGTTAAGCTCTGGAAACAGAACAAACCTACTGAATGAAGTATTTGTCTACAATCTTTGTTCAGACTTAGAGAATAATATAGATGGTATGTTGCCTCCCTGGTGCCAGGGTCCAGGATGTCTCTGAACGGATAGCGGGCATCCTGAAGGGTGAGGGCAAACAGGTAGAGGTTGTGGTACATATTGGTACTAACGACACAGGCAGGAAGGGGGATGAGGTCCTGCAACAGGAGTTCAGGGAGCTTGGCAGAAAGTTAAAAGACAGGACCTCAAGGGTTGTAATCTCGGGATATCTCCATGTGCCGCGTGCCAGTGAGGCTAGAAATAGGAAGAGGGAGGGAGGGTTTCAGTTATCTGGACCACTGGGAGCTCTTCCGGGGCAGGTGTGACCTGTATAAGAAGGACGGGTTGCATCTAAACTGGAGAAGCATAAATATCCTGGCCGCGAGGTTTGCTAGTGTCACACGGGAGGGTTTAAACTAGTATGGCAGGGGGGTGGGCACCGGAGCAATAAGTCAGAAGGTGAAAAAATTGGAGGACAACTAGGAAATAGGGCCACGATGGCTCTGAGGAAGAGCAGACACGAAGATGTTGCTGAAAACAGCGGGACTGGTGGCCTGAAGTGCATTTGTTTTAATGCAAGAAATATAACAGGTAAGGCAGATGAACTTAGAGCTTGGATTAGTACTTGGAACTATGATGTTGCTGCCATTACAGAGACCTGGTTGAGGGAAGGACAGGATTGGCAGCTAAACATTCCAGGATTTAGATGTTTCAGGTGGGATAGAGGGGGAGGTAAAAGGGGTGGAGGAGTTGCGCTACTGGTTAGGGAGGATATCACAGCTGTACTGCGGGAGGACACCTCAGAGTGCAGTGAGGCTATATGGGTAGAGATCAGGAATAAGAAGGGCGCAGTCAAAATGTTGGGGGTTTACTACAGGCCTCCCAACAGCCAGTGGGAGATAGAGGAGCAGATAGGTAAACAGATTTTGGAAAGGAGTAAAAGCAACTGGGTTGTTGTGATGGGAGACTTTAACTTCCCCAATATTGACTGGGACTCACTTAGTGCTCGGGGCTTGGATGGGGCAGAGTTTGTAAGGAGCATCCAGGAAGGCTTCTTAAAACAATATGTAGATAGTCCAACTAGGGAAGGAGCTGTACTGGACCTGGTATTGGGGAATGAGCCCGGCCAGGTGGTAGAAGTTTCAGTAGGGGAGCATTTCGGGAACAGGGACCACAATTTAGTAAGTTTTAAAGTGCTGGTGGACAAGGATAAGAGTGGTCCTAGGGTGAATGTGCTAAATTGTGGGAAGGCTAATTATAACAATATTAGGCGGGAACTGAAGAACCTAGATTGGGGGCGGATGTTTGAGGGTAAATCAACATCTGACATTTGGGAGGCTTTCAAATGACAGTTGAAAGGAATTCAGGACCGGCATGTTCCTGTGAGGAAGAACAATAAATATGGCAAATTTTGCAATCCTTGGATAGGCCTCGTCAAAAAGCAAAAGGAGGCATTTGTCGGGGCTCGAAGGCTGGGAACAGACGAAGCCTGTGTGGAATATAAGGAAAGTAGGAAGGAACTTCAGCAAGGGGTCAGGAGGGCTGGAACGGATCACGAAAGGTCATTGGCAAATAGGGTTAAGGAAAATCCCAAGGCTTTTTACATGTACATAAAAAGCAAGAGGGTAGCCAGGGAAAGGGTTGGCCCACTGAAGGATAGGCAAGAGAATCAATGTGTGGAGCCAGAGGAAATGGGCGAGGTACTAAATGAATACTTTGCTTCAGTATTCACCAAAGAGAAGGAATTGGTGGATGTTGAGTCTGGAGAAGGGTGTGTAGATAGCCTGGGTCACATTGAGATCC
This sequence comes from Scyliorhinus torazame, assembly GCF_047496885.1. NCBI lineage: Eukaryota > Metazoa > Chordata > Chondrichthyes > Carcharhiniformes > Scyliorhinidae > Scyliorhinus > Scyliorhinus torazame. The sequence goes on from NC_092713.1 coordinate 181,854,795, forward strand.
AAAAAGATGAGGGGCGCAATTCTCCAAACCCCCGCCGGGTTGGAGAATCGCCGGGGGCTGGCGTGAATCTCGCCCCTGCCGTGTCCTGAATTCTCCGCCACCAGAGAATCGGCAGGAGCGGGAATCGCGCTGGTCGGCGGGCTCCCCCCGGCGATTCTCCGGCCTGCGATGGGCCGAAGTCCCGCCGCTGTCAACCATCGCCAGCCGGCGTGGATTGAACCACCTACCTTACCGGTGGGGGCAGACAGCGTGGGCAGGCTCCGGGGTCCTGGGGGGGGGGGCGATCTGGCCCCGGGGGGTGCCCCCACAGCGGCCAGCCCACGATCGGGGCCCACCAATCGGCGGGCGGGCCTGTGCCATGGGGGGCACTCTTTTTCTTCCGCCTTCGCCACGGTCTCCACTATGGCGGAGGCGGAAGAGACCCCCTCCACTGTGTATGCGCGGGGATGCCGTGAGCGTCCGCTGACGCTCCCGCGCATGCGTCGCCCGGCCTTTCCCGCCAGCCGGCAGGGCAGAAATCACTCCGGCGTGGGCCTAGCCCCTCAAGGTGAGGGCTTGGCCGCTAAATGTGCGGAGAATTCCGCACCTTTGGGGCGGCGCGACGCCGGAGTGGTTCCGGCCACTCCATTACACCGGATTCCCACGGCCCGCCGGGTAGGGGAGAAACCCGGCCGAGGTGTTGGGCGTCTTGAAAAATATTACGGTGGATAAGTCCCCAGGGCCCGATGGGATCTACCCCAAAATACTGAAGGAGGCAAGAGACGAAATTGCTGAGGCCTTGATAGAAATCTTTGGATCCTCACTGTCTTCAGGTGATGTCCCCGAGGACTGGAGAACAGCCAATGTTGTTCCTTTGTTTAAGAAGGTTAGCAAGGATAATTCAGGGATCTACAGGCTGGTGAGCCTTACGTAGGGAAATTACTGGAAAGAATTCTTCGAGACAGGATCTACTCCTATTTGGAAGCAAGGGGTCATATTAGCCAGAGGCAGCATGGTTTTGTGAAGGGGAGATCGTGTCTCACTAACTTGATAGAGTTTTTCGAGGAGGTCACAAAGATGATTGATGCAGGTAGGGCAGTGGATGTTGTCCATATGGACTTCAGTAAGGCCTTTGACAAGGTACCTCATGGCAGACTGGTACAGAATGTGAAGTCACACGGGATCAGAGGTGAGCTGGCAAGATGGATACAGAACTGGCTCGGTCATAGAAGGCAGAGAGTAGCAATGGAAGGGTGCTTTTCTGATTGGAGGGCTGTGACTAGTGGTGTTCCGCAGGGATCAGGGCTGGGACCTTTGCTGTTCGTAGTATATATAAATGATTTGGAGGAAAATGTAACTGGTCTCATTAGTGAGCTTGTGGACGACACAATGGCTGCGGATAGCGATGAGCGATGAAGACTGTCAGAGGATACAGCAGGATTTAGATCATTTGGAGACTTGGGCGGAGAGATGGCAGATGGAGTTTAATCCGGACAAATATGAGGTAATGCATTTTGGAAGGTCTAATACAGGGAGGGAATATACAGTGAATGGTAGAACCCTCAAGAGTATTGACAGTCAGAGAGATCTTGATGTACAGGTCCACAGGTCACTGAAAGGGGCAACACAGGTGGAGAAGGTAGTCAAGAAGGCATACAGCATGCTTGCCTTCATTGGCCGGGGCATTGAGTATAAAAATTGGCAAATCATGTTGTAGCTGTATAGAACCTTAGTTAGGCCACACTTGGAGTATAGTGTTCAATTCTGGTCGCCACACTACCAGAAGGATGTGGAGGCTTTGGAGAGGCTGCAGAAGAAATTTACCAGGACGCTGCCTGGTATGGAGGGCATTAGCTATGAGGAGAGGTTGAATAAACTCTGTTCTGTTCTGGGGCCATTGCTGTTTGTCATTTTTATCAATGACCTAGAGGAAGGCGCAGAAGGGTGGGTGAGTAAATTTGCAGACGATACTAAAGTCGGTGGTGTTGTCGATAGTGTGGAAGGATGTAGCAGGTTACAGAGGGATATAGATAAGCTGCAGAGCTGGGCTGAGAGGTGGCAAATGGAGTTTAATGTAGAGAAGTGTGAGGTGATTCACTTTGGAAGGAATAACAGGAATGCGGAATATTTGGCTAATGGTAAAGTTCTTGAAAGTGTGGATGAGCAGAGGGATCTAGGTGTCCATGTACATAGATCCCTGAAAGTTGCCACCCAGGTTGATAGGGTTGTGAAGAAGGCCTATGGAGTGTTGGCCTTTATTGGTAGAGGGATTGAGTTCCGGAGTCGGGAGGTCATGTTGCAGCTGTACAGAACTCTGGTACGGCCGCATTTGGAGTATTGCGTACAGTTCTGGTCACCGCATTATAGGAAGGACGTGGAGGCTTTGGAGCGGGTGCAGAGGAGATTTACCAGGATGTTGACTGGTATGGAGGGAAAATCTTATGAGGAAAGGCTGATGGACTTGAGGTTGTTTTCGTTGGAGAGAAGAAGGTTAAGAGGAGACTTAATAGAGGCATACAAAATGATCAGGGGGTTGGATAGGGTGGACAGTGAGAGCCTTCTCCCGCGGATGGATATGGTTGGCACGAGGGGACATAACTTTAAACTGAGGGGTAATAGATATAGGACAGAGGTCAGAGGTAGGTTCTTTACGCAAAGAGTAGTGAGGCCGTGGAATGCCCTACCTGCTACAGTAGTGAACTCGCCAACATTGAGGGCATTTAATAGTTTATTGGATAAACATATGGATGATAATGGCATAGTGTAGGTTAGATGGCTTTTGTTTCGGTGCAACATTGTGGGCCGAAGGGCCTGTACTGCGCTGTATCTTTCTATGTTCTAAACTCGGTTTGTTCTCATTGGAACGAAGGAGGTTAAGGGGTGACCTGATAGAGGTCTACAAAATTATGAGGGGCATAGACAGAGTGGATAGTCAGAGACTTTTTCCCAGGGTAGAGGGGTCAATTAATAGGGGGCATAGGTTTAAGGTGAGAGGGGCAAGGTTTAGAGGAGAAGTACGAGGCAAGTTTTTTACACAGAGGGTAGTGGGTGCCTGGAACTCGCTGCCGGAGTAGGCGGTGGAAGCAGGGACGATAGTGACATTTAAGGGGCATCTTGACAAATACATGAATAGGATGGGAATAGAGGGATACGGACCCCGGAAGTATAGAAGATTTTAGTTTAGACGGGCAGCATGGTCTGCACGGGCTTGGAGGGCCGAAGAGCCTGTTCCTGTGCTGTACTTTTCTTTGTTCTTTGTTCAGGCTAAGCCTGGCACATGATGAGGATGTATTAACCCTTCTTAGGGCATCCGCCCACAGACCCACTTCTATCTCTCCTCCTAGCTCATCCTCCCACTTGCCCTTAAGCTCCTCCACCGGAGTTTACTCCGCATCCAAAAGTTCCTGGTAAATATCTGATACCTTCTCCTTTCCCACCCATGTACTGGAGACCCCGTGGCGGCACCAGCAGGAAGGAAGGAACCTGCCTTCTCAAGAAGTCTCGTATCTGCAAATACCTAAACCCATTCCCTGCTGGCAATTCAAATTTATCCTCCAAGGCTTTCAGCTGAGGAAGCTCCCGTCTACAAATCGATCCCCAATCCTCCTAATTCCTGCCCTTTGCCATCTCCAGATCCCACCATCCAGCCTACCCGGTACAAACCGATGGTTATTATAAATCGGGGTCCAAACCAATGCTCCCTCCACTCTCTTATATCTCCTCCACTGCCCCCTGATTCTCAGAGCCGCCACTACCACCGGACTTGTGGAGTATCGGGCTGGCAAGCAGGTGAAGAAGGAGCAGCGCTCCGAAAGCAAGTGACAATGAAACAAACCTGTTGGACTTTAACCTGGTGTTGTAAGACTTCTTACTGATCTCTGGAGCGAAATTCTCCGTTATCGGCGGAAAGTCCGCCGGTCGGCGCAAAAAACGGCGCAAATCCGACTTGCGTCGTGTCGGAAAAATGGGTCGATAGTCTCCGGCCCGAAATGGGCTAGCAGCGACGTAACGGGATCCGGGCTTGCGCAGTGGTTCACGCCGTGCAGCATCATACGCGCTGCACGGCGTGACGGCTCATAAGGCCGCACTGCTCCCCCCCCCACCCGACCAGAACACCCGACCGCAACACCCGACTGGATGGCTGGCCGTCGCTCAGCGCCGAGGTTCGAGTCACGCGATGTGGAGGTGCTCCTGGACGCGGTGGAGCAGAGGAGGGACGCCCTGTATCCCGGGCACGGCCGCAGAGTTGCCCCACACCACAGCCGGCGTCTATGGAGGGAAGTGGCAGAGGCCGTCACCGCTGTGGCCCTGACACCACGGACAGGCACCCAGTGCCACAAGAAGGTGAACGACCTTGTCAGAGCAGGCAGGGTGAGCCTCCCTCCTGCCCAATATCCATCTCCCCCTCCCCCATATCCCCCATATCCCCCCTCCCCCATATCCCCCCTCCCCATATCCCCCCTCCCCCATATCCCCCTCCCCCATATCCCCCCTCCCCCATATCCCCCCTCCCCCATATCCCCCCCGCCCCCATATCCCCCCTCCCCATATCCCCCCTCCCCATATCCCCCCTCCCCATATCCCCCCTCCCCCATATCCCCCCCTCCCCCATATCCCCCATATCCCCCCTCCCCCATATCCCCCAAATCCCCCCTCCCCATATCCCCCCTCCCCCATATCCCCCATATCCCCCCTCCCCATATCCCCCCTCCCCATATCCCCCCTCCCCATATCCCCCTTCCCCCATATCCCCCTTCCCCATATCCCCCCTCCCATATCCCCCCTCCCCCATATCCCCATATCCCCCCTACCCCATATCCCCCATATCCCCCCTCCCCCATATCCCCCATATCCCCCTCCCCCATATCCCCCCCTCCCCCATATCCCCCCTCCCCCATATCCCCCATATCCCCCCTCCCCCACATCCCCCTCCCCCATATCCCCCCTCCCCATATCCCCCTCCCCCATATCCTCCCTCCCCCATATCCCCCATATCCCCCCTCCCCCATATCCCCCTCCCCCATATCCCCCATATCCCCCCTCCCCATATCCCCCCTCCCCCATATCCCCCCTCCCCCATATCCCCCATATCCCCCCTCCCCCATACCCCCCTCCCCCATATCACCCCTCCCCCATATCCCCCCTCCCCCATATCCCCCCTCCCCCATATCCCCCATATCCCCCCTCCCCATATCCCCCCTCCCCCATATCCCCCCCTCCCCCATATCCCCCCTCCCCCATATCCCCCCTCCCCCATATCCCCAAGTGAATCCAGCCCTAACCTTAACCTCTGCAATGCACGCGCAACCGATGGCGTGCATTCATATACCTGCCTAACACTGTTGCCTTTTACCCCTGCCCCCTCCCCCCCCCACAGGAGAAGCGCGCACACAACAATAGGGAGCATGTGAGGACTGGAGGAGGGCCCGCTGATGAGAGGCCACTGACCGTACACGAGGAAAGGGCCCTGGAACTGGCTGGCGGACCTGAGGACCGGGAGGTTGCTGATGCAGAGGTCGGGGGCGTACTAGCAAGTGAGCCACCGACAGCCCGTCCCCATATCCCCCCTCCCCTATATCCCCCTCCCTCGTATCACCTGATCACTGCCTGATGTCTAACCATGCATGCTTCATTGTGTATCGCAGGACCAAACGTCCAGGCACCCATCCCCGCAGATGCAGACTGCCCGCAGGATGCCCCTCGGAGACCACAGGAGACGGAGAGACCCGCACCCTCTAGCATGCGACGCCCGCAGGATGCCCCTCGGAGACCACAGGAGACGGAGAGACCCGCACCCTCCAGCATGCGACGCCCGCAGGATGCCCCTCGGAGACCACGGGAGACGGAGAGATCCGGACCCTCCAGCATGCGACGCCCGCAGGATGCCCCTCGGAGACCACGGGAGACGGAGAGACCCGGACCCTCCAGCATGCGACGCCTGCAGGATGCCCCTCGCACACCACGGGAGACGGAGAGACCTGGAGCAACAGGGAGACGACACCCTCGTCACGTGCGGGAGCGACCACCCAGCGACGAGGGGGGCAGCCACAGGCCCCCGTCACATCCGAGCCAGGACACCACTACCCAGGACACCACTACCCAGGACACCACTACCCAGGACACCCCTACCCGGGACAGCACTACCCAGGAAGACGAAATACCAGACAGTGACTCAGAGTGGATGGGTGGAGACGAACCCCCACCCCAAAGTGCCATGGACTCAGAGTGGGACGAAGAGCACGACACAACGCCACTGCTGTCACCAACACCCTCCACCATCGCAGAAACACTCACCTCGGTTAGGCACTTTAGTGATCAGGCGTCTGGTACACTCACTGGTGCGCACAACACAGCCGTCCCGGTACAGCAGGTGGAGGTAGGAGCAGCAGAGGGGCCGGGCGGTCGGAGGGCAGCCCAGCCCAAGCGAACATCTGCCGCCCAGATGGATCCCGGGTTCCTGCAGTTACCACACCCACACATAGATCCGATGCAACCACCGACACGGAGACGAGCGAAGAGGGTGACGGGCGGCTTGCGGCGGATGCAGTCGCAGGTGGAGGAGTCCACCCGCGTCCAGGAGCTGGGAGTGGTGCCGGTCATGCGTGCCACCCAGGCCGACACCGCACGGGTGGCGTCCGCGGTGGAGGCAATGGGTGCGACGGTGTCAGACATGGGGAACGGTTTGCGAGGCCTGGAGCCTTCCGTGCAGGCGGCGTCTGTGGCCCAGGAAATGGCTGCCCTCTCACAGGAGGCCATGAGCCAGTGCCAGCGCCAGATGGCAGAGGCGCTCAACGCCATAGCCCAGTCTCAGCAGGCCATGGCCCAGTCTCTGCAGGCCATGGCCCAGTCTCAGCAGGCCATGGCCCAGTCTCTGCAGGCCATCGCTGAGGGCATCGGCGCCAGTGGCCATGTGCGAGCCGGCGTCGCACTGTCACAGACAGGGTTTGCCAACCCCCTGGGCTCCATGGCTGCAAACCTGCAGACCCCTGCCGATGCCAGCACGGGCCTCCAGGACTGGCAGCGCCAGATGTCGGGGGGGCATCGGATAGCCAGTCCATTCGCATCCCCCACCCATGTAGAGGCCTGGGGGCCATTGGGCACCCCGAGGGAGGAGGAGGTGGTGTGGTCCGTCCCGGCTCCCTCTGTAGGGGAGGTCCCGTTACACCGCGACACCTCGGACTCCCCCCCTTCCATCCCAGGTGCATTGGGTGGGCAACGGGCAGGACAGGCTGGCAGCTCACCATCCCAGTCGCCCGGGCCGCAGCCTGGCCCATCTAGGCCAGGACGCCCCAGGAAACGGCCGCCAAAGGGATCCCGTGTCAGAGGGCAGGAATCACAGGAGTCCACCTCCAGTTCTGCTGTACCATCTGGGGAACCACGTAGACGTAGTCAAAGGGCCCGTAAGGCCAAACAATTAGACACTGAGTAATTTGGCACAGGTGCAGGGCACAGATGAGTTTTAGGGGCTAGGGCACGTGCATGAACTCCTTTGGTTATTAAAGTCAATGGTACACCTACTGAAGCTGCCTTTATGCTCTGTCCAAAGCGTGCGGGGGTGTCATGTACGTTGAGCGCAAGTGTGTGTGTGAGGGGTGGTCTTACCTCAGCCCCAAGTGAGTCTGCCCCCTTCCCCCTGGGCCGCCATCAACATCCCCCGGGCAGAGGACGGGACCGTGCGCTGCAGTGTCACAGCCGCATGCAGGGATGGTCCGGGTGGATGGTGGTACTGTGGCCATGGGTCAGACATAGTCCAACGATGTAGAGCCAGGAGCTCATCGCAGGGCGGGTTGTCATCATCCTCCATGGCCTGCGATAGACACGCGTCCACCCGCAGCTGTGTGAGCCCGGCCCGTTGTGCCGCAGGTGGATCGGCAATGGGGGGGTGGGGGGGTGTGCATGCGGGTGGGGTGGGTGGGGTTGGGGGAGGGGGGTGAGGGTCCTGGGTGGGTGGATGGGTGGGGGGGTGTGGGTGGTCGGCTGTTGCCATGGTGTGCGGTCTGTGGCCATACTACTCGATTCCCACGCCCATCTAGTCAGTGAAGCGGGCGTCTATCAGTCTGTCCCGTGCCCGCTGGGCCAGCCGGTAACGGTGGACAGCCACCCGCCTGTGTCTACCCCGTCTGCCCTGACCATTGCCCCCATCCCCCTCATCTGGGGAGGACTGGGCCTCTTCCTGCTGCTCCTCCACTCCGCCCTCCTCTCCCTGCGGCACATCGCCCCTCTGCTGGGCTATGTTGTGCAGGACGCAGCACACCACAATGATGCGGCCGACCCTATCTGACCGATACTGGAGGGCGCCCCCAGAGAGATCCAGGCACCTGAAACGCATCTTCAGCACGCCAAAGCACCTCTCGATCACTCCCCTTGTCGCTGCATGGGCATCATTGTAGCGGTTCTCCGCCTCATTGCGTGGCCTCCGTATAGGCGTCATCAGCCACGATCGCAATGGGTAGCCCCTGTCGCCCAGCAACCAGCCCCTCAGCCGGGGATGGCGTCCCTCGTACATGCCGGGGATGGATGACCGCGACAACACGAATGAGTCGTGTACACTGCCTGGGTGACGGGCGCAGACGTGCAGGATCATCATGCGGTGGTCGCAGACCACCTGTACGTTCATCGAATAGGTCCCCTTCCTATTAGTGAACACGGCCCTGTTATCTGCAGGTGGCTGGACGGCGACGTGCATCCCATCGATCGCGCCCTGGACCATGGGGAACTCGGCCACGGCAGAGAAGCCCACGGCCCGGGCATCTTGGCTGGCCCGGTCCACGGGGAAGCAGATGTAGCGGTGCGCCATGGCATATAGGGCATCTGTCACTGCCCGGATGCACCGGTGCACCGATGTCTGCGATATGCCGGACAGGTCTCCACTCGGTACCTGGAATGACCCCGTTGCATAAAAGTTCAGGGCCACCGTAACCTTGACGGACACGGGGAGAGGGTGTCCCCCGCCAGTGCCACGCGGTGACAGGTGTGCCAGCAGGTGGCAGATGTGTGCCACGGTTTCCCGGCTCATCCGGAGTCTCCTCCTGCATTCCCGGTCCGTGAGGTCCTGGTATGACTGCCGGGGCCGGTACACATGGGGCGCCCTCGGGTGCCTCCGTTGCCGTGGGGCCGCAACGTCCTCCTCCCCCTCCTCGTCCTGTCGGTCAGGTGTCCCTCCAGCCTGGGCGGCTGCTGCCGGCCCCTCTGCGGCAGCCTGCGCCGCCTCTCTGGCACGCTCCTCCTCCTCCTCCTCCTCATCCTCCTCCTCATCCAGGGCAACATAGACATGAGTGGCTGCCACCACGGCGGCCAACATCGCTGGATGACCTGAAAACATGACGGCCTGGTGGAGGGGAGGGGAACGACGACATGTCATCATTGCCCATATCCCCTCCTCCCCCCAGCCAGGTGGCATGGACCGCATGGGTCCAACTGTTGGAGGCTGGCACCTGGCCAGGTGGACCAACTCACTTGCCCTCCCATCCTCCTCCTCGGCACGGACCCCCACTCAACCTCCACCCCGGCACGGACCCCCCCCAACCTCCACCCCAGCACGGACCCCCCCCCAACCTCCACCCCAGCACGGACCCCCCCAACCTCCACCCCGGCACGGCACGGACCCCCCCCAAACTCCACCCCGGCACGGCACGGACCCCCCCCAACCTCCACCCCGGCACGGCACGGACCCCCCCCAACCTCCACCCCGGCACGGACCCCCCCCCCAACCTCCACCCCAGCACGGACCCCCCCCCAACCTCCATCCCGGCACAGCACGGACCCCCCCCCCTAACCTCCACCCCGGCACGGACCCCCCCCAACCTCCACCCCAGCACGGACCCCCCCCAACCTCCACCCCGGCACGGACCCCCCATCCACCTCCCCGGCACGGACCCCCTCCCGGCACTCCCCCGGAGCCCAGCCTACTCTAACCACCCAACCCCCCCCGCCGCACACACACACACACAACCCGAGACACACCTCTCCTCACGCATTCAGACTGCGGCCACGCCATTGCCTGCCCAGAGCCAACCCCCCAGGCCGTCATTCACCTCCACGCTGGTCGGCATGAGCCTGGAGCACCCGGTCACGCCGATGAAAAGGAGGTTTAATTTACGTCGACGTGAACGGTCATCACGTCGACGGGACTTCGGCCCATCCGGAAGGGAGAATATCGGCAGGCCAAAAATCGGCTGCCTTGTGCAGACCCGTGACATTCTCCGCGGCAGCGGCGACATTCACGCCCCGCCGACTTTTCTCCCTTCGGAGAATTCGGCAACCGGCGGGGGCGGGATTCACGGCGGCCAACGGCCATTCTCCGACCCTCTGGGGGGTCGAAGAATGACGCCCCTGGATTGTTAGCTGAGAATCGCATCAATTGGCACAGGGTTAAGCAGATTAACACATGACTGAAAGATAGGTTGAGAAGAAGGGTTTTTGATTCATGGGGCCCTGGCTTCAGTACTCGGGGAAGAGTGAGCTATTCTCTTGGGATGGGCTGCACATGAACCAGACTGGGACCAGTGTCCTGACCAATTGTATAGCCAGGGTTGTGGACAGGGCTTTAACTAACGTTCATGTGAAAGGAGACTTTAATCTTCATACCGACTGGGACAATCAACTTGACAGAATGGTCCTGAAGATTAGTTTATAGCATGTTTTTGTGACAGTTTCTTTGAGCAATGTGTTATATTACCCTTGGTGGTAATATGTTGTGTTCTTTGTCTTTTATTCCAGAATGATCCGATATGTTGTTGACAAAGAATCTACCAATCATAAGATTGATACAAAACAAATTTATTTTGAAACTACTGATCAAATGAAGTTCGTACACTCGACTGAGCTACAGTTAATAATTAAGTAATATTGAATCTGTCTGGTAGTACTCAATAATCTTAATGGTCACTAACTACACTATGATCTAACCTCGTGTTAACTCTATGCATTTGCATACTGACCATGGACATGGAGGACACGGCCAATATTCACAGCCACAATCATGGTCACTCCCAGGTTCACCTGAGGAAGGAGCAGCGCTCCGAAAGCTAGTGACATCGAAACAAACCTGTTGGACTTTAACCTGGTGTTGTAAGACTTCGTACTGTGCTCACCCCAGTCCAACGCCGGCATCTCCACATCATTAATATTTCTGAGTGTCATCCCACTTATGAAAGATGCTTGTCAATTGCTACTGCTACGGACCCCACCAGAGCATGAGAAACAATTCAGTAGTGCCCTGAATAAAGTCCAGAAGATTGAGGGTGTTCTATCTTATCGAGATCCTCATTTCTGGCGCCACTCAGCTAATGTAATAGCAGGAATGCTGCATGTTCACGTCATGCCAGATGTTGTGGAACAGTGAATTGTACAGCAGGTGACCGCTGCATTAAAAGATGTTGGTGCAAACAACTTGTCCGTTCAGGTGGAGAAGGAGTCTTACTTCCAGCATATGTCGGGTCTAAGTCCAGGTTTCCAGGACATCCTCACGATAACTCAGCAAATGGAATCTATGAAATTTTAAAAAGATGGTACTTATATCATGTCACCAAATCAAGATACATCTGCCAGGAAACCACAGAAAGGGAGTGAAAACACCTCAAAGTACCAAGACTTTTATATAAAGTATATTTATTTTAAGAAAAACTGCAGAATTTCACATATTATATATTTGATTTGAAACAGTTTTCTTACTTTTTTTGTTTCCTGCTATGGATTAGTGACCAGATATTTGACTGAGAAATCTGAACTGTCAGTAGCAGTTAAATTCAGCATTAAATATATTGTGTAAAAAGTATATTCTGAATTTCTATTAATGCTGTTAATCATGTTTTCTCCTTATGCTATACCCAGAATTCCCTCAGGGTCTGATTTATAGACAGAGAAGTGGTAGTGCCCTCTAGTGTTTGAATTACACAGAGATGTAATAATTAACCCTTCACTAACCTGATTATATACATATCATTACATCCCCTTTTTTAACATTCCTTTTCTGCTTACAAAGGAAAAATGTATAATATTGGTACAATACATGATATGTATATGAATGTAACATGTAGTGAAAAATCAATAATGAAAAAATTCAACAGGTACGATTCACAAACTGAGTCTGTCTGGCTTCCGTCTTTTTCTGGTTAACCTTCTAAAACCACGAAGAGGAGAGTCAGAGGTTTTTAATGTCCTCTGTGAATCTTCAACAACTTTGGAAGATGTCATCGTATCGTTGAAAATCCTTTCACGGAGTTGTAGATCTAGAAAGATGTTGTTATGCTGTTTGAGTTTCAAAAGTGCTTGGCGATTATGTCGAACAATTGATCCTTCATCTGTTTGAATGACATAGGAGCATGGTGCTGCTTGACCAATAACTTATGCAGGGGCAGACCATCCTCCATCAGGAATTTTGATCCTGACTTTGTCTCCTGGAGCAGTGTTTCCAGTATAGTTTCATGTTTATTTAAAATATTTTTATTCTCCCCCCCTTTTCACATTTTCTCCCAAATTTACACCCACCAACAATAAACAATAATCAGTTACGAATGCAATGTCAATCTCCATATCAATAACAACTAGAGGCCACTACCATCCTCCCGCCAAACCCCGAAACATTAGCCCACATGTTAACATAAATAAATAACGAAAAGGAATCAGGAATCACCCATAGTCACCATTAACGCATACAGTCCCCCTCCCTCCAACTCTCCCAACCCCCCTCAATGTTTGATGTAATCCAACAATTCTCGAAAGTGCATAATGAATAACGCCCATGAATTGTAGAACCCTTCCATCCTTCCCCTCAGTTCAAATTTGATCTTCTCAAGGGTCAAAGGCCATTATCAAGGGCCATTATTCGCTTGCTAGATTTAACTGCCTCTTCCACCGTTCCAGGCTTCATGTTCTTAGATTGCTGACGTCCCCTCTCAACATCCAACGTAGGTTACTCATCAATCAAGGTCAGGTGTGCATTGCCAGTTACTTGGACACTGAGGACACTGTGGGACACCAGGGAACTTCACCCACATTCAAAACCAAAGTGTAAGGTTTACAATGATTCAGATAGACAAGTCCTGTCACAAAAATCCCCCACATAGCGCACATTATTTCTCTAAACAAAACAAACAAATCTGAATTTGACCCTCCCTCTAAGTCACTAATCTAAACACATACTGCCTGGACTTCCGGTAGCGGCCATGGTATGAGTGGTCGCACATTTGGCAGCTGCTGCTCGTGGGTGTTTTTTCGGACCTTTTCCCGGTTTGTAGGGTGGATGTTTTGTGGAAAAAAGGTGCAGGAGGGATTGGAGAAAAGTTAAACTCCACTGGTTGGGCTGGTGGATGAATCCACGGACCAGAAGTAGGTTGCAAAGAAGGGAGATGCTGGAGCAGGAGAATTCCCGTGCGACGTGGGTCAAGATAGCGGATGGGTCTGCCCTGCCGGCCCAATGGTTGACTGACCAATTGGTGGTCTTTTTAAATTAAAGGTTTAGCTGATAGAGGAGGGAGGCCCAGGAGGACCAAGCCAAGGTGGTGGAACCGTTAAAAGTGGGAATTGACCACGTGGAGCAGAGGCTGGAGTCCCACGGCCTGGCTATTCGTAAAGTGGAAGTGGGGTGGGGGAGCATGAGGAGCAGCTTGCCTCATTGGTGGCTGAAGTGGGCCTGAAGCGAGAGAACCAGAAGCGGTTAAAGGAGAAGGTGGAGAATCGCTCTCGGAGACAGAATCTAAGAATTGTGGGGATGCCTGAAGACATTGAGGGAGTGGGCCCTTGCACATATGTAGCCAAGATGCTGGAAAAGTTGATGGGGGAGGGGGCCTTTGACCGACCCTTGGAGGTCGACCGAGTGCACAGGACGCCGATGAGGAAGCCGCAGGCGAATGAGCCGCCGAGGGCGATAATAGTGCGTCTTCACCGGTTCCTGGATAATGAGAAGATATTGAGATGGGCAAGGCAGACGAGGAGGTGCACCTGGGAGGGGAACGGGTTTCAAGCCTACCAGGTCTGAGCACGGACCTGACGAAGAGGAGAGCCGGGTTTAATCGGGTGAAGGCTGCCCTCTTTAAAAAGGGGTGAAGTTTGGGATGTTGTACCAGGCCTGCCTCTGGGTGACTTTTAATAGCCTAGAACATTATTTTGGAACACCAAAGGAGGCGATGGAGTTTTTAAGAGACAATGGACTGGCAGGAGAAGGGGGACATTGAACTGTGGAGGAGAAGTGCTTTTTCTGTCTGTTTTTTCTTCTATCTTTTTTTTTGTTTGTTGGTTGTTGGAGAACCTTTCTCATTGGAGATGTTTGATGTTTTGTTGCATTGAAGGCGAGTGCACCTTTCTTCTTGTTTCGTTGTTGGTTGTGAGGTGTGCGAGTGGCGGGGAGGGGAATCAGATTGGGGGATAGGAGGTTCAGACGACTTGGGCGGGGGCTGCCAGACTAGCTGGGCGGGCTAGTTAATGGGAGCACAGTGGGGGGTGATCAGGTTGTTAGTGTAATAGAGGGGGCTGGGGTTGTTGACTTGTTCAGGGGAAGAGGGGAAGAGGGGGACAGGGGTTGCGGACAAAGGTGTCGCTATGGCGTATCTTGGGGGGGAGTGCCGACAGTGGGCATCTGAGGGTGGGCTTGGAGGGGTGCGTGGCATGGACCGGGGGCTGAATAGGCCAGTTAAACGGTCGCAGGTGTTCGCGCACCTGTGGAGCATGAAGGCGGACGTGGCCTTTTTACAAGAAACACATTTGAAGATCGGGGATCAGACAAGGCGAAGGAAAGGGTGGGTAGGGCAAGTTTTCCTTTCGGGATTAGATTTGAAGACACATTGAATGGCAGCATGAGAAGAGCGGCAGTATAGCACAGTGGTTAACACTGTTGCTTCACAGCGCCAGGGTTTGATTCCCGGCTTGGGTCTGTGCAAAGTCTGCATGTTCTCCCCGTGTCTGCATGGGTTTCCTCCGAGTGCTCCGGTTTCCTCCCACAAGTCCCGAAAGACGTGCTTGTTAGGTAATTTGGACATTCTGAATTCTTCCTCTGTGTACCCGAACAGGCGCCGGAGTGTGGTGACGAGGGGTTTTTCACAGTAACTTCATTTTGTGACACTAGCAACAATTATTATTATTATTATTATTAAGTAAACAGGTGACGTTTGAGGTGGGGAATATAGTAGCAGATTCAGGGGGAAGGTACTTGATGGTGAGTGGGAAGCTGGAGGGGATGTGAGTGGTTCTGGTAAACTTCTATGCCCCAAATTGGGATGATGTGGATTTATGAAGTGGGTGCTGGGGAAGATCCCGGACCTGGACTCGCCCCAGTTGATTATGGGGGTGATTTTAACACGGTCATTGAACCAGGTTTGGAGCGGTCAAGCTTGATGTCGGGGAGGGTGTCGGCGGTGGCGAAGGAGCTGAAGGGTTTCATGGAGCGCATGGTGGGGTGGACCTCTGGAGGTTTGGGAGGCTGAGGGCGAAGGAGTTTTCATACTTCTCCCATGTGCACAGGATGTACGGGCCGATCGATTATATGGTGCGGAATAATAATAATAATCGCTTATTGTCTCAAGTAGGCTTCAATGAAGTTACTGTGAAAAGCCCCTAATCGTCACATTCCGGCGCCTGATCGGGGAGGCCGATACGGCAATTGAACCCGCGCTGCTGGTGTTGGTCTGCTTTACAAGCCAGCTGTTTAGCCCACTGTGCTATACCAGCCCCTGCTGGCTAAAACTCTGCTGGCGGGATTGGTGGACTCGGGATACTCGGCGGTCATGGTTTCAGACCACGCGCCGCATTGGGTGGTCTTGCAAGTGGACCGGGCAGGCGGCCCAGTGCTCGCAGTGGAGGCTGGACCCAGGGTTGTTAGCGGATGAGGAGGTATGTGAGCGGGTGAGGGCTGCCATTCGTGTGTATGTGGAACTAAATGATACAGGTGAGGTCTCGGCTGCCACACTGTGGGAGGCGCTCAAGGCAGTGATTAGTGGGGAGTTTATATCGATCCAGGCGCACAGGGAGAAGGAGGAGTGAGCAGGGATGGCAAGGCTGGTGGACGAGATTCTGCAGGTGGACAGGAGTTCTGAGGCCCCGGAGGCAGGATTGTTGAAGGAGAAGCAGAAGCAGCAGGTGGAGTTCAGGCTAGTGTCCGTGGGGAAGGCAGTGAGGCAGTTGTGGAGGCCAGAAGGGCAGTGGGAGACGGCTAGAAGGATGCTGGCCCACCAACTCAGGAAGCAGGAGGCGGCAAGGGAGATTGGAAGAGTGAAGGACAGGAAGGGTAGAGTGATATTGGACCCGGTGGGGGTAAACGGGGTATTTGAGGAGTTTTAAAGGAGGTTTTATAAATCGGAGCCCCTGATCAGGGGTGGAGGGAATGCGGAGATTCCTGGATGGATTGGACATCCCCATGATGGAGGAGGACATGGTAGAGGAGTTGGGAGAACCCATTTGACTGGTGGAGGTGATGGAGGGCATGGGAGCGATGCAGGCAGGAAAGGCCCTGGGCCCAGGTGGCTTCCCGCTAGAATTTTCTCAAACGTTTTTGGGAGACCTGGACCCCTGATGGTAAGGGCATTTAAAGAGGCGAGGGAGAAAGGGGGCAGGGGGAAGGGGGAGCCCCCCCACACACACATTACCGCAGGCCTTGATATCTTTAATTTTGAAGAAGGACAAGGACCCGGAGCAATATGGGTCCTACCGCCCGATATTACTGCTAAATGTAAATGCCAAATTGTTGGCAAAGATCTTTGCCTCGTGGATTGAGGACTGTGTGCCAGGGGTGATGGGAGAAGACCAGACGAGGTTTGTAAAGGGGAGGCATCTGTCGCCTCACGTTAGGCGTCTGTCGAATGTTAGAATGATGCCCTCGGAGGGACGGAAGGTGGAGGTGGCGGTTACTATGGACGCACAGAGCGCCTTTGATCGGGCAGAATGGGAATATTTGTGGGAGGTGCTGGGGTGGTTCGGGTTGGGGCAGGGGTTTGTGAATTGAATCCGGTTGTGGTACCGGGCGCCGGTGACAAGTGTAAGGATGAACCGGGTGAGTTTGGGTATTTTAGGCTGCATCGTTGGACGAGGCAGGGATGCCCACTCTCCCCATTGCTCTTTTCCTTGGCAATAGGGCCACTGGCAATGGTGCTTAGAGCGTCAAGGGGTTGGAAAGGGGTAGTGTGGGGAGGGGTGGATCATAGGGTCTCACTATATGCGGACAACCTGTTTTCTACATATTGGACCCGTTGGAAAGTATTAGAGGGATCATGGACATTTTTGTGGAATTCGGCCGGTTCTCTGGGTACAAGTTAAACATGGGGTAGAGTGAGATCTTTCCGATCCAGGCGAGGGGGCAGGAGAGGAGGTTGGTGATGTCTTGGGTGTTCTGAATCACAAACAGGTCACCAACACTGGAAGTGGTGCAACTCTATTTTATTATAAGGTTAACTATATGAACATACTTGAACTGTGGATAAATGCAATACCAGCTTTAACTGTTGCCTAGTCCTAACCAGGTGATGCACTCAGCACACGGTGAATGTCTGTGTTGCAGGCTGTGAGCTCTGTGCTCCGAGCTGGCTGCGACTAGAATGAGCGGGAACTCTCCTGTCCCCTGTCTTTATAGTGCGTGTGCTCTCACTGGTGATTGGCTGCGGTGTTGTGTATGCTGATTGGTCCCACTGCATGTCCATCAGTGTCTGTCTGCACCATGATATACTGGTGTACATTATGACAGTTGGACGAGCTGCCATTTAAGGTAGTGGGGGTGAGTTTCAGGTATCTGGGCATACAGGTGGTGCGGGGATGGGAGCAATTACATAAATTGAGTCTAGTGCAGTTGGTGGAGCAGATGAAGGGGGATTTTAAGAGGTGGAACGTGCTCCCACTGTCACTGGCGGGTCAGGTGCAGTCTGTGAAGGTGACGGTACTCCCGAGGCTTTTATTCGTGTTCCAGAACCTTCCGATTTTTATTCCAAATACCTTTTTTCGGAAGATGAATGTATTGATCTCGGGGTTTGTGTGGGCGGGGAAAGCCCCACGGTTGAAGAAGGTGCTGCTGGAGCGGGGACACGAGGGGCGGGGGGGGGGGGGGTGGGGGGGGGGGGGTGGGGGGGGTGGGGCGGGGTGGGGCTGGCCTTGCCAAATTGATGAACTACTACTGGGCACCAAATATAGCCATGTTCAGGGTGTTGGTAGTGGGGGATGGGTCGGCATGGGAGCAGATGGAGGCTGCTTCTTGTCAGGACACTAGTTTAGGGGTATTATTGAGGGCGCCAGTGCTGTTCTCGGCGGCCAGGTATTCCACAGGTCCGGTAGTGGTGGCGGCCCTGAGGGTGTGGGAACAGTGGCGGCAGCCCACCTGAGGCTGGAGGGGGCCTTGGTTTGGTCTCTGATTTGCGGAAATCACAGGTTTGTTCCGGTGGGGGCTGGATGCGGAGCTCCAGGGGTGGCGGCGGGCCCGGTTTGAGCAGTTTGGAGACTTATTCGTGGGGGGCAGCTTCCCGAGCTTGGAAGGACTAATCGAGGAATATGAGCTGCCCCGCGGGAATGGATTCCGGTACTTACAAGTGCGAAACTATGTGAGGAAACAGGTGCTGTTCTTTCCTGACCTGCCGCCCCGGGGTTGCAGGACAAGGTGGTTGTGATGGCAGGGTGTCAGAGATTTACAAAGCATCAATGGACTGGGGCGGCACTGTTGCGCAGTGATTAGCACTGCTGCCTCACGGCACTGAGGACCGGTTCGACCCCGGCCCCAGATCACTCTCCATGTGGAGTTTGCATTTCACCTAGTGTCTGTGTGGGTCTCACCCCCACAACCCTGTCGATGCAGTAGGGCAGATTGTGGGCCTTAATGAAGTGGTAAAAGCGGGTGACTCCCGGGTGACAGAGATCGTCGTGCAGGGTCCAGAGTCGGTCCACTTGTGCGCTGGCACAAGTACCTCGGGACAGGGCATCGGGGGCTTGCTGAGCTTACCGGGGCGATACAAAATCTCGTAATTGTAGGTGGAGAGCTCGATCCTCCACCTCAAGATTTTATCATTTTTGATCTTGCCCCGCTGTGTGTTGTTAAACATGGAGGCAACTGGCCGTTGGTCAGTGAGGAGAGTGAATCTCCAGCACGACGATCTCTGTCACCCGGGTGTCACCCGCTTTTATCACTTCATTAAAGCCCGCAATCTGCCCTACTCCATCGAGGAAGTCAGGGCTATCACCAGAGACTGCCAGGTCCGCGCGGAGTATAAACCGCACTTCTACCTGCCAGACCAAGCGCGCCTCAGCGTGGACTTCAAAGGGCCCCTCCCTTCCACCAACCGCAACACATACTTTCTTAATGTGATCGACGAGTATTCCCGATTCCCCTTCGCCGTCCCATGCCCCGATATGACGCCTGCCACCGTCACCAAAGCCCTCAACACCATCTTCGCTCTGTTCGGTTTCCCCACCTACATCCACAGCGACCGGGGATCCTCATTTATGAGCGAGGAGCTGTGCCAGTACCTGCTCAACAAGGGCATTGCCTCGAGCAGGACGACCAGCTACAACCCCAGGGGAAACGGGTAGGTGGAGCGGGAGAATAGGACGGCCTGGAGAGCCATCCAGCTGGCCCTACGGCCCAGAAATCTCCCAGCCTCCCGCTGGCAGGAGATCCTCCCCGAAGCACTTCACTTCATTCGGTCGCTGCTGTGCACCGCGACCAACAAAACTCCCCATGAACGTCTCTTTGCCTTCCCCAGGAAGTCCACCTCCGGGGTTTCGCTCCCAACGTGGCTGGCAGCTCCAGGACCCGTAATCCTCCGCAAGCACGTGCGGCTCCATAAGGCGGACCCGTTGGTTGAGAGAGTACAGCTACTCCATGCGAACACGCAGTACGATAGCGTACCCCGGCGTCCGCCAAGACACTATCTCCCTCCGGGATCTGGCACCAGCTGGGTCCCCATACATCCAATACACCTGCCCCGGCGCCACCCTCCCCTCTCCCGGTGCGCCCCACCGGAGCCCCCGCTCCAGGACAACCCGTCCTCCCCTTGCTCCCTCCCGGGGATGAAGAGGATTTCGACACGCTCCCGGAGTCACCTAAGACCAAGCCGACGCTTGAGTCGCCACCAGCACTGCGGCGCTCTCAACGACAGATCAAGGTGCCCGATTGTCTAAATTTGTAACCTTCTCTGTAATTTTAAAATCAATCTGTATGTATATAGTTTTCCACCACCCCCGCTGGACTCATTTTAACAGGGGGTGAATGTGGTAGTCGCCACTGTTGTATTATATTGTATATATGGGTATTATGGTAAGACCCCTGTACTACAGGTACGGGGGTAGATCCCTGCCTGCTGGCTCCGCCCAGTAGGCGGAGTATAAATGTGTGTGATCTCCGAACAGCAGCCATTTCAGCAGCAGCTGTAGGAGGCCACACATCTCTGTGTAATAAAGCCTCGATTACTCTCTACTCTCGTCTCGTCGTAATTGATCGTGCATCAGTGGATTGGCCACGCTAAATTGCCTCTTAATTGGAAAAGAAAAGAATCAGGTACTCTAAATTTTTTTTTTTTTAAAGAATGAATGGACTGGGGGGGCGCCCCAATCGGAGAGGTTAAGCGGAAGTGGGAGGAAGAGCTGGGGAGGGTGTTGGAGGCTGGGTTTTGGATAGAGGATCTGAGGAAGATGAAAGCATCCTCTTTGTGCGCTAGGCTTAGATTCATTCAATTTGTAGTGGGCCACAGGGCCAGAATGAGCAGGTTTTTTGAGGGGGTGGAGGATAGGTGTGGGCGGTGTGCAGGGGGGTGCCTGCGAACTATGTCCACATGTTTTGGGCCTGTCCGAAGCTGGAGGGATTTTGGCAGGGGTTCTGGTGTGATGTCTGAGGTGCTGGGGGTGAAGGTGGTCCCGAGTCCAGAAGTGGCAATTATTGGAGTGTCAGAAGACCCGGGGGTCCAGGGGGTGAGAGAGACCAACATTTTGGCTTTTGCCTCTCTGGTAGCCCGGAGACGGATCCTGTTTGAGTGGAGGGACTCAGAGCCTCCAAAACCAGGGGTGTGGGTGAGCGACCCCATAGAATCCCTTCGGTTAGAAAAAATCAAGATCGCCTCGAGAGGGACCATGGACGGGTTTGCCCGGAGATGGAAACCGTTTATCGACTTCTTCAAGGATAGTTAAGAAGTCAGAAGACGGGGATGGGGGGAGGTGTTGGTTGTGTTTGATGAATATATATATATAAATGCCTTAATAAAAACATTAAAGAAATAAACACACAGTGCCTGCTCTCTGCCTGCTCTCTCACTGCACAAATCACCATTTTCTTTAATACTGTGTACTGTTGTTTCCATTACAAGTCATTCATGTGGATGAGGTATTAAAAGCTGAGGCCCCATCTGATCCTTCAGGTGGTTGTTTGAGTGACTGGAATGAATGACAGATCGAGTTCAGGTTGAACTGGTCGCACTTCTCGTCTAAACCACCAGGTGGTAGTACAGGACCACAGAGAGCTCCAATACCGGTGTTCAGTTCCAGCCTTGGGTGACTGTGTGGAGTTTGTACTTTCTCCCTGTGTCTCTGTGGGTTTCCTCCAGGTGTGGGAGTTTCCTCCCAGAGTCCAAAGATGTGCAGGTTAGATGGATTGGCCATGGTAAATTGCCCCTTAGTGTCCAAAAGGTTAGGGTGATTATTGGGTTACGGGGATAGGTTGGGGCGTGGGCCAAGATAGGGTGCTCTTTCAGAGGGTCGGTGCAGACTCAATGGGCTGCATAGCCTCCTTCTGCAATGTAGGGATTCTATGATTCTATGATTACGATGCTTGCCATTGGTTGAGGTGGGGGAAAGCACAGCCCTGTTTTCTCCTCATGGTCACAAACCAGTGACGCCCCCACCCCCACCCCCCCCCCCCCCCCCCAACACACACACACACACACACACTTCCCGCCTACCTTCCTTCCTGCGAGAGAGAGCCCGAGTGTGGATTTCAGGTATGGACGAGGCCAGGGATAGTACTGTGTGACAAACGCCACAGGAGCCTGCCTCCTCCAATCACCAACACTCCACTCCCCTCCTTTCCTCTCCTCGTCAGCTCCCACTTCGCCCCTACACATCTGCTCCATAACATCCTCGAGTTTTGTTCAGTACATTGCACAGGGAAAACATTCCAAATCAAATCCCCAGGAAAAATGTCCGTTCGAACTGTCAATTGGAGATAGGGTCTAGCCTCTGCCTCGCCTCCCTGAGTCCATACAAACACCTCAAGGACAGGTACAGTATGGGGTTAGATAGGGAATAAAGCATCCTCTACACTATCCCCATCAAACACCTGCAGGACAGGTACAGCATGGGGTTAGATACAGAGTAAACCTCCCTCTACGCTGTCCCCATCAAATACTCCCAGGACAGGTACAGTTTGGGGTTAGATACAGAGTAAACCTCCCTCTACACAGCCCACATCAAACATTCACAGGGCAGGTACAGAATTAAGAAAGATGGTTATCTGGAGGAAGTGTCTAATTGAGGGGGGATTTTACCCCAGTGGAGAGATGGGGGTGGTCATGTTTTCTGAAGGAACCTTATCAGGGTGGAGACCTTTATATCATCATAGAATTTACAGTGCAGAAGGAGGCCATTCGGCCCATCGAGTCTGCACCGGCTCTTGGAAAGAGCATCCTACCCAAGGTCAACCTCCACCCTATCCCCACAACCCAGTAACCCCACCCAACACTAAGGGCAATTTTGGACACTAAGGGCAATTTATCATGGCCAATCCACCTAACCTGCACATCTTTGGACTGTGGGAGGAAACCGGAGTACCCGGAGGAAACCCACGCACACACGGGGAGGATGTGCAGACTCCGCACAGACAGAGACCCAAGCTGGAATCGAACCTGGGACCCTGGAGCTGTGAAGCAATTGTGCTATCCACAATGCTACCGTGCTCCCTCATTTTTGTCAGACCCTTACCTGCGGTGAGTCTCAAGGTAATGTGGAATGAAGGCATGAAGAGAGTAAGTGTCAAAGTTGACTAAAATCACCGTGAATAAGTGATCATATGAGAAAGGTATTAAAGACAGAGGGCGAAATGGAGAGGAGGAAGCGTTCAGGGGGAGATCTCCACTGTTTTCTGGCCCAGGTGGGTGAAAATTCTTACAGTGATATTGGAGTGGAAGGAGATGAGGAGCAGGCCCTATGGAAACAGAGAATGTTGAACTGGAGGCAGTCAGGATGTGTGGATCCTAGGTTAAGTGTGCACAAATTCCAAGCAAAGGTTCCTTATTTTATTGGACATAATAAAACATGTGACACAGAGGGTAAGTCATTCTCCCGCCGGTTTACAATTCTCATTTTGTCAGATTAGCTGTGCTTATTTCATTCACCATATTAGTTTTGCGCACTGATATGTTTTTACAAGGCAGTCTGACCTGGCTCCAGGGCCTAGCAGGGCCGAGTCCTTTGAGTTAATTGTGTTGCTGCTTGTCTAATGTGTTCTGTACAGAGTAAAATGTTCTCTCCAGTAAGTAAATTAACGTTGTGATGAACACAAATACACACGTCCAGGATTCGCTCCAGCATTACATTTCTCCAGTGGGTGCACATTGGCCAGAATGTTAAACTCTCAATCAACAGTATATACTGAGTAGGTCACCTCAGTTGGTGTGTGACTGAGGAACTATAATCAATGGCCCATTAGGTTAGAATAGGCAAAATCAGCCAGTTTTTCCATTCCTCAGAGGTCAGAGGATGAGAATTCTGCAGCACCATCTCCGTATTGACCCTCTGACAATGCAGTCTTTCCTCAATATTGACCCTCTGACAGTGCAGAACTCCCTCAGTACTGACCCTCTGACAGTGCAGAACTCCCTCAGTACTGACCCTCTGACAGTGCAGCACTCCCTCAGTACTGACCCTCTGACAGTGCAGAACTCCCTCAGTACTGACGCTCTGACAGTGCAGAACTCCCTCAGTACTGACCCTCTGACAGTGCAGTGTTACCTCAGTACTGTCCCCCTGACAGTGCAGCACTCCCTCAGTACTGACCCTCTGACACTGCAATGGTCCCTCAGTTCTGACCCTCTGACAGTGCAGCACTCCCTCAGTACTGACTCTCTGACACTGCAATGGTCCCTCAGTTCTGACCCTCTGACAGTGCAGCACTCACTCAGTGCTGACCCTCTGACAGTGCAGCACTCCCTCAGTACTGACCCTCTGACACTGCAATGGTCCCTCAGTTCTGTCCCTCTGACAATGCAGCTCTCCCTCAGTACTGACTCTCTGACACTGCAATGGTCCCTCAGTTCTGACCCTCTGACAGTGCAGCACTCACTCAGTGCTGACCCTCTGACAGTGCAGCACTCCCTCAGTACTGACCCTCTGACAGTGCAGCTCTCACTCAGTACTGACCCTCTGACATTGCAGTGTTCCCTCAGTACTGACCCTCTGACAGTGCAGCTCTCACTCAGTGCTGACCCTCTGACAGTGCAGCTCTCACTCAGTGCTGACCCTCTGACATTGCAGTGTTCCCTCAGTACTGACCCTCTGACAGTGCAGCACCCCCTCAGTACTGACCCTCTGACAGTGCAGAACTCCCTCAGTACTGACCCTCTGAGAGTGCAGTGTTACCTCAGTACTGTCCCTCTGACAGTGCAGCACTCCCTCAGTACTGACCCTCTGACACTGCAATGGTCCCTCAGTTCTGACCCTCTGACAGTGCAGCACTCCCTCAGTACTGACCCTCTGACAGTGCAGCACTCACTCAGTGCTGACCCTCTGACAGTGCAGCACTCACTCAGTACTGACCCTCTGACAGTGCAGATCTCCCTCAGTACTGACCCTCTGACAGTGCAGCTCTCCCTCAGTACTGACCCTCGGACAGTGCAGCACTCTCAGTACTGACCCTCTGACAGTGCAGCTCTCCCTCAGTACTGACCCTCTGACAGTGCAGCACTCACTCAGTGCTGACCCTCTGACAGTGCAGCACTCCCTCAGTACTGACCCTCTGACAGTGCAGCACTCCCTCAGTACTGACCCTCTGACAGTGCAGCACTCCCTCAGTACTGACCCTCTGACAGTGCAGCTCTCCTTCAGTACTGACCCTCTGACCGGTCAGAACTCCCTCAGTACTAACCCTCTGACAGTGCAGAACTCCCTCAGTACTAACCCTCTGACAGTGCAGCACTCCCTCAGTACTGACCCTCTGACAGTGCAGCTCTCCCTCAGTACTGACCCTCTGACAGTGCAGCTCTCCTTCAGTACTGACCGTCTGACAGTGCAGAACTCCCTCAGTACTAACCCTCTGACAGTGCAGCTCTCCCTCAGTACTAACCCTCTGACAGTGCAGAACTCCCTCAGTACTAACCCTCTGACAGTGCAGCTCTCCTTCAGTACTGACCCTCTGACAGTGCTGAACTCCCTCAGTACTAACCCTCTGACAGTGCAGCACTCCCTCAGTACTGACCCTCTGACAATGCAGCTCTCCCTCAGTACTGACCCTCTGACATTGCAGTATTCCCTCAGTACTGACCCTCTGACAGTGCAGCTCTCACTCAGTGCTGACCCTCTGACAGTGCAGCTCTCCCTCAGTACTGACCCTCTGACAGTGCAGCTCTCCCTCAGTACTGACCCTCTGACATTGCAGTGTTCCGTCAGTACTGACCCTCTGACAGTGCAGCTCTCCCTCAGTTCTGACCCTCGACAGTGCAGCACACCCTCAGTACTGATCCCCTGACAGTGCAGCATTCACTCAGTACTGCCCTTCTGACATAAGAATCTAAGACCTAGGAGCAGGAGTAGGCCATCTGGCCCCTCGAGCCTGCTCCGCCATTCAATGAGATCATGGCTGATCTTTTGTGGACTCAGTTCCACTTTTCGGCCCGAACACCATAACCCTTAATCCCTTTATTCTTCAAAAAACTATCTATCTTTATCTTTAAAACATTTAATGAAGGAGCCTCAACTGCTTCACTGGGCAAGGAATTCCATAGATTCACAACCCTTTGGGTGAAGAAGTTCCTCCTAAACTCAGTCCTAAATCTACTTCCCCTTATATTGAGGCCATGCTCCCTAGTTCTGCTTTCCCCGACCAGTGGAAACAACCTGCCCGCATCTATCCTATCTATTCCTTCATAATTTTATATGTTTCTATAAGATCCCCCTCATCCTTCTAAATTCCAACGAGTACAGTCCCAGTCTACTCAACCTCTCCTCGTAATCCAACCCCTTCAGCTCTGGGATTAACCTAGTGAATCTCCTCTGCACACCCTCCAGCGCCTGTACGTTCTTTCTCAGGTAAGGAGACCAAAACTGAACACAATACTCCAGGTGTGGCCTCACTAACACCTTATACAATTGCAGCATAACCTCCCTAGTCTTAAATTCCATCCCTCTAGCAATGAAGGACAAAATTCCATTTGCCTTCTTAATCACCTTTTTGCGACTCATGCACTAGCACACCCAGGTCTCTCTGCACAGCAGCATGTTTTAATATTTTATCATTTAAATAATAATTCTTTTTGCTGTTATTCCTACCAAAATGGATAACCTCACATTTGTCAACATTGTATTCCATCTGCCAGACCCTAGCCCATTCACTTCACCTATCCAAATCCCTCTGCAGACTTCCAGTACCTTCTGCACTTTTTGCTTCACCACTCATCTTAGTGTCGTCTGCAAACTTGGACACATTGCCCTTGGTCCCCAACTCCAAATCCTCTATGTAAATTGTGAACAATTGTGGGCCCAACGCTGATCCCTGAGGGACACCACTGATTGCCAACCAGAGAAACACCCATTAATCCCCACTCTTTGCTTTCTATTAATTAACCAATCCTCTATCCATGCTACTACTTTCCCCTTAATGCCATGCATCTTTATCTTATGCAACAACCTTTTGTGTGGCACCTTGTCAAAGGCTTTCTGGAAATCCAGATATACCACATCCATTGGCTCCCCGTTATCTAACGCACTGGTAATGTCCTCAAAAAATTCCACTAAATTAGTTAGGCCCTATATGAACCTGCCCTTTATGAACCCATGCTGCGTCTGCCCAATGGGACAATTTCCATCCAGATGCCTCGCTATTTCTTCCTTGATGATAGATCCCAGCATCTTCCCTACTACCAAAGTTAAGCTCACTGGCCTATAATTACCCGCTTTCTGCCTACCTCCTTTTTTAAACAGTGGTGTCACGTTTGCTAATTTCCAATCCGCCAGGACCACCCCAGAGTCAAGTGAATTTTGGTAAATGATCACCAGTGCATTTGCAATTTCCCTAGCCATCTCTTTTAGCACTCTGGGATGCATTCCATCAGGGCCAGGAGACTTGTCTACCTTTAGCCCCATTAGCTTGCCCATCACTATCTCCTTAGTGATAACAATAATCTCAAGGTCCTCACCTGTCATAGCCTCATTTCTATCAGTCACTGGCATGTTATTTGTGTCTTCCACTGTGAAGACCAACCCAAAAAACCTGTTCAGTTCCTCAGCCATTTCCTCATCTCCCATTATTAAATCTCTCTTCTCATCCTCCAAAGGACCAATATTTACCTTAGCCACACTTTTTTGTTTTATATATTTGTAGAAACGTTTACTATCTGTTGTTATATTCTAGGGCAAGTTTACTCTCATGATCTATCTTACTCTTCTTTATATCTTTTTTAGTGGCTTTCTGTTGCCCCATAAAGATTTCCCAGTCCTCTAGTTCCCACTAATCTTTGCCACTTTCCATGCTTTTTCCTTCAATTTGATACTCTCCCTTATTTCCTTCGATATCCACGGTCGATTTTCCCTCTTTCTACCGTCCTTCCTTTTTGTTGGTATAAACCTTTGCTGAGCACTGTGAAAAATCGCTTGGTAGGTTCTCCACTGTTCCTCAACTATTTCACCATAAAGTCTTTGCTCCCAGTCTACCTCAGCTAGTTCTTCTCTCATCCCATTGTAATCTCCTTTGTTTAAGCACAAAACACTGGTGTTTGATTTTACCTTCTCACCCTCCATCTGTATTTTAAATTCCACCATATTGTGATCACTCCTTCCGAGAGGATCCCTAACTATGAGATCATTAATCAATCCTGTCTTATGACACAGGACCAGATCTAGGACCGCTTGTTCTCTCATAGGTTCCATTACATACTGTTCTAGGAAACTATCGCGGATACATTCTATAAACTCCTCCTCAAGGCTGCCTTGACCGACTTGGTTAAACCAATCGACATGTAGATTAAAATCCCCCATGATAACTGCTGTACCATTTCTACATGCATCAGTTATTTCTTTGTTTATTGCCTGCCCCACCATGTTACTATTTGGTGGCCTATAGACTACTCCTATGAGTGACTTTTTCACCTTACTATTCCTGATTTCCACCCAAATGGATTCAACCTCATCCTCCATAGTACCGATGTCATCCCTTATTATTGCTCGGATGTCATCCTTAAATAACAGAGCTACGCCTCCTCCCTTACCTTCCACTCTGTCCTTCCGAATAGTTTGATACCCTCGGACATTTAACTCCCAGTTGTGACCATCCTTTAACCATGTTTCGGTAATGGCCACTAAATCATAGTCATTCACAATGATTTGCGCCATCAACTCATTTACCTTATTCCGAATACTACGAGCAGTCAGGTAAAGTACACTTATGCTGGCTTTTATACCTCTGTTTTGAATCTTAACACCTCGATCAGTAACCTCTCCTAAGTTATATTTCCTCTTAACTTTTCTCCTAATTTTCCTTGTCGCTGAACCCATATCTTCATGTAACAACCTGCCGCGTCGCTTACCATTAATGTTTTTACTTCCCGTTTTATTCCTTTTAGTATTACTGGGCCTATTCACTGAGCTCCCTTCAGTCACTGTACCTTGTACTGTCGCCCTTTTTGATTTTTGACTATGGCTTCTCTGCCTTACACTTTCCCCCTTACTGCCTTTTGTTTCTGCCCTTATTTTACTACCTTCCGACTTCCTGCATCGGTTCCCATCCCCCTGACAGTGCAGCACTCCCTCAATACTGACCCTCTGACTATGCAGTGTTCCCTCAGTACTGACCCTCTGACAGTGCAGCACCATCTCCGTATTGACCCTCTGACAGTGCAGTCTTTCCTCAATATTAACCTTTTGACAGTGCAGCACTCCCTCAGTACTGACCCTCTGACAGTGCAGTGTTACCTCAGTACTGTCCCTCTGACAGTGCAGCACTCCCTCAGTACTGACCCTCTGACACTGCAACGCTCCCTCAGTACTGACCCTCTGACAGTGCAGTGTTACCTCAGTACTGACCCTCTGACAGTGCAGCACTCACTCAGTACTGATCCTCTGACAGTGCAGCACTCCCTCAGTACTGTCCTGCCCATCCACTCTATCCATGCCCCTCATAATCTTGTAGACCTCTATCAGGTCACCCCTCAATCTCCGTCGTTCAATGAAATCAGTCTGCGTCTATTCAGCCTCTCCGCATAGCTAACACATTCCAGGTCAGGCAACATCCTGGTAAACCTCCTCTGCACTCTCTCCAAGGCCTACACATCCTTCTGGTCGTGTGGTGACCGGAATTGAGCGTAATATTCCAACTGCGGCCTTACCAAAGTTCTATACAACTGTAGCATGACTTACCAGTTTTTATACTCGATGCCCCGTCCAATGAAGGCAAGAATTCCGTCTGCTTTCTTGACTACCTTGTCCACTTGTGTTGCCACCTTCAAATATCTGTTGATCTGCACGCCCAGATCTCTCTGACTTTCTATATTCCTAAGAGTTTTGCCATTTGTCATGATATTCAAGTGAACATCACAGCACATACATACATAATGATGGACAGATCAACGGACCAATTAGCACACACAACACGACAGCCAATCACAGATAAGAGCATACACTGTACAAAACAAGGAACACAACACTTCCTGAGCAGTCCAAGAGGAGACGGCTCAGGGCACAGATCTCATTGCCAGCCACTCACCATGTGCTGAATACCAAAGTTTCCTATGTCAATAGTTAAATGGAATAAAACTGCGTTGTACCAATCGCAACCGTGTTGGTTCGTCTGTGTCTCAGAGCACCCAACACTTCATGGTACCAGAAGTGAATTAATACCTACCCACAAATCTGCCATCCTGCGCCATGGACACCGTCAACACACCGCAGCCGTTGCAAGTCGCTGGGAACCTTGGCGTAAATTGGACGTTGTTCAAACAGCGTTTCAAACTCTTTCTGGAAGCCAACGAAAAAGAGAGCGCCTCGGACAAAAGAAAGATCGACATCCTCCTCACCACCGCAGGTCAGCACGCCATCCATGTCTACAACTCCCTGGTGTTCGCGGAAGGCGAGGACAAATCTAAATACAAGACGGTCCTCCTCAAGCTCGACCAATGTCGAGGTTAACGAGAGCTTTGAGAGGTATGTCTTCCAGCAGCGCCTGCAAGGTAAGGATGAGCTCTTTCAGTGATTCCTGACGCATCTCCGCATACCCGCGCAGTCCTGCGGTTACGACACCACCTCAGAGTCCATGATCCGGGACCAGATCGTTTTTGGGGTTGCCTCGGGCACCCTACGGCAGCAGCTTTTAAAAATAAAAGGCCTAACCTTAGCCTTTGCAATCGAAGCCTGTGTCCTGCACGAGAATGCGACTAGCCGCTATGCCCAATTTCAGGCGACCAAATCGGCGCGGAGGGGGTCCTACGCGACCAGATCGGCGAGCCAGGTGCCCCACGAGGCCGAACGGGCCCAGGCGATTGAGTTCCTCCCGGCCCGCGGCCCGGACGAGGGCGGCCGTTTTGCGCGCTTTTTGAGGCCTCCCACGCTTGTGCACGCCAAAACCTACGGCAACACTGAGGGACGTGATGCGCAGGCGCGCTCAACGCAAGACAGAACTGCGCATGCGCAGTGGCGCAACGAATGCCATGACGTCACGACGTGCGGCAACTGTGGAGCTGCACATTTAAAAGGGCAATGTCCCGCAAGAACCCGACAATGCCTACGCTGTGGCAAGGTGGGCCACTACGCTGCTTACTGTCGAGCAGCTCAACCTGCCGATCTTCAACATCTCCGACAACCTCGCAGGGACGTGCGGACCATTCAGCCTCCCCATTACGAATCGGGCCCAGACGACATCCAGACCAGTGACACAGATGACCGAGACTCCTCCCGGGTTGTGGTCGTTGATGGGAACCGAGTTAACACGATCAATCCGGGTGATGAATGGTGTGCCACCCTGACGGTCAACCCGAATCCGTCGCCCACCTACTAGACTGGACTTATGAGACTGTTTACACGTTGAACTCATGCAACCACTGTGTTAACATGTTTATGTTCTTATCGTTACAGGAATTTGTTTTATCGTTCCACATTTCCCCGTTCTTTGTTATGGTACAACCTCGTTATTATGTCACACCCGACATCGGCCCTTGTATATAGTTAAGCCCCATGAACATGCTGTAAATATTACACACACACACATTTAGCTGCACTCAGTACACATCTCTATTTATAACCACGTAGGCACATAATCTTGTAAAAAATGGGGGATGTCATGATATTCAAGTGAACATCACAGCACATAGATACATACATAATGATGGACAGATCAACGGACCAATTAGCACACACAACACGACAGCCAATCACAGATAAGAGCATACACTGTACAAAACAAGGAACACGACACTTCCTGAGCAGTCCAAGAGGAGACGGCTCAGGGCACAGACCTCATTGCCAGCCACTCAGACAGTCACCATGTGCTGAATACCAAAGTTTCCTATGTCAATAGTTAAATGAAATAAAACTGCGTTGTACCATTCGCAACCGTGTTGGTTCATCTGTGTCTCAGAGCACCCAACACTTCACCATTTACGGTATATTTCCCCTCTATGTTAGATCTACCAAAATGCATTACCTCACCAAATCCAAATTCTTCAATTCCTGTCTAATGTTATCGTAATTTGCCTTTCCCCAGTTTAGCACCTTCACGCGAGGACACCCTCATCCCTGTCCAATAGTACCCTAAAACTTACAGATTTGTGGTCACTACTCCCAAAATATTCGCCGACTGAAACCTCAACTAACTATCCAGGCTCATTCCCCAATACCAGGTCCAGTACTGCCCTTTCGCTAGTTGGACTATCTACATATTGCATCAAGAAGCCTTCCTGGATACACCTTACAAGCTCTGCCCCATCCAAACCCCTAGCACTAAGTGAGTCCCAGTCAATATAGGAGATGTTAAAATCTCCGACATGAACAACCCTGTTACTTCTGCACCTATCCAAAATCTCTCCAGCTATCTGCTCCTCTATCTCTCACTGGCAGTTGGGGGGCCTGTAATACACTGTCATTCAGTAAACCCCCTCTTCCTGTTTCTGAGCTCTACCCAGATTGCTTCATTGTATGAGCCCTCCAAGGTGTCCTCCCGCAGAGCACCTATAATATTCTCCTTAACCAGTAATGCTGCTCCCCCACCCCTTTTACATCCCCCTCTATCTCTCCTGAAGCATCTATATCCTCCATTTTTCAGCTGCCAATCCCGCCCTTCCTTTAACCATGTTTCGGTGATAGCGACAACATCGTAATTCCAAGTACTAATAGGTGCTCTAAGTTCATCTGCCTTACCTGCTATACTTCTGGCGTTGAAACAAATACACTTTAAACCACTGTGTTTGAGCAGACAAAGTGATGGTGTTGTTCTTTTATTTTTGTTCTCTATTTCCCCTTCAGTTTTTTCTGGAAAAAAAAGGGGAAGCACGGTATCACAAGTGGCTAGCACTGTGGCTTCACAGCTCCAGGGTCCCAGGTTCGATTCCCCGCTGGGTCACTGTCTGTGCGGATTCTGCACGTTCTCGCCGTGTCTGCGTGGGTTTCCTCCGGGTGCTCCGGTTTTCTCCCACAGACCAAAGATGTAAAGGTTAGGTGGATTGGCCATGATAAATTGCCCTTCATAACCAAAAGGTTAGGAGGGGTTATTGGGTTACGGGGATAGGGTGGAAGTGAGGGCTTAAGTGGGTCGGTGCAGACTCAATGGGCCGAATGGCCTCCTTCTGCACTCTATGTTCTATGTTATTACACTTTCTGAGCTAACGCTCTGGTTCCCATCCCCCTGCCATACTAGTGTAAATCCTCCTGAGTGGCAGTTATAACAGAACACAACATCGTACCAGGAGTGCAGAACAATTAAAGATAACAAGAAGCAGATGGGGCGAAATAGGCTGAAGAATGAAAAGAGAAAATTCTTCCCCAGACCTAGTGAACTACGGCCATCTGGAACTCAATGCAACAAAAGACTGGGAAGTTGGAGATGGAAGGTTCGAAGGCACCCCACCAGCTTCAAGTCTCGATGAAATTGCCGTGTTTTCAAGCAGCAATTTAGACTCTATGTTTCAGCCCTTGGTCTGCAGGCACAGCCTGACGAGAGGCGCATTGCGTTGCTGCTCACGGTAGCAGGCTCTCAGGCAATAGAAATATACAACACCTTTGCATTCGACAGCGAAGAGTACAGCAAGAGCTTCGATGCAGTAATAAAGTACTTTGATCGGCATTGCTCTCCGAAGAAAAACAAAACATTTGAACGTTATATATTTCGTATGCGTATCCAAAAAGTCAGCAAATCATTTGCTAGCTTTATAACCGACTTGCGCAGTCATGCAAATTTAGTACTTTAAAGCTGGTGATGATTCGTGACCAGATAGGGTTCAGGATAGCGAATAACAAAGTACGTGAGAGATTATTAAGGGAAGAACACCTGAAATTAGAAAACGTTATTAAGATATGCCATTCAAGTGAGCTGGCTGCAGAGCAGATCTGTACACTCAACTTGAAACATTTTGCCGCCAATCTGGAAGAAGATTCCAGCACCATCAGCACTGTGACACAGTTGAATAAAAAACGTGGTCTCAGTGCAGGTGGCCATTTTAAACAGTCAACCGGGTCCACCATCTTGTGCCAGCGATGCGGTAATCGTCATGGGCCATGACAATGTCCAGCATTTAGGAAAGTATGTTCCAAGTGTGGCCGTACAAATCATTTTGCGAAGCAATGTTTTTTGCTTCCAACAGTGAACCAAGCAGGATCATTCAACACAGTTGATGAAATGTCCATTGAAGAACAGTTTTTCATTGATCTGATTTGAACCAAGGACACGATGAGTCTGGATATGAAAAGTGATCAAGTCTTACCGACCAGTTGTGACAATAGTGCTGGTGAAGCTGATACCATCAAAAACTGATGGACTATTCCAGTGATTCTGAATGCCACATTGATAAAATGTAAAGTCGACATGGGAGCGAGGGCCAACTTCCTCAGTTTGTCCAGTTTGAATGAGCTGCGAGGTTAAACTGAAAATTGTCAATCGAACAAGATTATTGAAAGACTACAATGGGAATTCGATTGCGTCGCTTGGTGTATGTGAACTCGAAATATGGGTACACAGCAGAAGTCACATAATACCATTTTCCATTTTGGACAAGGAACGTGAGTCCACCATAAGAGCGGATGTGTGTGAGGCCATGAACATAGTTGAGCGGCTGTACATTCCAGGCAATGCTGCGACAGAGGATCATTGCTACTGGCAACAAGATATAATGGCACAGTTATCCGATGAGATACAAGCAAAAGGTAAAGTGGAGAACAACACACCAGATGAAGAGATGGGGAGGCCAAAGGGAATTCCAGAATTCTGGTTAACGGTCTTCAAAAATGTGAATTTTCTCAGTGGCATCATACAGGAGCATGATGAGCCTATCTTAAAGCATCTACAAGATGTGAACGTTAAATGTTCAGAGCCTGAACAGCAAATGAGCTTCATTCTGGAGTTTAATTTCGAGTCGAATGAGTATTTCACAAATGAAATGTCATAAAAGTGTTCCAGATGGAGTCGCAGCCTGACAAGTTAGACTTTTTATTCTTTGGCGAACCAGAAATCACGGGATGCACAGAATGCCAGATTGACTGGAAGAAAGAAAAAAATGCCAGACTGAAAACCATTAAAACGCAGCAGAAGCAGAAAGGTTGGGCACTGGTAAAACAGTTATGAAAACTGTACCAAATGACTTGCTTCAATTTCGTCAGTCCTCCGGACGTTCCAGAGCATGGAGAGTTAGATAAGGTTCTGCAGCAAGACTCGCTGCTGACTTTGAAATTGGTCACTTCCTGCATGAACACATAATTCCCCGTGCCATGTCATACTTTACAGGAGAAGCCATTGCAGACGATGATGATTACGACGGTGATAATTACGACGACCATGATTACGATGAAGAAAGTGGAGACTCAGATGATGAGTTCGACAAGGACGACAATGAACGCTATTCAGGTGGTTTGGCGGGAGTGACGAGGTGATCATAAGGAGCGCCCAGTCTGCGCAGGGCACCGCAAAGGGTGAAAGCTCTAAGATGGCAGCACGGTAGCATAGTGGTTAGTACAATTGCTTCCCAGCTCCAGGGTCCCAGATTCGACACCCGGCTGAGTCACTGTCTGTGTGGAGTCTGCATGTTCTCCCCGTGTCTGCGTGGGTTTCCTCCAGGTGCTCCGGTTTCCTCCCACAGTCCAAAGATGTGCAGGTTAGGTGGATTGGCCATGCTAAATTGCCCTTAGTGGCCAAAAGTTAAGTGGGGGTTACTGAGTTACGGGGATAGGGTAGATACGTGGGCTTCAGTAGGGTGCTCTTTGTAAGGGCCGGTGCAGACTCAATGGGCCGAATGGCCTCCTTCTGCACTGTAATTCTATGATTCTATGGCATATGCAGAGGCTGAAAGTGAGATTTCAGTAGCAGACACATTAGATGAGAGCAATTCAATTCAATAATCCCCATTCTGGAAAATTGGTACCAAAGGCATACGGTTAATCATCTCATACCCACGAAATGGTTCCTGCAGCCAATACTCGAGGCCACTCCACCAAAGACGTGCTAGAAGAGCAGATGGATGCATCTGCGTGCAGTTCTGCAAAGAAGGATGAAGCATATATCGTCATATCGGATGATGATAAGCCACTAATCGGCTCTCCAAGAAAGGACGAACCATATATCGTCATATCAAGTGAGGATGAGCCACCAATTGGGGCACAAACATAAAATGAAGAAGCAAAGTCTAAGGTTTGGGTCAATGATCCAGCCCAGACACCGGAGTGGGAGGGTTTGCAGATTGTTCCTGACGTTGCAGACTTGACTGCAACTGCACAACCATCCAAAAGTATGTCGACGCTGGACGTTTCACCAGGTGATGGTATGCAGCTCAGCGTACGGCCACGACCACGGTTCAACCAAAACTCTTTGATCTAGCTCAGGCTCCGAAATCAGCCATGGTGGCAGAAGAGCCAGAGTCAGCCTGCATAGCAGTTACTATGGCAAAAGCACCACAAGTAACTCGTCCCATGGTGGAATCCAGCAGCAAGAAGGATGCCACTAAAGTCAAAAAGAAAAGCAGACTCAGTCAGAGGATCATTCCCATGAGAAGGAAGGGGAAGAAAAGGAGAGTTGTGGATACAGTGGGTCGACCAGGTAGCACCCGCGACATTGAAGAAGAAGACTTCGGCAATGTGGCCTACATGCGAGACAGCACACAAAGACGCAGGAGGAAGCATCGCGTTAGAATTTTTTTTTTAACTCTTCCGGTGGCGGCTATGCAGGAGTAAGCCGCACATTTGGTGGCTCCCGCTTTGGTCGGACTTTTGGACCTTTCCCCCCGATCTTTTAACGGACTTGAATTGTAAAACGGATGTTAGTGGCAATTCTCTACTGAATTCCTACTTCGGTGCATGGAGAAAAGGACTAGAAGTGTGTGGTAGTCGGTGCTAGGGGTATTATGGTACCTAGGTTGAGGCTGTAAGATCATTGGTGTGGGAGGTACCTGAGACAGGAAGATCATTGGTGAAGCCTGGCTGCTGGTTCCGCCCAGTAAGGCGGAGTATAAGAGTCTGTGTCTCCCTAGCAGCTGTATTCTGTACCTGCGCTGCTGGGGGAAACATCCAGTCCAATAAAGCCTTCAATTGTCATCCAATCTCGCTTCTGGAGTCATTGATCGAGCATCAATTTATTGGACTAGATTTTAAAGACTGGAGCTCCGAATCAAGCCAGAGTGTCTGCAACTCAGCCCCCATGCGGCAAACTCAGCGGCAACCTTCAAACACTGGCCGGTGTGCTTCAACGGGTACCTCAGGATGGCCACAACTGCACCCATGGAGGTCCAGAAGATGCACGTTCTCCACTCGAACGTGAGCCCAGAGATCTACACCATCATCGAGGATGTGGACGATTTCGAGGCCACCATGGTTCTGTTGAAAGGACACTACATTCGCCCAGTAAACCAGGTTTACAATCGACATCTGCGAGCGACAAGGCGACAAATCCCGGGGGAATCGGTGGAAGAATTCTACCGCGCGCTCCTGGTACTAGGTAGGAAGTGTGACTGCCCGCAAGTTTCAGCCAGTGACCACAGCGAACCTTTAATCCGGGGCGCATTCGTTGCAGGTATGCTGTCCTCCCAAATCCGTCAGCGGCTGCTGGAGTAAGAGACACTAGGCCTCAAGGAGGCACGGGCCCTTGCTAGCTCCCTGGATGTGGCCTCCTGAAACGCCCGCGCACACGTCCCCGACCGCGCGGCAGCCCCTTGAGCAGTGTGGAACCCACCCGCGGCCGAACCCGATGCATCCCCCATCCCCCCACAAACTTGTGCCACGCGGCTACCAGGCAACCCCAGGGTGCCCCGCTGTTATTTTTGCGAGCAGTGCTGCCCGGCCTGCTCCTCCACTTGCAAAGGTTGTGGCAAAAAGGGCCATTTTGTGGCGGTATGCCAGGCCCAGGTGGTCGCCGCTGTCTCCGGGGGTGAACCGGGGCCGCAACCACAACTCTCTCCACGGGCCACGTGCGGGCCGCGGGCGCTGGCATCTTCATTTTCCTGAGCCACGTGCGGGCCCCGGGCGATGCATGGGCGCCGTCATCTCGCCCACCCCCAGCCATGTGCGACCCGTGGGCGCCGCCATCTTGGCTGGAGTCTCAGGACCCCGATTTGGATGACTACGCACCGCCCGAGGAAATTCTTCAACTTTTACCACGACTCGCCTCGGTGACCCTTGACCAGTATCGAATCCGAATGCTCTCGAC